>NW_016805931.1:211044-236738 GCF_001698545.2 Rhinopithecus bieti | reverse complement strand
TTTCTAAAATAATAATAATATAAATACTAAGTTTAATTAAACATTCTGATTTTCTGCTGTTAAAAATATATGAACATAAAAATGTTTTCAACAGGAAGGCATTAAATGTCATTTCAATATTAAGCATAAACCTAAACCTATCACATTCAAATTGGACAGATTTGGATAATTATCTAAATTTTGAGCCTCCATTTCTGAGTGTTTTAACTGGTTAATACAATTCATTTATGTCGAAGTAATGTTGAAGAAATCAAACGAGGTAATGCAAATACACTTTGTAGATATCTTTTTCAGTAACCGTAAATATTTTCCAAGTAAAGAGTAACTACCTTGATCAAGTCCACTTTACAATAACCCAGAAAGTTTTTACAGGAAGGTTTGTCTCAAGATTTAGGCAGATAAACACCTAAGTCATTGTGTAGACTTCTAAATTCCTCTCAATGTTTGTTTGACAATCCTTAATGAGCATCCTCCCTAGGTAGTAAGACTTAATCCTAAGTTGACAGGGAAAAAACTGCACTAACACATAATATGCCACATAACATAAGATTTAAATGAAACTACATTATCCTAATGACTAGCAGAGTAAGTTGTAAACAATAGCATTTGTTAAACATTGAGCCAAATGACCATGCATTATTAAATCTAGCTTTTACATTTTTCAAATTTTAAATTGAACTTAAGCCCATGACCTCATCATGTTCAATGTTAGTTTTCTGTGTCATAAGTTCTTTGTCTTCAAGGTTACTTTTGGTTTTGAAATATCCTTTTATACTAGATTACAGGTGAAAGACAATTAGTTTTCCAAATAGTACTTCTTGGGCCATAAATACAAGCTGTCTTTTTTTTTTGTTTTGTTTGGTTTGGTTTTTAACTAGGACATAGTTGTACATATTTATAGGGCACGGTGTGATATTTATATATATATATATATACAATGTGGAATGATAAAATTAATGTAGTTAAGATATCCATCACCTCAAAAATTTATTATTTGTTTATATTGAGACTATTCAAAATCTTCAGCTAGCTATTTTGAAATATACTATGTATTACTGTTAATTATGGCCACCCTAGTGTGCAATAAAACACTAGAGCTTATTCCTCCTATCTAATTATAACTTTGTGCTTATTGTCCAACCTGTTCTCATTTCCCTTTCCCCTCCAGGCATCCCAGCCTCTAGCAACCAGTATTCAACTCTCTACTTCTATAAGATCAATTTTTTAAGATTCCACATATGTGTAAGATCATGATGAATGTGTCTTTATGTGTCTGGCTTATTTAACTTAACACACACTCTCTTATTAATGACCAAATATTAAACCTAACTAGTCTGACATAAGGTCATTCATATTCTTTATAACTCAACTTGTTTTGGTCAATTCAACATATTTCTATGAAAAGAAAATTCCCATGATCATGACCAGAAAATAAACTTGTAACTAAATAGCAGTCAGTGTGAAAGTATAGCTACTATCCAAATTGAATCTTTCTCTACAAGTTTTCTAAGACTGATGTTATTGTCACCATAACAAAAAAGCATCAAGTATACATAGTTAAACTAATGTATGGGCCTGAATTTAATCAAGTTCTGCCTAATGAGCTTTTAAAAGTGGTTTTAGTTTGCTCCCAGAAAACTGCCATTCAAATATCATATTTTGATGTTTTTATGTTGTTACTGTGATGAAGACTGTGACAATAGCAGTAAGTAGACATTCAATTGAGATAAAACTTGATTTCTGGAAAGTTTTACCATGGTCTTAATCATACTTGTAGATTTTCAAAAGCATGTTGAGTATTTAGATCTTTATCTTTTGACCATGGTGAAACTTTCTGTACCACATAGTCTTCTGCTAGTCATAATATAGCAAAATAAGTAGACACAAATTGGGATCTCATTTTTAATCAGTTCAAAACTTTTCCTCTGGCCAATGTGTTTAAATATAATGTCAGTCTTGAATAATGCAGGAAGCCTCTGACAGACAGATGGATATTTTATCTAGATGTTTATATATCTGAAAATAAAAGATGCATGCAAATTAACTTATTTATTTTCCTACCTACTGGTTTGATCTATTTAATTAATATTAGTAACGTCTTTCTTGCTGAGTTATTGATAATTGCCCTTTTATTGCCATCTGGTATCTGTTTGCTTATTTAAGTCTATTGTGCCTGCACAATATAGTTAGTTAACTTTGCTCCAGATTGCCCATGGATGACTCTGGTTTTCCAAAGAGATTTTCAATAATAATCCAACAAAGTAGATTGTAGATTGTGTAATTAAATTTTTCTTCATTTTCTATGGCATGGCAAAATTTTAAGGCAGATTGTGTGTGTGTGTGTGTGTGTGTGTGTTTGCAGAAAACATGGTTTATCAATGTTCTAAAAAAAATCAAAAAAGGAGGAATTTGGCAGGTTTGGGGTACTGCTAGGTTTGGGAATACTATTTGCATTTTTATTATGAGTCAAATTATATTTTCCGTTTCTTCTTTAACTTTACATTTTACCCCTTTTAAGGCATTATTTTATGTTCTTGATACATTTAGAAATTTAATGATGCAGATTTTTATAACATTACCTGTTTTATTATTTAAAACATTTTTATCCAAAAATTTTTTTTCATTTTAAGTTTTGTCTAGGTCATGTTTTATTCATTAAAAAACTTACAAAGAATGAATTTCTTCCATAATCAGCACTTAATGGATTGGACGTGTATTACAACATATGTAAAATTTAGTAATGCATCTGAAACAACAGATAAGGTGGAATTATATGTCATAAAAATATACTCTGTGAGTAATAATAAAACTGTAAATATGGAAAGAAAGAAAGAACAGGAACCCACTCTATTATCAATTTTGACATATTTAAGTATTTATTATACGATCCCACCAGTTTTATACTGAAATTATATAGATTATAAATAATAATATTTTTAAAGGAACTTAATTTGGAGGTTATACAATTACTTAACTTCCTATTCTATTCTTAAACAAATAATATGGGTCTGGTACACAGTTATTATTATTGACATTTTTTAAAACTTAATTGTACTGCTTTCTTAGGTTAATTCTACTACTCGTTAAATCTCATGTCTTTCTTTCTTGAATAGTACTTTCATTATGTGAAAACTTCAGAAGTATATGTTCCTGTCATTCCTTGACCCATATATTTGATATTTTGGCAGAGCACTATATAATTTGAATATTATAATATATAATCACATTTTACTGAAACATTTACTTCATTTCAGAAAGGTTTGAAAGTTAAATGAGTACATATGTAAAAATAGATTATCAGTCTTAAAAATCTCACATTAAAACCTCCAGAATGTGTGTGACTTTCATTTCCAGAAAGAAGGACTAGACATATTTTTATTTTAATTTTTTATTTTTGTTGGTATGTAGTAGGTGTATATATTTATGGTATGCAGGATATATTTTGAAGAGCCATGCAATGCATAATAATCAGAGTAAATGGAATATCCATCCCCTCAAGCATTATCCTTTGTGTTACAAATAATACAATTATACTCTCTTAGCTATTTTAAAATGTAAAATTAAATTATTACCATTATTAACTGTAATCATCCGTGGTCCTATAAAATATTAGTTCTTATTCATTCCTTCTAACTATTTTAGGACTCATTAGCTATCCCCACTTCCCTCTCTTCCCCACTCCACCTGCCACTACCCTTCCCAGCCTCTGGTAATCATTCTTCTACTCTCTGTCTCCATGAGTTCAATTGTTTTAATTTTGTAGACCCCACAAGTACATGAGAAGATGTGCAGTTTGTTTTTCTGTGTCTGGTTTATTTCACTTTTATGATGATCTCTGTTTCCATCCATGTTTTTGCAAATGACAGGATGCTTTGCTTCTTACGTCAGAATAGTACTCCATTTTGTGTATGTAGCACATTTCCTTGATCAATTCATCTGTAATGTGTGTATCTTCCATTTTTAGAAAGAAGGACTATACATACTTTTTCCTATTCTTCCATGTGTGTAAAAAGAAAAGAAAACAAATGAACCACCAAAAAAACCTGAATGACATATATAAAGTTAACATAAGATTCTGAAAGATGAGGAAAAAAGGCACACTGGCCAGGAATATAGTAGGGTATGGGGAGGAGACGAAATAAATAGTGATAAATTTTCTAGGTTATACATTTTTTAATTTTAGTTTGTTTTTTTGCCTCATTTATTCCAAACTTGGAGCTGAATAAGTTGACAATCTGGAAACACTAACAAATGCAGACAAAATATATTGCCCCTCAAAAAGCTGTTCTCTCTAGCAACAGGGGTAGCCTAGGAAAACAAAAATAAAACATAAAAACAAAACATTTTATGACCTAACTACTCTATTCTACCCAAATATCGCAGAAGTGTGGCTCCACCCTGACACACATCAACAAAGGCTGAGTGGGGAGCCTGGACTTTGACACTAATGAGGCTGTGAAAAGAAAGATACCTCAACATCCTTGCTTGAGTGCTATCAGGAAAGGCCAGGCAGAGAGCTAGGATTTGATCGCCACCAAATGAAGAATACTACAAACTACAGTTTCCATCAAAACCCCAGCAAGATCATTTGTAGATATAGACAAAATCATTCTAATTTGCATATAATTAGAGAAAGAAACTTTAAGAGCTAACGAATATTTAGGGAACAAAAAGGAGACTAAAGTGGAAGGGATCCGTCTACCCATTTCCAAAACACATACTATGTAGATAGCTTTATATGCAGTTTATTTCATAAAATAAAGAAGTATTTTGTTATTGGAAAATTAGATGGATAGATAGATAGATGAGTGGAACAGAAGAGGGAATCAAGAAATACATCTGCACAAATACTCCCACTGGCTTTTGGCAAAGGTGCAAAAGCGTCTGAATGGAGAAATGACAGCCTTCCCACAGATACAGCCAGAGTAATCATACATTTATTAACTCATAATAGATCATACACTAAATAAAAAGTGTAATTTTATAAAACTTTTTGAAAACAGTAAGACAAAATTCTTTAGGGCCTATGACTAGACAAAGGGTTCTTAGTTTTGACACTGAAAGCAAAATCAATAAATGGAAAAAAAAATGAAAAATACACTTTGTCAAAATTAAAATGTGTTGTTCCATGAAAACTCTGATAAAACTCTGAAACAGACAAGCAAGCTATAAGCTTGGAGATATATATACACACACAGCACCAATTCCTGACAAGGATGTGAAGCAACTGGACCACTTACGCATTTATGGTGAGAATGTAAAATAATACAACCACTCTGTAAAACAATTCGGCTGTATCTTAAAACTTAGCTAAACATGCAACCAACATATGACTCAGAGATTGCACTCCTGGGCATTTATCCCAGATAAATGAAAAGTTATGTTAACATAAAAACCTATACATCAATGCTCACAGAATTCTTATTCATGATAGCTCCACACGGAAAACAACCCAGATATCCTTGAACAGGTGAGTAGGGAAACAAACTAGTGCACATCCATGCAATGGAATACTACTTGCAATAAAAATGAATAAATTATTGATATAAAACATAATTTAGACCAGTCTTCAGAGAATTATGCTGAATGAAAAAATTTAAGGATGTACTTTGATAAGTTCTATTTATAAAACATTCTCAAAATGACAAGACTATAGAAATGAAAAACAGATTAATTGTTGCCAGTTACATAGTAAGTGGAAGTGGGAAAGAAGTGGGTGTGGCTATAACAGCACAAGATGAGGGATCATTCTGATGATGGAATTTGTCACTATCTTGCCTGTATTAATGCCAATATTCTGTTCACAGGGTTTTATAGTTTTAAAGATGTTGACATCTGGGGAACCTGGGTCAAGGTAAATGAAATCTGTTTGTTATTTCTTACAGCTGCATGTGAATCTACAGATAACACAAAATAATACAAAATAACTTTTAGTTTATTTTTTTTAGATGCAGTTAAACCCCTTTTTACTTGATGTAGAATAAACTATTTTTAAGTCTCAAGTACACCATCAACTCCTCTTTGAAGTTATCTTTGATTAACCATCAGTAAAATTCACTGTTTCTTTCCTCACTGAAGGTTAACTTCCTGTAGCTGATTATGACCAGGCATGCTTCAGGCCTAAAGACATGGGAATAAATGGAATCCCACCGTGTATAACTAGAGGGAGGGATACATATGTGTGTGTGTGTATGTGTGTGTGCATGTGTATATATATGTGTGTGTGTATATATATATATATATAATTTTTTTTTGGTAATTGCTAGACCTTGAATACTGCTGTGACACCCTCATCAGCCAATGGAACAAAAGGTGTTGAGAACATTTCTATGGCCTCTTCTATACTCAGGGAACCTTCATAAAGTAGCTCTAATCACTTAACAAAAGGTTTGAGTACATGAGCAATCAGCAAGGACAGAAAATTATGACTTATCACAATGTCTTTCTCTTTGTTGAGATTGGTAGGTGATTGAAAATGTAGTAAGACAATCAATCATGTTATTATGTGCATTCAGAGATAATCTTTTTAAAATAATATTTATTCAAATGATAAAATGTATTTTATATTATTTATCATAACATAGATAATTTTTAGATTTATACGTGAATTAAATAGTTAATTTTTTTTCTATTAACATATGAAAATGCCTCTGGTGGGTCTTCTATTTAACCCTTCCATGAGTAAGTTTTAGAAGAAACAAGTAGAGACCATTTCCTCAGTCCAGTAATAATTTAGTCAATAAACTCTCAACATTTTACTTTGGGTTTTATCTACCATAAACATGAGTGGTATGGTAGAGTCCCAATAAAAGACTTTGATGAAGCAAATAAAAAATATTACCATGAAAAATTTTTAGAGAAGTTGACATTATTGCCACTGGCAATTATAAAATTGGAGAAATAATAGGGACTTTCATTAATAACCTATTAACTGACTGTATTTTCACATAAATTATGAGGATAATTCTCAGAAACAGGTGCTAGAGTGTTTTCTTCTACCAACATCTGGGGACGTATTTTTTTTAAAGTCCTCAGAAATTTTTTCCGGAATTATTTCCAGCTTGATAAGCAATTTTACTTATAATTTTCAAATTATTTCTTTCCTGTGTTAATTAAAACTCATAATTTTCTCATTTTTCCTATATGGATTTGGATGGTATTTTATTAATATATTTCTTGTATTAGTTCCCCAAAAAACTGAAAGTTCTAACATTTTAAATTTTTTTCTGAGTAATTCTAACCCAAATAAATGGTATCTTTTTAAATCTCCTCTCTTTCTTTAGTAATGTTTTATCTATTTCTTATATTATTAAAACTGGAGAACAAGTAAAGGCTGGCATCATAGGTACTTTATTTACCACTCTCTAAAATCAGTCTAAAGACTGTGCTGAATATTGTACTTGAATATTGTAAGAGTAGCTAGCTTTGAACTTGTTCTTAGCTTCTGTGTGGAAAAAAAAACTCATCCTTTGGCAGCTAATATTACAACAGGGAATAGTCAGGGGACTGTAATGAAACAGTCACATACTGAGCACAGACTGTAAATGAAGCAGGTATCCAACCTCTTTCAACCCACAGGAGCTATTATTTAGATTGCTCATATCCCCAAGGGCGTTGCACATTTAACATTGACATTGGATCAAAACGAAAGATAAGGATAGTGTCCCCAGGGCCAATATCTCAGAGAGCAGTTCACTTGAGAAGTTAGATCTGGAGGGGTTTCTTTCTTCATCTGAATCTTTAACATTGTAATATGTTCAGAGAATTGGTGAGGTTGGTCTTTGCTTTGAGCCTGTTATTGTGTTTTTATCATTTAAAGTGCTCCAGTAAAGGGAGCACAACAACACCCCTGAGAAACAGCTAACATCGTCCATTGCTAGGAAAAGGCAATGTGGAAACACTTGGAGCTTTCTTTAATGTGTAATTATCAAATTGAAAAGGGAAAATCTCCCTTAAAACTTAACAGCTTTCCTAAAGACTTTGTCCTGATTTGGAGCCAAATTAAATCTTACTATAGAAAGACTTATCGAAAGAAGTATTCCAATAGAGTCATGCATACACACTAACAGGAATCAGTGGGTTCCAGGTAATTTCATGTTTTTGTTGTTGTTGTTTTATTTAATTGATGCAAGAAGGAAATCTGCCTAAATAAACATGGTGGTGGACTTGTTAACCACTAGCCGAGTTAAAAGCTTTTAGTGTTTTTCAGAAAATTCCTATGAAATACAAATGAAAACAGAATCTCATAATTTGAATGGATTTGGTATTAGGTAGTTGCATAAGAGAATTGATATGAAATTCAATTGCAAATATCTAGAATTTGATATGTTTATTAAACAAGTCAAATTTTTTATCAATGCCCTTGTTCGTTCTGTTTATTTTCCTAAACTATTCAAAATATTGGAGAAAACTGGGAAAGAAAAAGTCATCAACAGTGTTTACAAAGGTAACATCTATTTTTCCTGCTTCTCAGTTTTTCATATATGAATGAATATGTTCATGAATTTTCAGTTGTATTTATGTTCTACTCTGAGAGTAGAAACTTCCAAAATTCATGCAAGTCGTAGTCTCCACAAAATCTTCTCTTGCTCCTAGGCATAGTTAGGAGCTGTCCATTTAGTGTTGGGAGGATGTCTCTGGACTCATCAGTAAAACCTCTGTCCTCATTTCTGATAATGATTGAATTTTCTTTAATGTGGTAACACTGTTATTTAAAGACACAAAAAAGATTTTAAAATATAAGACATTTTTTCTTTCTTTCCTCCCTACACCTCTCCTGTTTAAGTCATCATCATCTTTCTCCTTTTGGCTACTACAACGGAGGCAGGCAGTTAGAGAGGGTGTGGGGCATGATTACTTGCTGGTGGATAAGAGCAATACAAATGAGGTCAAACAAATGAGCACAATGCCTCCAGTCAGTAACGTATGTTCCAGAAAGGGGCTAGGGCAGATGTCTGTGGTCACTTGTAGTTGGTAACTTCCTTGTCAAAGGAGGAAAGGCTGATGGAGGGAAAATCCTAAAAGCTGAGCATCCATAGTAGCAAAGAACCATGTCCTTATGGTGAACTTTGCTCATTGTAATAGTAAAAACATACCTGTGGGTGGAGAGTTAAAATACTAGTGAGACATATGCTGTATATACTAGCATGTGCAGTGAGTGTACACGTAGGCCTAGAAGACCACCCACAACATGCTTAACAACAACACCCATTCTGGTTCCTTCATGAAAAATCATGTAAAAAAGGAGTTTCCCCAGTACCAAACAGTGCTATCCATTCTCTAGCAGCCTGCTCTGACCCAGCTATCAGAATGTACTTTCACTTTGCAGTAAGCTTCTTTGCCTACTCTCACTTTGGACTCACTCTGAAATTATTCTTGTGAGGCAAAATCAAGAACCTGAACCAGCCCACTGACAACATAAATTGGCAACCACAGCAGGCAGGGCTGGTAGACTGAATCACCAGGTAAGAAAAAACTCACCACTTTAAGGCTAGAGATTCTGTTTTTCATCACAATTTTTTTCCTTTTCTCTTTTTCTTTCACTTGCTTGTAAATCTCCAGAACAATTCCCCTCAGCCACTATGAATTTGCTCCCTCTAGCTGATTTCTGTTCATTCTGACAGGTGACCAGCAGAGGTGGGAAGACTTCAAAGTCCATACCAAGTAGATCTAGGTCACCATGGCCCTTCCTGATGGGAGGTTTGTGAGGGTGGCAGCATTTAAGTCCAGGCTGTGCAATGTCTGGAGATCTTTACTTTTTCTTACTAATAATAGCTGTTCAAACATATGATTTCAATCTCTTGTCAACCAGATCACCACTAGTGTTCTCTATTTTGTGTACCCATCTTTCCTTTGTACTCTTTTTCCTTCATTTTAAGCATCCATATCACCTTCGTAAAGCCCACTGTTGTGCTGTGCTCCTTCGCATTTTGCCCCCCACTCAAGCTGTGTCCCCTCTGTGGAAACTTGTCTTGCTTCTTGGCCCATTGCTTTGACACCCATGCACCAGTGCATGGGAATTTAATTTCTCTGTAAATGTACACATACGGCACTCAAAGGTGGACACTGAGGGCAGACTCTTTACATGATCTCACTATTATTTCAGTTTTGGATAGACTAGTAACCTAGATTCAGGACACCTTTTTCCATGTCCCTCACTCTTTAACCCTATTGTCTTTCAAAGATCTTTTGACACCTCAATCATGTTTTTACTTGATTGCTCCGTTTTATTCAGAGATTTTTGTCCATTCTTCCCTTTTGTCTCTGACCCATATGGCTGACCCAAATGCCTGAAGGTGTTTTCTGCTCTATATGTCAAGAGTCAAGATTCCTCTGCTTTCAGCTGGGGCTAATGTAGTTTTTGTCCATGCAGAGAGGAAGCCTTTAATTGCTGGGTAAAACATATTTTCTTCCAGACTCCCTTTATGGGACCTATGAAGCCTATGGGTAGGACCATTTACACATTCTAGGAAACATAAAAGCAGGAGTCAATTCAGTTGGAAACCAACATTCCTGTCATCATAAAATCTAGCCTACTACTTGTCCTACATGACCGCAAAAGAGTTCTCATTTCCAAAGCCCCAAGGACTGTGGACACTTGGACAACGAGTCCTCCCTCCAAGAGGGATCTGCTCAGAGTGGGCCCTAGGGATGCCTGAGTGCTGGGCAGTAAGCCTAAGAGGACAGGGACACATGATATCCCTGGCTTGACTGCAAGACTGGACTCCTATTTTCCCATCAGTGTACCTTTCTAGTTTCTTTCTCTCTTTTTTGGGTCAAGTAAAGGAAAAATCTAAACTATGTGGGAAACTCTTAATGCCAGAACCTGTAGGTTGATAAAGAGACAATGATTTTTTCCATCAGCATATCCTTAAAAGGTCAAATGAGAAATCAATTCTTAGTCCCTACAGAGTCCTCACTTGAGCACATTCTGCACAATTGGGCATACTTCAAACTCGATGGCTAAAAATAAGGAAGCTCTTCTTTTATTGTAACACTGTTTAGTCAAAATCTTCACTAGAATCTCAGGAGGTCTGGGCAACCAGTGAGACACTGAAATATAATCCATCCTGCAAATGGATTCATTTTGTAAAAGGGAAGGGAAATTGTCTGAAATTCTCTATGTACAAGCCTTGATGGCTCAGTGCCAAAACAAACCCTTTAGGGATCAGTGCAGGATGGGTCATGCTGACTTGACTCAAATGGGTTTGAAGGAGCTGGACATAATGAATGACCTCATGTTGGGTAACTTTCTCCCTTCAAGTTCCCCATCTTTAAGCCCAGAATCAACACCATTTATCCTTGTTTTGACTTTTTCAGGAGACTCTCATACTTTCAGTTCTCAAACTCCTGATTCACCTTTCCCTTCCCCTTGTCAACCTATTTATGGTGCTTTACCAGAGGACTCAAGTCTCACAGGAACTATCTAATTCAATCCAAGTTGTTTCTCCATAGGGAAGTGGTGAATAGGGAAATCAGAACTATCTGAATTCATGTATCTTTTTCTATGTCAGTCTTAGGTCAGTGCAAACAAAGGCTAGGACATCTCTCAAGGAGGCTCCACTAAGTATATGGAAATATTCCAACCTCTATCTCTGTCATTTGAACTTATACGGAAGGGAAGACATGCATGTGATTCTATTCACCAGTTGCACACATGAGGTAAAGCAAAGAACCTGGGCTGAGGCACAAGCCCATGCTGACAGGAAACATGCATTAGATGTCACTCACCATGTAGGGGCACTGAAGTCTCCAACCAGGACCCTAACAGGAACTACCAAGAGGGTAGCAGAGACTTACATAGGAGAAACAGGATCATAAAATGTCTTCTAGAAGAAATGTGGAAGTAGGCTACGAAACCAGTTAACTACAATAAACAAAGAAATAATTCAGGGAAAGGATGAGAATCCCACATTGTTTCAGAAACACCCTGTAGAGGCAGTAAAGAAATACACCAATGTGGACTCTATCTCTGAGGCAGGCCAATCCTCAGGGACACACTTCATTAGTCAGTCTGCCACAGACATTAGAAGGAAATTACAAAAAACAGCCATGGGTCCCCAGACCCCAAATAATGAATTAGTAGATGTAGCATTTGACATCTTCAACAATCATAACAGAGTGGAAGAGGCTGAGAGGGATCAATGTGAAGAGGAAAGAGACAAGCAGGAGGCAAAGTTGTCTGCCTTAGCCATGACAGGCAGCCTGCCAACTTGAGGCTGCACTAGGCAAGGCCACTTTAATGAGGCCAAAGAGACCATTACTATATATGCAGGAAGCCAGGACACTCAAGCAAGAATTGTCCCTGTCAAAGTATCCCACCTGGACCTTGTCCTCAGTACAAAAGAAAGTGCAACTGGAAAAGGAACTGCTCTTAACTCCAAAGTGAGAAAGGTGCACCCAATGCTATCCTGGCCATAAGTGAGGACTGGAGGAGGCTAAAGCTCCTGACAGCTCTCCATTCCAACAGGTTCTTATTACTAATGGGGAGTTGTCAGGTGATTTTAGATGTGGCAGGCAACATATTGATTTTTTTTTAGTTTTGAAAATTTCTTTTTAAAAAAATTTAATAGTTTTGAGGGTAGAGGTATTTTATGGTTACAAGGATGAGCTTTTTAGTGGTGATTTCTGAAATTTTAGTGCACCTGTCACTCAAGCAGTGTACACTGTACCACATATGTAGTCTTTATCCTTTGCTCTCCCTCTGAAACTTACCCACCCTGAGTCCTCAAATTCTATTATATCATTTTTATGCCTTTGTATCCCCATTGCTTAGCTCCTACTTATAAGTGAGAATATGTGATATTTGGTTTTCCACTCCTAAGTTACTTCACTTAGAATAATGGCCTCCAGCTCCATCCAAGTTGCTTCAAAAGATGTTATTTTGTTCCTCTTTATGACTGAGTAGTATTCCATGGTGTATATACATTTTCTTTCTTTCTTTTTTTTTTTTTTTTTTTTTTATTGGTTAGATTTTCATGGTGTTATATATTTTTTTTTTTTTTTTTTTTTTTTTTTTTTTTTTGAGACGGAGTCTTGCTCTGTCACCCAGGCTGGAGTGCAGTGGCCGGATCTCAGCTCACTGCAAGCTCCGCCTCCCGGGTTTACGCCATTCTCCTGCCTCAGCCTCCCAAGTAGCTGGGACTACAGGCGCCCGCCACCTCGCCCGGCTAGTTTTTCTTTTTTTTTGTATTTTTTAGTAGAGACGGGGTTTCACCGTGTTAGCCAGGATGGTCTCGATCTCCTGACCTCGTGATCCGCCCGTCTCGGCCTCCCAAAGTGCTGGGATTACAGGCTTGAGCCACCGCGCCCGGCCCGATATACATTTTCTTTATCCACTCATTGGTTGATGGGCACTTGGATTGGTTCCACGTCTTTACAATTGTAAATTGTGCTGTTATAAACATGTATGTACATGTGTCTTTCTTTAATACAATGATTTCTTTTCTTTTGGGTAGTCTCCCAGGAATGAGATTGCTGGATCAAATGGCAGTTCTACTTTTAGTTCTGTAAGGACTCTCCATATTGTTTTCTACAGTGTTTGTGCTAATATACATTTCCATCAGCAATGTGAAAGTGTTCCCTTTTGACCACATCCATGCCAGCATCTATTGTTTTTTTGACTTTTTAATTGTATCCATGCTTACAGGAGTAAGGTGGTATCTCATTGTCTTTTTAATTTGCATTTTCCTGATGCTTAGTGATGTTGAGCATTTTTTCATGTTTGTTGGTCATTTGTCTCTCTTCTTTTGAGAAATGTCTGTTCATGCTTTGTGCACTCTTTTGATGGAATTATTTGTTTGTTTTCTTGCTGATTCATTTGAGTTCCTTGTAGATTCTGGATACTACTCCTTTGTCAGATGCATAGTTTGTGAATATGTCCTCACGTTACGTGGGTTGTCTGTTTGCTGATTATTTCTTTGGCTGTGCAGAACCAGTTTAGTTTAATTAGGTCACATTTACTGACTTTAGTTTTTGTTGCATTTGCTTTTGGAGTCTTAGTCATAAATTCTTGGCCTAATCCAATGTCCAGAAGAGTTTTTTTCTGGTGCTATCATCTAGACTTGTTTATGATTTCAGGTCTTAGATTTAAGTCTTTGATCTATCTTGTGTTGCTTTTAGTATAAGCAACTCTCTTTTGGCGTTCAGAGATGGGGATGTAGTTTCATTCTTCTTCATGTGGCTTGACAGTTTTCCCAGGATCACTTATTGAATAGGTTAGCATTTCCCCATTTTATGTTTTTGTATGCTTTGTTGGAGATAAGTTGGTTGTATGTATTTGGCTTTATTTATGGGTTATCTATTCTCTTCCGTTGGTGTACAGGCCTATTTTTATACTAGCACCATGTTGTTCTGGTAACTATAGCCTTGCATAATTTGAAGTCGAATAATGTGATAACTCCAGATATGTTCTTTTTGCTTAGTATTGCTATGGCTCTGGGGGCTCTTTTTTAGTTCCATATGAATTTTAGGATTTTTTTTTTCTAGTTCTGTGAAGAGTTATGGTTTCTTTTTTTTTTTTTTTTTTTTTCAAAATCCCTCCCTCCTCCCCCCTCCCCATGATAGGCCCCAGTGTGTGATGTTCCCCTTCCCGAGTCCAAGTTATGGTTTCTTATTAGACACGGGAGCCTGTCTTTTTGTTTTGACCTACCCGTCAGGACCTCTATCCTCTAGTTTCCTCACTGTCACTGTAGTTAATGGCAAACCCCAAAGAAGACCATTTATTTTTCCTGTAACTTGTAGACTGAGACTACCTGATAATTACAAACTTCTAGTCATGCCAGAATGATTCACTCCTTTATTGGGGCAAGACTTCTTATGTACCCCAGGAACCAGGGCCTTCCTGAGCCTGACTCTGAGGGAGAAGTCATCCCCAGGGTCAGACCAGGAGACATAATTTACATTAAAACTTGAAAAAAAGGTCACCAGATGATCAACTTCTAACCAAATAGAAAGGTCCATACCAAGTGCTTCTGAGTACTTCAAACACAAACTACTAAACACAAATTGCCAGCTAAGTGCATTTCTCTAGAATAAAATCTGTTTCTCCTTAACCTCCACAGGATTCTCTACCAACAACTGAAGATCTGGAATCCTCTTGGGAGCTGGTAAAAGATCTATGCTCCTTTTCAGAAGGAATCCTTGGGAGCCTCCTACTACAAAATGATGCTCTGAATAAGGTTGGAGGTAGTATTAATCGTCGTATTTCTCTGCCTGTTCATCTTTTACTTTTATTGATGTGAGTTTGTCCCACCTGTGGGTAAGCAATAACTGTGCCCTTACTAGGCATAATTCTCAAAAGGAAACACAGACTCCAAGACTAAAGAGATTACTATTACCTCAACATAAGGTAGCTCCATCTAAGGTCTCTTTATAGGAACCCTCTTTGTTTTTCTCCAGCTTTCTTCTTTTATCTCTACTAAATATAATTATGTTCAGAACTTTATTAGCTATCTTATTACTGCTAATTTTTGGTACTTGCTTGTTTAACCTCCAGTAAAACTTATTTTTTTCTAGATTACAATAATTCCATCTAATATTATTACTATTTGTATTAATAATATTATATTTAATGTATTATGCTAATTATTAATAATATATCAAATATAATGATTTCTGCTATTATTATTAACAGTAATATTGTTATAGGGATTCCAGCCAGTTCCTCATTCACATGTGGAGAAAAGACCTTTAGAAACTTTAGATCAGGCAGGGAGAGAATTTTGGGTCCAGGCTAGGTGGGAACTCTAAGTTTCTGGAAGTCACAGAAGAAATGACCTAATCCCTCAATGACCCATATGATTATGGGCCCTAAATTCTCTGAGGGGGGAAATGAGTCAGGTAGTTAGTGAAGGAACAAGACATGATCACTTGCAGGTGGCTAAGAGCAATACAAACAGGGTGAAATAGGTTAACACAAGGACCCCAGTCAAAAACAGATGTTCCATAAAGGGGCTAAGGCAATGTCTGTGGTCACCTATGGTTGGCAGCTTCCTTGTTCAAGGAGGAACAGCTGTTGAAAGAAAGTCCCAAAGACCAAGCGTGCATAGTAGCAGAGAACCATATCCTTACGGTGAACTTTGCTCATAAGAATAGTAAAAACACACCCTTGGGTGGAGATTTAAAATACTAAGGAGACAAGTGATATATGTACTACCATATACAGTGATAATGCATGTGGACCCAATAGACCACCCACACAGTGCTTAACAGCATTCCCACCCCTTTGTAGATAATCTTGCAAGACTCCTATAAAACGAGTTTCCCCAGTGCTAGTCAGCCCTGTCTCATTCTCCAGCAACCAGCTCTGACCTAGCTGTCAAAAGTGTACTTCCACTTTGCAATAAACTTTTTTTGCCCACTCTTTGGATTTGCTCTCAAATTTTTTTGTGCAGTGAAGTCGAAAACCTGAACCAGCCTACCAGCAACACAACCACATTCATTGTTACCCCAAATGTGGCATGATACCTACTTCACCCATTCTCCTTGACTAATATGCTTAAAGCTACTTTTCTAAAACACAATGTGGTATATGTTTCTTTGCTTTTTAAAAGGTTATCTGGTTTTCTTATTGTCTCTACAGCAAAGTCCAAGCTCCTCAACTTAATATAGAAGAACTTTCAAAGACTAGTTCTCATATATCTGTTTATATTTACTAAAATGTCTTCCTCTTTCACAATATACATTTACAACAATCATGCTCAGAAACAGTGGTCTCCAGGCTGTCCCATCTAGATAAATCATAGTTCTGTCCTTTAGTGCAAATTGCTTATTTTGTTAGACTATCTTTTTCTCTCCTTCTTCTCTAGTGATTTATTACAATTAAAAAAAATCTGTTCAAATAGTAGCTCCTTTGAAGCAAATTTGCTTTCTGCAGACAACTAATTTTTTCTGTGCCTTCATAAACACTCCATATGTTATTCTCTTATAGTTACTTATCCAGAGACATTACTGTTATCTTTAAACTTTATTTTTTTCTATGAAACTTTCATAAACACTCCATATGCTATTTCCTTATATTTACTTATTCAGAGACATTACAGTTATCTTTAAACTTTATTTTTGTTTTCTATGAAACTTTGAAGTCTTCATGACCAGAAGTGGTTCCCTATTCTTCTTGTAATATCTAATAACATGTAATATGTAGTGGATTCTCAGAGTAGCGTGTGGTAGATTTTCTGCTCTTGTATATGCTGATGGGCACAGCCTTAAAGCATTTTGAAACACATGACATCAGATCTTTTGTAGTAAGGAGAATAGAAAGCCATTGGTATCTCAATGATCTCAATGTAGGCTTTGAAAGAAAAAGAGTGAGAAGTGGTAGTATATTAGAGACACCCAAAATAGTACGTTTTTTTCTTAGTTAAGAGTTTGTATTTATGTAGAGAAATTCATAAAGGAGTAGGAAATGACTTGAATAGTACATTGAAAGAAATTGAGGTTAAAAATATGAAATCCCTTATTTTCTCTTTGTAGTATTTTCCAATTTTATTGTGTAAAACATACAAAACATAAAACTCACAATCTTAGCGATTTTTAATTGTATAGTTCAGTGGCATTAAGTACATTTACATTATTGTACCAGCATCACCACCATCCATCTCCAGAACACTACATTTTGCGGAACTGAAGCTATATACTCATTAAAAATTAACTCTCCTTGCTCCCTATCCCTGGCCCCTGGAAATCACCATCCTACTTTCTGTCTCTGTGGTTTTGACTGCTTTAAGTACCTTGTATAAGTAGAGGCACACAGTATTAGTATTTTTATGACTATCGTATTTTACTTAGAACAGTATTTTCATGGTTCATTGATAGCATCACTTACATAAGACTTTCCTTCATTTTAAGGCAGAGTAATACTCTATTGTGTGTTTTACACATATAAGATCGTATCATCTGCCTGCAAATATACTCAATTTTACTTCTTTTCTCTTAAGTCTTCTATTTCATTTTATTGACTGATTGCTTCACTAGAACTTCCAATAGTATGTTGAATAGCAGGTAATAGTGGGGATCTTTTGCTCTTCTTAAGGCGAAGGAAAGCTTTTATTTCATCTTTCACTATTAAGTATGATGTTTGCAGTGAGCTTTTCATATATGACTTTTATTATGTTGTGGTGGGTTATCTCTAATTCCTAGTTTTTTTATGTTTTATTCATGAAAGAGTGCTAAATTGTGTCAAGTGCTTTTTCTGCATCAATTTAAATAGTTATGTGGTTTTCTTCTTTCATTCTGTTAATGTGGTATATTATTATGATTTATTTTCATGTGTCAAAGCATCATTGCACCCCAGAAATAAATTCTACTGGGTTATAGTACGTAATTCTTTTCATTATGCTGGTGAATTTTATTTTCTAGTATTTTGTTAAGAATTTTGGCATAAATGTTCATATGGGATCTTGGTTTCTATTTTTATTTTTCTGCAATGTCTGCCTGCATTTGATATCAGGGCAATGCTGGCTTTACAACATGAATTAGGATGTGTTTTCCTTCTTTATGGTTTTGGAAAACTTAAAAAAGATTAGTTTTCCCAACTCTATGAGTGCTTCTTTAAATATTTGCTAGAATTCATCAGTGAAGCCAGCAGGTCAAGGGCTCTTGTTTGTTGGGAGATTTTTGGTTTCTGATTCAATCTCCTCACTAGTAAATAGGTCTTTTCAGATTTTCTATTTCTTTGTAATTTAGTCTTTGTTGGCTTTATGTTTCTAGGAATTTATTCATTTAATCTAGATTATCCAACTTGTTGGCGTATCATAGTTAATAGTATTTTAAATATTTGTTTTTCATCTGGAATAACCAACAATATCTCCACAGTCATTTCTGATTTTAGTAATTTGTCTTTCTTTTTTTCTTAGTCCATATAGCTCTAGGGTTGTCAATTTTATTATTCTTTTGAAAAGTAATATTGGGGAACCCACCCCAATATTTCAACATAGGTTATTTCTATTTTCCATAATTGTCAGCTGGCTGAGAAATAAAGAGAAAGAGTACAAAGAGAGGAATTTTACAGCTGGGTCGCTGGGGGTGACATCACATATTGGTAGAACCATGATGCCCACCTGAGCCACAAAACCAGCAAGTTTTATTAAGTATTTCAAAAGGGGAGGAGGTGCAAGAACAGGGAGTAGGTCACAAGCTCACATGCTTCAAAGGGCAAAAAGAAGAACAAAGATCACATGCTTTTGAGGAAACAGGACAAGGGCAAAATCACGAACTCCTAATAAGGGTCCAGCAAAGATCACAAGGCAAAGGGCAAAAGCAGAATTACTGATGAGAGTCTATGTTCAGTGGTGCACATATTGTCTTGATAAACATCTTAAACAACAGAAAACAGGGTTTGAGAGCAGAGAACTGGTCTGATCTCAAATTTACCAGGGTGGATTTTCCCAATCCTAGTAAGCCTGAGGGTACTGCAAGGGACCAGGCTGTATTTCAGTCCTTATCTCAGCCTCGTAAGACAGACTCTTCCAGAGCAGCCATTTATAGATCTCCCCCAAGGAATGCATTCCTTCCCCAGGGTATCAATTATTAATATTCCTTTCCAGGAAAGGAATTTAGTGATATCTTCCCTACTTGCATGTCCATTTATAGTCTCTCTGCAAGAAGAAAATATGGCTCTATTTTACCCAACCCTGCAGTCAGTCAGTCAGACCTTATGGTTGTCTTCCCTCATTCCCTAAAATCACTGTTATTCTGTTATTTTCAAGGTGCACTGATTTCATATTGTTCAAACACACGTTTTACAATCAATTGGTACAGTTAACACAATTATCATAGTGGCCATGAGGTGACATACATCCTCAGTTTACAAAGATAACAGGATTAAGAGATTAAGTAAGACAGGCGTAAGAAATTATGAAAGTATTATTTGGGAACTTGTAAATGTCCATGAAATCTTCACAATTTATGTTCCTCTACCACGGCTTCAGCCGGTCCCTCCATTTGGGGTCCCTGACTTCCCGCAACAAAGTAATCTTTTGGTTTGTTGATTTTCTCTACGTTGTTCATCTCTGTTCCAATCTTTATTATTTCCTCCCTCTAATAACTCTAGGCTTAGTTTTTTTTTTTTTTTTTTTTTCCCCAAGTTTCTTAAATTGTTGATTTAGGTTCTAAATTTTCTTTTAAATGTGAGTATTTACAACTATAAATTTCCCATTAGCAATTATTTCATCATGTTCTATAAGTTTTGGTATGTTATGTTTTTATTTTGATTTGTTCCCAAGTATTTATAAATATCTTTGTGATTTCTTGTGTGATCCATTAGTTAAGAATATTGTTTAATTTTCAAAGATTACTGAATTTTTTAGTTTCACATCTATTATTTATTCCTAAACTCATACTGTTGTGGTTGAAGAAAACGTTTTGTGTGATATTTTTCTTTTTTAATCAATTGAGACATAATTTTTGGCCTAATATATTATTAATCTTAGAAAGGTTTCCACGTGCACTTCAGTAGAATGTGTATGCTGTTGCTGTTGGGTAGATTGGTCTATATATTTATATATATGTTAGATACAGTTGGTTTATCATATTGTTCATGTTCTTATTTCCTTTCTTATCTTCTATCTGGTTGTTCCATTTATTAAAACAGTGGGTTATGGAAGTCTCCAACTATTATTGTAAAATTGTCTATTTATTCCTTCAATTCTGTCAGTTTCATTTATATATTTTTTCTGCTATTTGGATTGTAAATGTTTGTTATTGTTATATCTTTTTGCTTATTTATCTCATCTATTTTATTTTAAGTATATTTTGCTTGATATTACTACAGCCATCCCTGTTTTCTTTTGGCTACTATGTGCAGAGAATATAATTTCTCATCTATTTACTTTCTATCTATTTGTATCTTTAGTTCTAAAGTGAGTCTCTTGTAAATTACATTTAGTTAGATCATGGTTTTCATACATTCTGCCAATCTGTATTTTGACTGGAGAGTTTAATCCATTTATATTTAAAGTAATTACTGATAAGAAGGGACTTACTTATTTTCTTTGGCTATTTGTTTTCTATGTACCTTATAGCTATTTCATTCCCCATGGTATGCATTACTGTCTCTTTTTGTATTTAGCTAATTTTTTGTAGTGAATGTTTAATTCGTTTTTAAATTTTCTATTGTGTATTTTCTATAGGTACTTTTTGTGGTCAACACACGAATTATATTTTACGTCCTAAAGTTATCATACTGTAATTTGAATTTACCTCAATAGTAAAATAGCTTCTTTACACATCTATCCCCAACCTATTCAGTTGCACACAGCTTGCAAGAGCCAGAGTGTTCAAAAGATGAACTGTCCTTTAAATATCAAGATCTTTTCTCTAATCACGGATTGCTGCTTCCAGTGATAGATGTATAGACAAAGAGTCAGGTGAACATTGGTTTTGACCCTCCCCACACTGTTGTAACCTCCGTTCTCTCTAGCTGAAGTAAATTTTAGGAAATTTAAAGTGTGAACACCTTTGTTTTCTAATCATTTTTTTTCTCTTTTCCCCTTTAGGAACCATACTAAAGACTAGGATAATCAAAAGCAATTGCACATATACAGGTAATTAGAAAGATATCACACATTCCCAGCGAAAGACAGACTCAGAAAAGACCTGAGAAAATCTTAAATTAACAGTTCAAGATATTTTTAGCACAGAGGCAGCCTACAACTATCAAAAGAAAAAAAAAAAAAAAAAAAACAGCAAACCTTAGGCAAGTAGGAGAATCTGATTCTAGAGTTACCACATTATTGGATACAAATGTCCAGTTTTAAACAAAAAATTACAAAGCACACAAAGAAACTAGAAAGCACAGACCATTCAAAGGAAAAAATATAAACCAATGGAAAAGTTCCCCAACAAGGATCAGAAGACACATTTTCTAGAGAAAGACTTTAAAAACTACTGTCTTAAAGATGTTCAGATAACTAGAGGAAGACACAGAAAAAGTGAAGAAAATGATGTATAAATGCAATGTTTATATTAATTAAAACATAGAAAACCTACAAAGAAACCAAATAGAAATTCCACAGCTGAAAATACAATAGCTGAAAGCATGGCTCCTTGTCATGGAGCTAGGGAATGGGGGGTGGGGAGTTACTACAGTGCTAAGAATTGAAATTGAGTAAACTAACCACAGTTTATGTCTCAAGCCTTCCCCTAGGATTTGGAAGTTTTCAGTAGAGTCCAGAGTTCCAAACTAGTTACATCAGACAGACTCTGCTAGTGCAATTATTGTCTAGGTAGAGAGATTACCTCCTGGTGCTTCCTACTGACCATCTTCACAGAATCCTTCTATAGTCTACATGTGGCACTTGAAACCAAAGAAGATGAGAAAATATTGTTTTCCTAAATTTAACTGGATTAAATATGGAAGCATTAATGACAGATATTGAAGACACAATATGTTATTCGTGTGTGTGTGTGTGTGTGTGTGCGTGGTGTGTGTGTGTGTGTGTGTGTTGGGGTACTTTTTGTGTTTATTGATTAGTTTCAGTGAGACAATAATAGACAAAGTTGTTAGATGGTTAAGGAAACATTCCCATAAATATTTGTTCCATAGGTTCTCCTGAGTTAAAATTAAAGCAGCAATGAAAATGTTATAGTAATTTATAACATCTGAGAATTTTAGGAATAAAAACATAAAGGCATATCTGATATATATTTAAACATGTTCAGATACTTATATCCTTTATTCATCATTTCTGCTGGTAGATCTTTACTCTGATGTACCATTTAAAATATGTGAAAGATGTTGTGTAAATAATTTATTTGAAGCACTTATAAAGTTAGATATATTATATATGTTATGATGTGTTCCATCTTACATGATTGATGGAATATATTAAATGTAATAATGAAAAATTGATTAAATAAAATATATTATGCTTATTGCAATTATTCAGTTTGTAGTGATTGAAATTTACCTTATATAAGAATATTTTAAAGCATAGAGAATGTTTACGTTATTGTTATAGCATATAAACTCTATGTGAGAGATTGAGACAACATGGTCCATTAAACACAGATTTACTTGCTCAAATCCTAAGGAATGGGAAACACATTTTTTTGTAAATGCTAAGTCAATAACAATCTTAGGTAACAACATTATGTATACTTGTTGGCCTAAAAACTGGGAAAATCCCTGAAAGATAGAAAGCAAACAATAGATCTATAAATAAATAACTGGAGAAAACTATACACCAATTCTCACACAGGAGAGTATCATTACAGAAGGCTATTATGAGGCTGTACGTAAATAAGAATAATGTTGAGTCAGTGATAGACTCAGAATCAACTAAATAGTTGAGAAAACAAACAGTAGGAGTAAACCTTGGGGAAAAAGGATTAGATATGTTTTAAAGTAGTTTTAGCAGAATGATTGTCATTCTACTTCACAGACACAGAGAGAATGCTGTGTGTAATGAACAACAAACAGCAGTGGCTTTTGTTCATAGGCTATGCCATCAAGTATGGACTTCAGTGATTGACAGTGTCCCAATAGTATACCAATGAGTTATTGACTCCAGGAGCTAGACAGCATAAGGAAGAACTTAATTTTAAAAAATGTAGAAAACCTGTAAGTTGCACTAAACCTTTGAAATATAACTCAATTCATTAAAATAAATAACAACATCAATTTAATTCTGCCACATATAACAGTGAGAAGACACAAAAAATATACTGTGCCAAAAAGCACATATAATTAACTATATACAAGTAGAAACACAGAGAAAATTTAAAACTTAAAAATTACTGTATTAATTTATGTAATTTTGCAATCATATTCAAAAGGTTGTTTTATTAAGAAAACATAAATAACTTTGGTTAAAATTAGAAATTCTGCAAAGAGAAAATTAAGAGAATAAACTGCAATATTATAGTGTAACTACCAAATTTTAAAAATAAATAATCCCGTATTATATTAAAGTTATAAATTGCATAACTAGAAATCATTCCAAAGTATTACTAAAACTAACAAAAAAAACTAGAAAAAATAAATGTATGACCATACCTGTAATAACAGCATATTGTGGCACTATTCACAATAGCAAAGACTTGGAATCAACCCAAATGTCCATCTGTGACAGACTGGATTAAGAAAATGTGGCACATATACACCATGGAATACATGCAGCCATAAAAAAGGATGAGTTTGAGTCATTTGTAGGGACATGGATGCAGCTGGAAACCATCATTCTCAGCAAACTATCGCAAGAACAGAAAACCAAACACCGCATGTTCTCACTCATAGGTGGGAACTGAACAATGAGATCACTTGGACTTAGAAAGGGGAACATCACATACAGGGGCCTATCCACGGGGAGGGAAGGAGCGGGGGAAGGATTGCATTGGGATTATACACTGATGTAAATGACGAGTTGATGGGTGCTGACGAGCTTGATGTGTGCTAGCACACCACATGGCACAGGTATATATATGTAACAAACCTGCACGTTATGCACATGTACCCTAGAACTTAAAGTATAATAAAAAAAACAAACAAATAAACAAAAAAAACAGCATATTGAAGGAATGTATTATAAACAACATATTATCGAAGGGATGTATAAAGGTTCTCAATCAGAAATTATATATTTTATAATTAACAGAATAAACTAAAATAAAACCCTCACTGATATATAAATAGATGCAAAAATAATTTGATACAGGTTAATTTCCATTCTGATGAAAATAATACCTTATTAAGAATGGGATAAGAAGAAACTTCTTCAATCTATTAATTCATATTTAAACAGAACTTATAATAATCATTATAAACAATAAAAATGAGAAGCATCATGAAATAAAGTCAACAATATTTTGTTTGTATTCAAAGTTATCAAACCTGAGAAATAATTTAGGTACATATTTTAGAAATCAAGAAACAATATTTACATTCACAAACAATATTCAATTTTACTTAGAAACTCTCAGAGAATATATGATAACAAATATGAGGTATCAGAAATGTGGCCTAATTCAAAACCAATATATTAAAATCAAAAAAATTCACTAATAACCAGTATGAAAATATAATTACAACCATGTATCACTTAACAATGGGGGTATATTCTGAGAACTGCATTGTTAGACAATTGTATCACTGTATGAATATCACAGAGTGTATTTACACAAACCTAGATGGTATATGTTATAGACTATCACATACCTAGGCTATATGGTGTAACCTATTGCTCCTAAGCTACAAATCTGTACAGCATGTTACTGTACTGAATATTTTAGACAATTATAATGAAATGATAAGTATTTGTATGTCTAAACATATCTCAACATAAAATGTTAAAGTAAAATAAAATATCATAATCTTACTGGATTTTCTTGGTATATGCTGTCCATCACTCACTGAAATGTTATTGTGTGGCACACGACTGTATAAAGAAAGGTTTCCTTGGCCGGGCGCGGTGGCTCAAGCCTGTAATCCCAGCACTTTGGGAGGCCGAGACGGGTGGATCACGAGGTCAGGAGATCGAAACCATCCTGGCTAACAAGGTGAAACCCCGTCTCTATTAAAAATACTAAATACTAAATACTAAATACTAAAAATACAAAAAAATAGCCGGGCGCGGTGGCGGGCGCCTGTAGTCCCAGCTACTCGGAGGCTGAGGTGGGAGAATGGCGGGAACCCTGGTGGCGGAGCTTTCATTGAGCCGAGATCGCGCCACTGCACTCCAGCCTGGGCGACACAG
>NW_016805931.1:203425-210492 GCF_001698545.2 Rhinopithecus bieti | reverse complement strand
GAGTATTGATCAGGGAGTACAGAAAAATCAAAAAGATAAACCATTCTGTAAGTCTTAAACTTGATAATATGGGGAGTAAAGGTCAGAGATCGTGAGGAATGACTTTAATTTTTTTAAAAGTTGTATTAGAACATATGTCTTTCGAGGTTTTTCTTTGTATTTGTTTGCTTTACTAAAGGAGAACGTTTGTTAAAAAGTAGACTTTACACATTTCATGAAAACACAGAAAACTTCAAGGTATAATTTAATACGTTTAGTTTCTATTGAGTGACTCTAAAGTGATTGATCAGTTTACCTTAACTTCTGGTGATATTCTGAAATAGAAAACGGAAAAAAAAAAGTTCTTGTAACCAAGAGAAAAAGATTCAAGGGCTTCCTAATTTCCTTTCTCCTAATTTTATTGGTATTTTCTTAATTTCATATTTATTTTTATCCCCAGAAGATAATGCTGCGTCTTCATATTACACATCCTTATTTTTAAGTGCTTGTATATATAGGCAAGATATGTGTCACTAGATAGAAACTCATTTATCCTAATTCTACTTTTCTTATAATATCCACATTTACATAGATTTCAGTTTGCTACTAACATTTTTATTTATTTTTATGCTTGAACATAAAATTTTTGTAGTCGAAATTTGCATATATTGATGACTCTGAACCAAACTACAGACAACTAATTTTCTCATAAATTTGATTTCTGCTGTTCTTCAAGATACCCTTTGACACTATCTCCTCTTTTAGAGGTATCCTATTTATTTGTAAGTTTATCCAAAAAAGATCTAGGTAACTATTGAATTTTTTTTAATCAACCAGGTTCTATAGATGATATCAGGGTTCACTCTTGGTGTCATACATTCTGTGTTTGAACAAATATATAATTACATCAATCTATCTTTCTAGTGTCATATGGAATATTTTCACTTCTCTAAAAATGCTCTGTGCTTCACCTACTCATTCTTTCTTTCCCCTAATCTTTGGCAACTAGTAATATTTTTTATTGTTTTTATAGTTTTGCTTCTTCTAGAATGTCATATTGTTGGAATTACACAGTAGGTAGCATTTTTAGATTGCTCTATCATTCAGTAATATGTATTTATGTTTCCTCCATGTCTTTTCATGGCTCAACAGCTCATTTCTTTTTAGCACTGAATAGCATTCCATTGTTTGGATGTGCCACAGTTTATTTATCCATTCACCTGCTGAAGGACATCTTGATTTCTTTCATTTTGGCAATTTTGAATAACATTGCTATGAACTGTCATGTGCATGTTTTGGGGTGGACATTGGGTTTTCAACTCCTATGAGTAAGTATCACGGAGCACAATTGCAGGTGTGTATGGTAAGAGTATATTCGGTTCCATAAGAAACACCAAACTGTTTCCTAAAGTGGTTGTACCATTTTACATTCCCACCATCAATTAATGAGAGATCCTGTCGATACACATTACAGACAGAATTTGATGTTGCCACTGTTTGGGATTTTGGCCATTCTAATAGGTGTGTAGTGGTATCTCATTGTTTTAATTACCATTTCCCTGATGACATATAATTGGGGGCATCTTTTCATATACTTATTTGCCATCTGAATATCTTCAATGACGAGACGTTTGTTAAAGTCTTTGGCCTATTTTTGAACTGTGTTGTCTGCATTCTTATTGTTGAGTTTTAAGAGTTTTCTGTTTTAAAAAAAAGGTCTTTTATTGATACAAGTTTTGCAAATATTTTTTCCCAAGCTGTGGCCTGTCTTTGCATTCTCCTGACAGTGTCTTTTGTGGGGCATAAATTTTTAGTTTTGACAAAGTTTTAGCATGCCCTATCACTCATTTTTTTCTTAGATTGTGCCTTTGGTGTTGTAACTAAAAAGTAATCACCAAACGTAAGGTCATCTATATTTTCTCCTATGTTATATTCTAGAATTTTTATTGTTCATTTAGGTCTGCAACACATTTTCAACTATTATTTCTGAAGAATATAAAGTCTATATCAAGATTAAATTTTGTGTATGGATATCTATTTGTTCCAGCACAATTTGTCGAAAAGACTATTTTTGCTTCATTGTATTGCCTTTGTTCATCTATCATAGATCAGTTGACTACTTTTATGTAGATCTACTTTTGGGTTATATTCTGTTCCTTTTATCTGTTTATTCCTTGACCAATACCATGCTGTCTTCATTACTGTAGCTTTGTTATATGCCTTGAAGTCAGGATCTGTCAGTCCAACTTTATTCTTCTTTAATATTGTGATTGCTGTTCCGGATATTTTCCCATTCTATGTAAACTTTTAGAATCAATTTGTTGATATCCACAAAATAACTTGCTGAAATTTTTATTGATATTATATTAAATCTATAGAATACCTTGGAAAGAACTGATATCCTGACAATAATGAGTCTTCCAATTGATGAACATGAAATATCTTTCCATTTATTTATTTCTTCTTTGATTTCTTTCATCAGAGTTTCATAATTTTTCCAACAGACATTTTGTACATGTATTGTTAGATTTATACTTAAGTATTTCATATTTTGGTTTCTAATACAAATGGTATTGTGTTTCTAATATCACATTTATCTGTGAATATCCGGTATATAGAAAAGTGATTAAATTTTGTCTTGATCTTCTAGTCTGCAAATTTGCCATTATTATTTATTAGTTCCAAGTGATTTTTTTGTAAATTCTTTAAGATTTTCTGCATAGATAATCATGGCATCTTTAGACAATGACAGTTTTATTTGTTCTTTGCTGACATATCCACTTCTTATTTCCTTTTCTTGTCTTACTGTATTAACTGGGACTTCCAGTATAATATTGAAAAGCACCAGTGAGGGAAGACAAACTTGCCTTGTTTCTGATCTTAGTTGGATATCTTTAATCATATTGAGGTTGTGACCTTTATTGTATGTGTGGCCCCTCATCACTTTATCCACATCCCCAAGTATTTATCTATTTTTAAAATAATCAGTATTAATTAAGATATATATTCAACAGTTTATATTATATTATTTTAATTTTTGCTGATTTATTACTTTTGTAAAGAAGTCAGCTTTCAGCTTTACTCTGTTTTAATGAATGTAATGTCTTTTTACTTTCTGCTTGTTGGTTGGTTAATGCATTACATTTTATAAAATGCCATATATACACCATAGACAGCCATCCGTAAGCATTTTATTGTTTTCTCATTCTTCAATTACACTAACACACAAATAAATGCTAATATGTGTTTATTTTATTACTTCAAAAGTATATTTTTAGAAGTCTGAATTTTAATATATGTGTGTGTGCATGTGCATTATGGAATTCTCTATAGTGCACACAGATTCTGCTCATTTTTCATGTCAACATAATACTCTGTTATATTTTATTAATCATTTCCTCCTCAGCTGGATATTTGGGTTATTTTCAAGCTTTGGCTATGATAAAAAATGCTGCTTAAAACAAAATTTGTATACATGTCCCTTTTTTTTCTCTTTTGTGACTAGTGTTGATATCTCAGTATCTAGTATATTTTTACTATCCGTTAATGCTAAGTTAAGGAACAAATTACTCAGTAATTTTGTTATGGTGCCAAATTGTGCTTTGTAGGGATTTTGTAATTTTGCATATACTGGTAGTTCATACTTTTACTTCTGAATGGTTATACCACATTTTATTTTCCATTCACCAGTTGATGGGCATTTTGAAAGTTTCTATTTGTTAGCTATTATGAATAATTCTGCTGTGAACAAGTTTTGTGAAGACCTATGTTTTGACTTCTTTCAGATAAGTTACCTGGTGGAAATGCTTAATTATATGTGATGGCATCTTCGTATCTTGCTGATTTCCCTTCCTAATAGGGACTAGTTAGAGGTCACAATACATTCTACACACTAATATTTTATTATCCCACTCAATAGTTTGTTTTATTTTTTTTAAATTGACATCTTTTGATGAACAAATTTTCAAAAATATATTGATTGCATTAATTTTCTATAGCTACTGGTACAAATTATTACATACTTATTGGCTTAAAACAGCATACATTTATTGTCTTACAGTTCTAAAGGTCAAACTTCTTAAAATCATGGTCTCAGCTGGGCCATGTTTCTTTTGGAAGATACAAGAAAATTGTGTGTGTGTGTGTGTGTGTGTGTGTGTGTGTGTGTGGTTTCTTTGTATTGTTTGCTTTTTCCAGATTCTAAATGTCCAGATTCTGCATTCCTTGGATGTTGGTTACTTCCTTTATTTTCAAAGCCAGAAGTTTAGAACTTAAATATCTTTCTCTCTGTTTGACCTCTGCTTCTGGTGGCATATCTCTCTTTTGTTTTTCTTTTGCACTGGCCCTTTTGTCATGTGCTTATAAAAACCATTTTTACATTGGCCCTACTGTAATAATTCAGGATAATCTGTTCATCTCTAAAACTGCTAACTTAATCCCAGCTGCAAAGTCTGTTTTGCCATTTAGGTACAATATTTGCAAAATCGATGAATTAGGAATTGGACACATTTAGCAGTGCACTTTCAGTCTCACAGGGTCATTTGCAATTTCAAGTGGGGGGCAGGGTTGGGTATACACTTGTGTGTGTGTATAAAATGGCCATGTGTTTGGTCAATCTGATCACGTCTTTCTTCTTTATTTTAAGAGTTTTTTATATACTATGGTTAATTATTGTTTTTTGTGACACAAGTGATAATTACTCTTCAGTGTCTGGCACTGATAATAGGTGTTTTTTTCTATTTAACTCTATTTTAATGTAGTAGAATTTGGCTTTTACTTTTTTGCTGCTTTTAAATGTGAATGTATAGTTGGAAAAGCAAACATTTTATTTTCAATTATTATGTATCACTTTAGACATGTTTGTATATGGTTTATAGATAGATTTACTTTTGTTCAGAAAAATGCAAGTGTTTATCTTGTAATAGGCCAATTTAATGCATTAAGAATTATATTTACATTATTTCTACAGTGTTATTTTGTGTTCTGTCTAATCTTATACTTAAAAATATTAAACTATTTGATGTTTTCTGTTTTCTTCATTTGTGCATATTTATTTTGTTATTTAGGAAGGTTTGAATTTTTGTTCTAGTAATCATTTTTTCTTACTATAATCAATTATAACATTAGTAAATCTCTTTTCCTACTCCACTTTGTACTCTATCATTTAATTTTATTAAATCATATTGTGATTTTAGCCATGAATATATTTCTTCTTAATCTTAAAAGTATCCACACATACGTTTTTTATCTTAAATGATATCCTTGTACTTCAGCTATAAGTGAAAATAAATTCAACATATTTACTTCATTTCCCATTTAAACTTCATTTGCCACTTACCTCTCAATTTATTTTAATCATTTCACCTCTTTATATTCAGAGACTGTAACTTGTATATTCTGTTAAAGCTACTTGGTATATTGAGTAAGGTTTATTAGAGCAATACAGTATTTTCTTAGTTCCAGTGTATTAATAATTTTATTTGCCTCCATTTTTAAGGGACATTTAAACTGTATAAAATCCTCAGATCATGCTTCTTTTCCTAGGAATTTTGTAGGTATTGCTCCAGTGTCATCTATTACTAAATATTGCTAAGAAAAATTTGAGGCCACCGTGTGTTTTCCTCTTATAAAATATTTTCTCTTTGGCCTGACTTCCCAAAGAATTATTTATATGTTCATTAACTTTACTATATTACAGCCAAAGTTAACAATTTGGGGCTAGTTTTCTCTTGGGCTCTGCAGTTTTTCAATATGCACCAATAGGCTTTATTTTAAATATTGTATCTTTACCATTTTTTTTGAGGACTTCAATGTTTTGAATCTTCTTTAATTTTTAACTCTATTTTCTCAGATCATTTTTGTCTCTTTATTTGTCTTTCACTGTACTTGATTGCCTTGTTTCTAACCTTTATAAACTTCATGATTACTCTCTGAGCAGTGGCTGGTTTCCCTTGCTCTTCCAATTTTACCTCCAGTGCTGCAATGATATTTTCTTTGCTATCCTTAGCTCTTCCTACTTACATTTCCTCATGTCTTGCTGCCCTGCAGTCAATTCCCTGAGGTTTTGCATCTTGTTTTTGTGCCACCACTGCCTCATAAAAATGATTATTCAATTAAGTGTTTTGTTTATTGTGTTCATTTTTGTTTTTAACGTTTTGGGCCAGAATTTTCATCTGCTTCTTGGAAACAATTTTATATATTATCCTTCTGTTATGGAGATTTATTGATTTTCTTTTTAAAATTATTATGGAATATTTTATAGATTTATACTTCTGGGAACCTCACTGTATACAGAGAATCTTCTGCCTACTCCAATTCATACAGTTGTCTGTATTTACTGTTCCCACTATTGCAATCTGCACACCACACACAGTAGGTTTAGTACCTCACATAATATCTGCCACTGTTGACAAGTATAATTTATAGTTTTACTGGCTATTTCTGAACTTTGAAGCAAAGTACCTTCTGTCCCTTGATACTTCTCTGTTTCATTCCAAAGGAACACTGCTCAGTGATTTGTACTGTGTTTTGTGAGATTTCAACCTAAATCACAGTAATAGGCTTTAGCTGTTTCCTTGTTTCACTGAAAATGAAGTTAAGAATTTTATTTCTTATCTTTTCTGTCTCTTTAAAATTATTTCCAAGAAAATCAATCTGAAATTTTCATTTTCTGCTGTAGTTGCCAAATTGAATGGCTACACATTGATTTTAGAGTTTCTTCTTATAAAGTCACTTTCCATTTGAAAATTATGTTTTCATCATGTGTAAATTAAACTACGAATCCAATAGAAAATGATAACTTTGAAAAACACTTTTAATTGAATGAAAATGTATGACATTTGTTTTTCTTTACATTTAAAGAATAATGAAATTGAAAGTTAGATTAGAAAATGAATATTTTATTTCCTGATTGAATTAATGAAATAGTGAAAATAACCATTAATATTTAAAACAAGGCCGGGCGCAGTGGCTCACGCGCGTAATCCCAGCACTTTGGGAGGCTGAGACGAGTCGATCACGAGGTCAGGAGATCGAGACCATCCTAGCCTACATGGTGAAACCCCGTCTCTACTAAAAAATACAAAAAA
>NW_016805931.1:190602-202575 GCF_001698545.2 Rhinopithecus bieti | reverse complement strand
ATATATGCAGTGGAAAAATGTTACAAATATTCTTCACATTCTGAGCACCAGCATGTTAATTTTAATAAAGAGGCTTCAGTTCAGATTGTTATCTCAATCACTATCTATAATAATTATTAGTACAGACATTAGTTAAACATTTAAGAATTTCTTAAAGCCATAAAACAAAAATAATATTTTCTACTTTGATATTATCTATTTTATTTTAAAAGTCCTTCCTCTATATGTTTTGTTTATTTTCCATATCTTATAGCAGGAATTTTATTAGTTTAGTGGGATGGCTCTGACTAATCTTAAATCAGCAGTATTGATCAACTTAACCATAGTGGAGGAAAAGTTTAATGCATATGTTTCTAGGCTGAAAGACAATCATGAAAAGGACATGCAAAGACTTTCCTAATATCTTGTCTTTGGTATATCGTCCTATGAGTTTTCAGCTCTATGGAGAAATTAACATACTTGAGTTGAACATGGGGTATCCTTGGTTTGTGAGTACTGAAAGCAATGAAGCACTATTTGTAGCTCTTTAAATCTTTTGCAGCTTATTCCTTAGAGGAGGCACTCTAGGCAGCATTGCCCTTTACAAAGAAGTAATGACAAAGTAGCAGTGGGGACTTTGGGGTTCAGGATGTGGAATAGATGCCTATCAGATGATTGGCAGTAAAACAACAGTGGCCATCTGTTTCTGATTTAAAATGTATATACTAATATGAAATCTTTACCACCTACAGATTCTTAATTACTGGGGCATTTGAGTTACGTGATTATTTTTTAATGCATTCCACATTTTGAATGGCTTTAAATTCACATTAAATAATTGTTGTTGCCAATTCTTCATAAACAAGGTTTTTAAGTTTGTTTATTTTATATTTAACTGATCAAAATATTTGCTACTAATTATACATTTGTAGAAAAGACATTTCTTAGTTTGAACAAGGCTACATATGTGCTTTATTACTCTCTAATGTGAGCCTCTCTAATGTGAGCATTGTGAAAAAGCAGTAGTATGTTCTTAGGTAGAGAACAATTAGATGCTGAATTCTCCCTTTTCTCTTTCTGGCATATGTAGAAAAGTTACATATCTAGCTTCCCTTGCTGGGCTATCTATATATTTATCTATCTCTACCTATATAGCTATATTAATCTCTGTCTACATACCTATCTATCTATATCTGTACAGGTATCTGTATCTATATATAATTATCCATATGCCATATAACTAATTCTAGCCAATATAAGGTACAGAAGTGATTTATATCGATTTCGGGACTAGCCTCTATCATGTGTTACCAAGCTCTCATTTCTGCAATTGAAAGAAATAATACCAGAGCTACAAGATAAAAGGAGATGAGTCAAGATAACTAAGACTGAGTTTGGAATCAGAATCCTTAGGAGAGACATCTGGCTATATTTTTTTATGTTATATGGATGAGAAATAAACTTTCATTACATCAGTGAAATTATGGGTTTTGGGTACATTAACTAATATTATTTCCCCTAACCAACGTATGTTCCTTGGTGTGTTTTCATTCTGTAGCAATAGAAGAGGTCACTTTTTTGTTTTAATTTGTGCATAGGAGTCTTTTCGTTTTAGGCGGTATCTAGAGTGATCAAAATAGGAACTTTAAAAAATTTTGTTATGTTTTATACAGTAAAATGTGCAGTTCTTAATTATACAACTAGATATGTTTTGGCAAACAAACACACCAATGTAGCCACTACTGTAATCACTATCTAAAACAATTCTATCACTTGAGAAAGTTCTCATGCCTCCTTGTAGTCAATTCCAACGCTTATGGTACCTCCCCACCCACCCACCACCACAGTCAACCTCGCTTCATATATATATTGTATTACCACAGATTAGTTTTGACTGTTTTTAAATTTTGTATAAATGAAATTTGGCAATCCATACTTTTCTAAGCCTAGATTCTTTCAATCGACAAAATACTACTGCATATTATGTAGTCTTCCTCATTTTATTATTGAATAGTAGTCAATTGTGTAAACACACTGCAATCTATACACCTACTTTTGAATGCTGCTTTCTTCCCAAGTTTTTTTCATATTATGTATAACTACCATGAGTATTCATTACAAGTCTTTGTGTGGACTTAATTTTTTAGGAGTAAAATCGATGAATAATACAGTAGGTGAATGTTTAATTTTTTAGGGAATTGCAAAATTATTTTTATAGTTGTTATACCATTTTATATCTCCAAGAGCAATGTTTTATATTTCCATTTGCTGTCTGTCTTTGAAAACCATTGATGTTGTTAGTATTTATATTTATTTTTGCCATTCTATGAGTACCTTTCTCAATATGGCTTTAATTTGGATTTTAACAGTCTAGAATGTTTGCTGTTTTATGTGCTTATTGGGCCTTTTTGTATCCTTCTTTGTGAAATATATTTGTGAAATATTTACTGTTAATTAACCTATATCTAATATTTTAACTTAATATCTTTATACATATGTTTATATTTATAGTCATAATACAATGCTAGATTTTCTTAATTATAAATCATGTAAGAGTACAAATTGTAAGCATTTGTAGCCAAAATAGTAGGAGTATTTTGTGGTCTACTGTAATAAAGTACTGTTCTGAAAGTCACTACTGTTGTTTTCCAACTTAAACAAAAATGGCAATTGTGCTATTTCTGAGACCAAAGAATTTTTTGAGTTCAGATGGCTCTATGCTGACCAACAGATGGATCAGGAAATAGCAGATGGTTTTATGAGCAGTTCTGTCATCTTAGCATCTGAAATGCTTTACATGCCAAGGCTATAGAAGTTTGGACTCTGCTCTTGTGCAATAAGCCTGCTGGTAACCTGGTTTTCTGACTGGACTTTTTTTGTTTTTACTAAATGTTAATTCTCCAGCTTTGTCTGAACAGTTTGGCAGTGAATGTACATTTTCCCTCCATATTCACTTATTACCAGAATGCTTTATTGTATGACGAAAAAGTTTTCTTAATGAGATGCTATCCTAGTAAATAATGGAAATTTAATCTTCATGCACTGTTTTATAGACTACTTTTAATCACTCTAGTTTGTATATCTGTGCCAATTTTTAGACAAGAATGTTATTTTTATTATTAATTTAATTTAAATTAAACCCAAGTAGCTTTCTTGTAATTTAAAGGAAAACACATGCTCATTGCAAATATACACACACACACAAATTAAAGATATAAAGAAGTTTGAGTTATATACCAACTAAGAAAAAAGAATCAAATATTATCATGCACTCTTCAAAACTTCATATAATGTGTATATATATGCATGCATGCATACATACATACAAATGTATAGGCATATGTTTAGAATGATAGAAAACTTTATAATACTTTTTGACTAATTTCATCCACTTAAAAGTTTAAAAGGGACATATTTTTATGTCAATAAATTAAATGAATATCTTTTTTAACTACTGCACATTATTACAACATATACATGTAAGATACAAGTAATTCATTTATTATTTTATCACAGTCATACTTCTATTGGTTTTTCTCATTGACAATTATAAATATCTTTGGTCATATGCCTGTGTATACTTCATTTATAAAGTGCTTACTGTATGCCTAATCTTGTTCTGACTGTGTTACATACATTAACACATGGATTAATCCCAACAAGCTTGTAAATTAAGTGCTATCATTTTTTTTTTGATTACCTGTAAGAAAACTGAATCTTACAGAGGTGAAAATATAATTCAGTTAATCAGAATATATACTTTCACAAGTGCAGAAATGAAATGATTGGGGCTCAAAAGTTTAGCCAAAGTGTATCATGTTGGCAAATTGGTAGCTGAGTATTTTCTCCTCAAAGAGTTTTCTAATTTTTAAATTAGCCTGTTATGAACTACCATTATATCTCAAGATTTTTTGTTTGAAATAGTTTTCTTTCTGGTACACGTTGTGGCGACTTTTGTTCACACTGATGTAGTTTTTGCTTACAGAGGTGGTCTCATGACCTTTGCTAATTTTCAGAGAGGTTCTCTGCTTCCAGATTAGGGGAAATCATCTTCGTTGGAGAGAATTTGGGTTCTAGAAAACTTCAATGACAATAGTTATTTTCAAGTAAATGGATCTCTTCTCTATGTCTCTCATATACTCACTAACCAATATTTTAGTTAAGAGGTAGAAAAAATATATTGCAACTATATTTTATCATTTCTTGCTCCATCCCTAATGCATCAGTATGCTATTTGATTGTATTAGGTAACATGGCTAGATGACAGGTGCCAAAATCTTTCTTATATCCTCACATTTGCCCGTCTTTGTTCTTTTAAGTGTAATTCTCAAGATTGCCCTCCATTCATTTTCTTGTCACAACCAGAATAAAGATTAGTTTCCATCTCTGTCGATGACAAAAGGGATCCCCGAAAAGTTTTAATAATCTCTACCTAGCAGTATACTTCCATATATTCTTTAAATATTCTTTAAATGTGTCATAATTTTTTATTAATGCTTCTATTCTTGATTCTATGTGTTCTGTTCCTCACTGGGAATTTCTGTACAGGCATTAACTATTGTTTTATGCCACCATCTTTCCAGTTTGACTTCTGGATGTCAAGTGCTAAAACAATATTAATGTAATGGCTTGTGATCTGAAGTCTGCATATGGTTCAGGTTGGTCCCAAGAAAGGAAAAGCTAGTGAATACTACATTCTGTCTAAAAACTGACAGAAATTCCTAGACAGTCTAGTGAACAGTGACAATAAATTATGACTGAAGAAAAACTTCTTTGAGTAAATTACATTGTGAATGAACTTATTTATTCTGCTATATTATATCTTCCACAAATGTATAAATGATACAAAATAAGAAGAACTGTAAGCTAGCAAAGTTACCATCCATATGTTTATCATTTTATAAACATATTGCTAAATATAATACAAATTGGATGAGTCTGAAATAAAACTTTAAGGGCCTCATTGTAATTCCCTCTTCAGAAAGTTGATATTATCAATGAGTATGTAGTTATGTATGATATGGCTTGGATGTGTGTCCCCATCAAATCTCTCACTGAATTGCAATCCCTAGTGTTGGAGCCTGGGCCTGGTGAGAGGTGATTGGATCCTGGGGGCGGTTTCTCATGAGTAGTTTAGCTTCATCCCCTTGGTGCTGTTCTTGTGATAGTGAGTTCTCACAAGTTTGTAGCTCCTCTCCCCTTCCTCTCTTTTGCTTCTGCTCCTGCCATGTGATGTGCTTGCTCCTGCTTTGCATTCTGCCATGTGTAAAAGCTCCTTGAGGCCTTCCCAGAAGCAAAAGCTGCCCTACAGCCTGCAAAACCATGAGCCAATTAAACTTCTTTTCTTTATAAATTAATTAGTCTCAAGTATTTCTTTATAGTAATGTGAGAACAAACTAATACAGACCAGAATCACCAACTGATACATGATTTTTCCAGAAGAAAACACCAAACCCCATAGAACTCATGGGCTATGTTGCCCAAATACAGGATGCTGTTTTCATTAGGTTTAAGTGAATAGTGTCCCCTTGAGCACCAATAATGTGAGAAAAGTTAGTTCACATGAAAGGACAGTTAGAACAGTTGACAAGGAAGTTGATTGGGAAGAAAATATTGGAATCCAGAATAAATTAACGAGCTTGATATGCAAGTGGGATCACAACTATCTCTACATGTAAAAGCGAAGAACATTTCATGACATTACTGTCATCTGAAATTACAATTATTTATAAGGTTGATAGTAATTTTTGGAAAAAGTTTATGAGTATTTATTTATAGGAAACATAGGGTACCATTACTACTGTTACGTATCTATTAAATGTTACCAATGATAAAAAGTACCAGGTGAACTGGAACAACAAATCATGAGTCCTACACACTTGGTTGAGCCAGAATAAGGTATTTTTCCATCACTTATTTGCGAAAGAAAACTATGAACCAGAATTCCAACTTACAAAAGAATACATTGCTCTGGAAAAATTTGAGTATCTTAGAAATGAATAGCAGCCAGCTTATGTAAGATCAAAGGAAAAGGGACGATATCTTGGGTCTAAAGTGGTAAACATATGTTTGAATCTCAATCAGTGGCTTTCTACCAATGTGAAATGTTTACATTATATCCTGTTTTCTTTATATTATTTAAATATAAGAATCATCTCCCAAAAATCATTGTTATACAAATTTAAAATAGTGTATGTTGCAGTGCCTTAAGCATTGTCATTCTTCGATAAACACTACAAACGAAATACACCAAATTAAAACTATATACCAAGGAACCTCAGTGGCTGCCTCAGGAGGATCACTGACTCCCACAACGATCATAAGCACAACCACAGTAAACACAGTCAGCTCAACCAGAAGGGGCAGACTCTCATTTTGGAAATAGTACAATACAACTGGGAGATTCCATGACTATCTCGAGTACCTTCCTTCTTTATCAATCAAAGGGATTTTTTGCAGCATACCTAAGTTACTACATTGAGTTTGTGGAAATTCAACCTTGATAAATATCTTTGATTTGCAATGACTCGCTCAAGAACATAAATTACCCTAATCTGATGAAACTGACTACTGTCAATGCACAAAACAATCACTGGATATTTACAGATAAATTTGATAAATGTAAAAGATTGAATATCAGAAGAGAATATACTCATTGCCTAAACATTAAAAGGTAGCACTAATTGTTACGGTGATTATAAATTTAACAATTTCTTTTAAGTCTTTGCTTATTCTCTGAAATATATTTCAGCCTGGGATATCTGAAAATTCATCATAAGACATAGGCTTAGATGGAAGTTGTTTACTTGGGAAATATTTTAGGAAGCAGTAGTGAATAACAGAAGATATCAAAGAAGAATAGATGGAAAAATAGTTTAAGAATCCTTTGTGGTGACTGCCAACTGATCCAGGACCAGTACATCATTCTTTGAATGATAATACCCACTGACTTCCATTCATTATTGTTTATGGGGTCTCAGAGGTAGCTGTGAACTTCTAAATTGTCCATATTTTAATCTTGAATTAATTCTCCCGGGCATCTCACTTCTCTATCTCAAGGAAGCACAAGAAAAGGAAACAAAAAGCTATGTGATTGTGGACCAAATGCAAATAACTGTTAGGTTGCTCTGAAGCTGGTAGAAGCTGCAAGACTGGCAGAAGCAGGTAGTGTGAATGAAAGTACTTGAAAGGATTACAAGAGGTGTCCAATGCAATCGATTAGATTCTCATGTGTACTTAAGGCAGGATTACCAAATCAAGGATATTAACTATACTATAGATTATATTATTTAGGCCAGTTATGAAAAACTATTTAAAATCCAACATTAAAACTTGTTCTATTATTGGATTTACATGGAAAATTATTATCTAAACATCCACTTACATTATTTTTGAAGTGTTTTAATCCTTCGTATTTTTCTTCCCATGGGGCAATTTTTAGAATCTCTTATCATTCACTTTCCATTATAGCTTTCTAGTTGAAATTCTCTAAATGTTCTATTTGGGGTGCAGCACATTCATTCGAACACTTTTGACTACAATGAGACAGCTCCCTTTGTAACTATGTCCTAGATTTGACTTAGAATCTAATTCAATATTCTAATTAAAATTAAATGTTTCAGTTTTGCTTAATATACCACACAGGGGTGGCCAAGGAAATGTCTACCCTTTTAGCCAATTTATAGCTTACATCTGAGCATTTTTCAGTCTCACCAGCAGTGCAAGTTTATAGTGGATGATCTTTCATCCTGAAAAATGAATCCAGCTGTGTTGCCACTAAGAATTGGTGGTGTGCAGTCTGTTAAATAGCTTGCAATTCAACTAAATCCTGATTAAAATGTGCAAAATAAAGAGATTACTATAACTATGTTAAGGGTGGTAAATTTACTGGATACATTTATTAGAAACACATTTTGTTCATTTTTAAAACAAAGTTTTCTCTATTGTGAGATTGTTTGTCAAGATCAAAATTTGTTAAAAGAAAACCATAACAGGCCATTTTAGTAGAGATCTCTCTCATCTTGAAAAATTAAGTAGGTTTTGGAGAAGCATAGCCTCTGACTATTGAGCTCATTTTAAAAGTAAATCAAAAATTTAAAAATAGACGTATGACTTTGGATTAAAAAATAACAGGTAAGTGACATTACATTTGGTTTAGATAAAACACATGCATCGCTCTATGCAGTAGTATAGAATAAATCTTCTATTTTAGTTTTTTGTATCTTGCATAAATTCTTGGATGCTGAGGCAGCCTCCACTTCTAAACATACCACCACATAATACTAAATAAGTTAGTACTAATGTCCAGTCATATCCACACTGAGAGTAAAATGTGTCATGTCAACATGCATTATGGGTAGCAACTAACAGCAGCAGCTTCATTTCTCACATTCTATGCCAGCTATACTTACATCTTATAATATCTATGTATCATACAGAATGGAGTGCCATCAACAAAATGTTGGCAGTAGTTTGAAAATGGAAGAGCTGGGCTGCTTGCTCATAAAATATATTTAAGTCATTTTTATGGGAATGAAATCTATATTGTTCATTTTGAGTTTAAAAAATAAATGAACTTTATTATATGACATTTGATTAATTGAAACTCTACAAACAAAATATCCATATCCCTATTACAAGTAGAATTACATTACCTAATACCTATAATGAAGTCTTGAAGTAACATGAAAGAGAGAAATCTGAAATATGAAATCTGTCAAGTTTAAATTTAATAATAATTTATCAAATATCAATCATGAATCAATTTAATTTACTCATGTAAGTAATGCCCTACAGGGGCACTATTAGTTTCATTTTGTTAATTTGGAGTATAGATAGGGACTTACCCAAATTTATGTAGTGTAAGAGAAAGTTCTTAAAATCAAATCCTCTTGGTTTCATAAGCATCCTATTATAAAATAACTCCAAGGAAATTATAATAGTAAATTATATTTTGGACACAGAATAAATTGGATTGAAAAACTGCAAAGGAGAATAAGAAAATTGGAGTATAATACAATAGGAGTAAACATCTTAGAGAGAGAAAAGATGCGTATCTCTCCTTTTTGGGAGAGATACGGAAAAGAAGACAGAATAAGAATAAGACTGTGCAAAATGCTTTCTGCTGTATACAGCAGTCCCTTTTATTCAAGATGGATATCTTTTAAGACCCTTAATGAATGCTTGAAACTGCAGTTAGTGCCAAACACTGTATATACTATGTTTACTTCCCCTAATGGCTTAATTTATCATTTAGGCACAGTTACAGATTAACAAGGATAACTAATAATAAAATAGAACAACTATAACAATACACAGAATGACATACAATTTTAAACTTATGAATAGTTTATTTGACAGGTAACTGAGACTAAGGAAGGCAAAACTATGGATAAAGGGGAACTACCCTCTGTGTGTGCATGTGTGTGAATTATTATATATATCATTTTATCTATATTTGTATATCTCATTATGTATATCTCATTATATCTCTCTACATCTAATGAAAACTAAAATTATACTTCTAATTATTTTTTACATTTTTATGTACTCAAGCAAATACAACACAGTAATTGGTGACAAACAAAGTTCTTGTGTGCTGAAGATTTTTGGTTAGGAGTGGATGTAGTGAAAGGATAGTAAGAACACAAAGAAGCATGAAAAATTGCATGTGTCAGTCCAGTGATGTGGAGACCCAAATGGAAAAGATGTTATGGGAGAATATACCAAAAATAAAATAAAGCAAACAAGTAAAACTACAAAAAAAAATTTGATTTCAGGAGAAGGGACAAGAGCTATCAGTGAAATTGTAAGAACAACTTACATATGGAATTGAAATTTTATTTAGTACACATAAAGCAACAGAGTAAGACTTTTCTGGCTTTGAAAAAATGAATAACTTTTGTAGAAACGTTGCCTTGGGTATTTTAAATAGGAATAATTTGTAAAAATTAGTCTAAAGATATTTCAAATGACAGAATGCCATGTAAACTCTGTGCTGCAAGAAAGTAGCCTGCTTTTTTTTTGGGTGAGATGGTGGCAGAAAATGATTCAAAGACAAGTTCTTCTTGAAACTGTAGAGAGGCAAGAGAGGGCCCTGATGTCCTAAACCCCATTTTTCCACTTACTACCAGAAAATAACAACTCCTCAACCAATTCTATTAAATATTTGCATTTTAGATATGCAAATGTGAAGAAAAAAGAAAACAAAAAGAACCCCCTAGCTATCATTGAAGATCCCCTGAGCTTTTCCTCCAAACTGATAGGATTCTGTAAAATATCATTAGAGAATAAATAGCAATCTGGAGCTAACATAAAAGCTTCTGCTGCTCATGAGAAAATTATAAGATAATATTCATTTGGTTGTAATCATCTACTAAAACGATGCCCCAGGGATAACAGAAAAATAATATATTCCAAATTGTTTACCTATTTTTATTGAAATGATTCCTTTATGCATCATCCAACACAGTCTAACCCCCTGAAAGAGACCTTTATCATCAGCTTGCACCAATTCCTTATGAATTCTGCTGGAAATAGAGTTTGTGAAAATGGATAACACTATTAGGCAAGTTAGACGTGATAATGATTTCTGGTAAATATTCCAATTTGAAATCTTTTTTTTTCTAGTTAGTCCTAGTTTGGGGTTCTTGTTGTTTTTGCATACGTACAAATTGAAATTTTTCTTTGAAACAATGGAAACAAATAAAAGGCCAGTGGTGTTTTGTTATTGTGGTGGTGGTAGTGGTGGTGGAGGTTCATTTGTTTTGAAAGAATATACTTGTTTTTAAGTGGAATGTATTTGATATTCTGAGTTGCTTCTGATTTTTGTGTCTAAAATACCCTGAACCTTTTATTTAGACACGATTAGAGCCTCATGCAGAGGGATCAGGGGCTTGCTTATCAAGCTTATCTTTATATTATAAATAATGCTCTCAAGGAAAACAGCCAATAATGTCTGTACCACTAAGTCTAATGGGTAGACCTCACTCTCTAACGTACTGGACTGCAAAGCAGCATTTAGTATAGCTGGCTACTCATCTTTAAACACATTCTTCCCTAGTTTAGAAGAATAACAGGCTCCTCATGGCATCCTCTTACCTTTCTTGATGTTCCTTATATATCTTTCTTGTCAACCCTTGTTTGGCAAGTCAATCCTCAAGTAATAGAAGATCACAAATTTGTTTTCTGGCCATACTTTTCTTATCCACCTATACCATTTATCTAGGTTATTGCTTTTATTCTTAGGGTGTGGAATAGAAATCATATGTGTTTACATACATGTTTTTCAGTCTTGTCCTGTCCTCTTAGTTTTAGATTTGTATACCTAGTTGCATACTCAAAATCTCAATTTAGATGAACCAGTGGACCTCAACATGTCATGTTCAAAACTGATGTCAAATCATTACACGGTGCCACTTGCTCAACTTACCCCTTTCAATCAATATTCCCTATTTCAGCAAATTCAGCCAGCATGCATTTATTTGCTTCAGTCAGAAAACTTACAAATGTTAACAACTCCCTTCACCTCTCTCTCAACTCTTACATAATTGCATTAGTTCCCCTTAAAATCACTTATACTTGTCCATCATTTTCTGTCTATACTGCCAAAATATAATTTTTAAAAAGCATTCCTTGTTTACACCACCTTACACTTAATTGTTAAATACATGTCTACTATATTTCCCATTCACATCTGCATATAAGAGTTTAGTGATATTAAAAAAATTCAGTCAAGTAATGATTTGAGTTTTAGATGGTTATTAAATCAGTAAGTCCTCAGTGACTGAAGTAAAATATTTAAAATCCCTAGTAAGCATGTAATGACTTATACTGTTTATCTTACATCTTCTGCATGGCTTTATTGTCAACCTTTCTGGCCATGATCAGTATTTCAGACATAACTCGACTCAGAGTCTTAATACATACTATACTTTCTACCTGGAGGACTTTTTAACATATATATATATATTATATAATATATATATATATATA
>NW_016805931.1:187892-190290 GCF_001698545.2 Rhinopithecus bieti | reverse complement strand
ATATATATATATATATAATATCTATATTAACCATTGACTGACATTTTCTTTAAAATGTGTCTGCTAAAACTCAATATGTCATCTAAGAAAGTAAAACTTGCTTGTCCCTTAATACCCAGAAATTTTATATTTGCTACACATGTGTACCCGAAGAATACTTAAGCAGCATTTTTTAAAAAGTAACACAACGGTAAATCTATTAAATGCCAATGATCAATACCAAAATTTTAAATTAAAATATATTAGTTTCCTTGTCAAAGAATAGTTGATTATATATACACGGGTTTATTTCTGGGTTCGCTCTTCTGTTCCATTGGTCTATGTGTCTACCTTTCATGGCAGTAATATACTTTTTAATTACTATACCTTTGTAATATAGTGTGAAACCAGGAAGTGTGATGTCTCCATATTTTTTCTTTTTTTCTTAAAATTACTTTGACTATTTGCTGTGATTCCATATGAATTTTAGTTCTTTTTTTTCTATTTATGTGGAAAAACATCATTGGAATTTAGATAGGAATTGTATTGAATCAGTAGATCACTTTGGATAGTACAGACATTGTAACCATGTTAATTCTTCCAGTTCATGAACATGAGCTATCTTTCCATTTATTTGTGTATCCTTTAATTTACCTCATCAATACCTTATAGTTTTCAGTACAAATATCTTTTGCCTCTTTGGTTAAATTTATTTCTAAGTATTACATTTTTGATGCCATTGTGATGGCATTGTTTTCTTAATTTATTTTTTATAGTTCATTGTTAATGTATAGGAACACAACAGATTTTTGTATGTGAATTTTGTATGTAAATTTTATATTCTGCAATTTTACAAAGCTTAATTTTGTGGAGTGTTAGGATTTTCTTTATATGAGACCAATTGGGACAGGAAAGTCTTTCCAATGAATACTGCTAGGAGAACTGGATATCCACATGGAAAAGAATGAAATTGAGCCCTTGTCCTATATCATATACAAAAATTAACTTAAAATAGATTAAATACTTAAATGTGAGGTCTAGAACTTTAAAACTTCAAGAAGAAAACATAAGAGCAAAGCCACTTGATATTGGTCTTTACAATGAATTTTTGGATAAAATGCCAAAAGCACAGAAAATAAAAGCAAAATTAAAGAGTGAGAATCCATCAAACTACCAAACTTCTGCACAGCAAACAAAATAAAATGAAAACATATCTTATAGAATGGGAGAGAATATTAGAAAATCATGTATCTGAGAAAGAGTTAATACTCAAAATATAAAAGAAACTCATACAACACAACTGCAAAATGAACAGCTTGATTAAAACATTGGCAAAAGACTGGAATGAACTTATCTCTGAAGAAAACATACAAGTGACCAACATATAGGAAAAGATGCTCAACATCACTAATCATCAGAGAAACGCATATCAAAACTATAATGAGATATCATCTCTTACTTGCTGTTATTAGACAGACAAAAGATAGGTGTTGGTAGGGTTATAGAAAAAAGAACACCCTTGTACGACATGGGTAGAAATATAAATTGGTACAACCATTAAGGAAAAGAGTTTGGAGGTTCCTCAAAAAATTAAAAAATAAAGTTACAATAACAGCCAGCAATCATACTTCTTGACATATATCCAAAGAAAATAAAATAAGTGTATCAAAGAGATATCTGCACTCTCACAGTCACTGAAACATTATTCACCATAGCCAAGATATGGAAATAACTTCAATGTTCATTGAAGGACGAGTGAATAAAGAAATGTTGTATATATACACAATGGAATACTATTCAGCCATAAAAATGAAAGAAAATCCTCCCATCTGCAACAACATGGATGAACATTATACAAGTGAACTAAGCCAGAATAGAAAGACAAATACTGTATAACCTCTCTGATATGCGGAATCTAAATAACATATACTTACTATATATCCACAAAAATTAAAAAATAATAATAAAAACTTGAACTCAAAGAAGTGGAGATAAGAATGGTAGTTGCAAGGGGCCTGAGAGCAGAGGCAGTGGGGGTTTGTTGGTTAGAGGGTACAAACTTTCACTTATAACTTAAGTTCTGGAGATTTAGTGTATAGCATGGGTAGCGATGGATGTGTTGATTGTGGTAATCACTTCACAATGTGTACATATTTAAAATCATCACAATATACACCTAGAATATATTCAATTTCTATTTGCTAATTATATGTGTAAAACATTTAAAAATGCTAACATATGTAAATGAATAAATCAACGAAAATGTCATAAACCAATGAATGGGCAAATATGTTTAATTATAAGTAAGTTTCTAAATCATAATATTAAATTTAAAAACAAAATTATAGATGTTTATTTAAGTGTATGATTTTATATAAATTATACAATTTGGCATTTTATATAAATCATATACATGGCA
>NW_016805931.1:176013-186301 GCF_001698545.2 Rhinopithecus bieti | reverse complement strand
GGCAAATATGTTTAATTATAAGTAAGTTTCTAAATCATAATATTAAATTTAAAAACAAAATTATAGATGTTTATTTAAGTGTATGATTTTATATAAATTATACAATTTGGCATTTTATATAAATCATATACATTGGCAAACTAAATAAAATACCAGTTCATCTTTATGTGGTTAAACTATGAATAAAAGCAGGAGAGAGTTAAATTCAAAATTGAGAAAATTTGCTTGTTTGAAGTAAGAGATGAATGTAATGGGGCAGGAAAAAAAGCGTATAAATTAAAAATAAAGCATTTCTTAACATGTATGCTTTGTTTAAGCTACTAAAATAAAAATTATTAAATTAAATAATACAAAGGTAGTCTATGTGAAAGTAAATCCGAAAACAATCACAGAGGAAACTAAAGGAACACCAATGTATCAATTTTTGAAAATAAATACATTAAATTGTAGCTTTGTGTCAAAAGAGATTCTTGGTTTGACATTTGGACTTCATCTGAGAAAACTGGTTTGTCAGTCTTCAAAACCAGATACGGTTTCCTCTCCTCTTCACTCAATGTTTGTTTCCTAAAATGGAAACTATAAAACACTGATGAATTAATAGAAGAAGACAAAAAAAAAGTAGAAAAAAATCTATGTTCATGGATTAAAAATTTAATATGGCCAAAATGACCATACTGTACAAAGTAATATATAGATCAAAATATCAATGGCGTTCTTCACAGAAATAAACAAAACAATCCTAATATTCATATGGAAGTGCGAAATACTGAAAACACTCAAAGCAATCCTGATCAAAAGGAACAAAGCTGTAGGCATCTCACTACATGACTTCAAAATATACTACAAAGCTATAGTAACCAAAACTGTATGGTATTGGTAGAAAAACAGACACATAAACTAATGAAACAGAATAGAGAACAAATAAATAAATGTTCATACCTGCATTCAACTGATTTTTGATTACAAAAAAAAGACAAGAATGTGCTTTGGAAGAGGACAGTCTCATCAACAAATGGTGCTGGGAAAACTGGGTATCCACATGCTGAAGAATGAAACTGGATCTCTGTCTCTCACCATATATTCAAATCAACTCCTGATGGGTTAAAGGTTTAAGTGTAACACTCAAAACTATTAGATTCTTAGAAGTAAACATAGGGAAAATACTTTGAGTTATTGGTCTGGGAAAAGATGTTATGGAAAAAACTTCAAAAGCATTGGCAACAAAAGCAAAAATAGACAAATGGATTATAATGGATTATATCAAACTAAAATGCTTTTGCACAACAAAAAAGAAAACAAACAATCAGTATAATGAAGGGACAACCCACAAAAGGAAGAAAATATATTTGTAAATAATTCATCTGACAAGTGATTAGTATCCAGAAAATAGAAGGAGCTCAAAAGCTCAAAAGCAAGAAAACAAATAATCAGACTTAAAAAATTGGAAAATAGTCTGAATAATATTTATCAAAAGAAGACATACAAATGAACAACAAGTGTGTAAAAACTGCTGAACATCACATATGATCAGGAAAATGCAAATTAAAACTACAATGAGATATCACCTCATCCCAGTTAGAATAGATATTATCATAATAACAGAACCTAACAAATGCTGGTGAGAATGTGAGAAAAAGGGATTCTTATATGCTATTGGTGGGTATGCAAATTAGTACAACCATTATGGAAAATACGATGTAGAGTCCTCAAAAAACTAAAAGTAGAACTATCAGGCAATGCAGCAATCCCACTACTAGGTGTCTATTCAAAGATAATAAAATGAGTATGTCAGAGATATCTGAAGTCCCATGTTTATTGCAGCATTATTCACAATAGCAAAGATATGGAATTAACCTACGTGTTCATCAATGGATGAATGGAAATATACAATAGAATACTACTCAGCCATAAAAAAGAGCAAAATCCTGTCCTTTGCAGTAACACTGCTGAGCCTGGAGGACATTATGTTAAGTGAAGTAAGCCAGGCACAGAAATACAAATATTACATATTCTCTCTCATAGGCAGGAGATAAAAATGTTCAGTTAATAGACAGTAGAATTATGGTTACTAGGGCCTGAGAAGAATAGTACAGAGGTGGGAATAGAAAGAGGATAGTTAGTAGACAAAAACTACAACTAAATAGGAGGAATAAGTGCTAGTGTTCCACAGCACTGTAGAGTGACGCTACTTAACAATAATTTGGTGCATATTTTAAAATAACCAGAAGAGAGGATTTCAAATGTTCCCAACACAAAGAAATAATAAATGTTTAAGATGACAGATATGCTAATTACCTTGATTTGATCATGAATCATTGTATCCAAAAATTTTTTTCCTTGTTTCAAAAAATCTTTGAGGTGGTGGCCATGATAATTACCCTGACTTGATCATAAAAGATTGCATCCAAAAAAATTTTCTCTTATTTATCAGAATATGAGGATACCAGAGCAATGCCTTCTTGCAGTGTCCCCTTTACATAAAGCTAATTAAAACAAAAAATACATTTTTTAAAAAATAAAATAAAATGACAAAATAGAAGCATCAGAACTTGGTGTTTAACTGAATCTGAGGAATAAAGAAATGGAAACAAATGGATTGCAAGGCTTTTTATCTGGTAAAAGCGTTGAAGGAAATATAAAAACACAAAGAGAAAAGTCATGTTAAATCTTCTCTCTTCTACACATATCAGCAAGCATTGGGTCTTAATTCCATGCTATCTGAGAGTCACCTCATGACACATGAGAAAGAAGCCTTCATGATGGTATATATATTATCTCTCACGTGTGCTTTAAAAAGTGATTACTTTGTTTAACTCGTAAGAACCTTCATTCTTGATTTCCATACTTAGGGAATTTATAAGTATGGGATTCAGGGTTCTAAATGAGCTTTTCTACATTGGAACCTTCTCCACTCTTTAGAGGAAAGATAATAATCCTTTTAGAATATCTATTTCACATTTTTCTAAAGCTACCTCAATAATACTTCCTTTTACCTTTTTATTTTCTTCTCCTTCACTTTCCAGGCTCTTCTCCTGTCTCTTGGGAAGCTGAATATTTGTTTACCAAATTACTGTATCCAGAATATCAATAAAGAAATTCCATATGAATAAAAGAAAAAATTAAAACTCTTTATATTCATTTCATTTTAAAAGTGTTGTCTCTGTAATAAATTTTTCTCACTAAAACTGCAACTGCAATTGAGAGGTGTAGCTGAGTAATGTCCTTGTTCACTAGCCACAAGAAGGACATTTTTGGTTTCATAATAAAATCAAAGCTTTAAACTTGATTTAAAGAGTATTTGAAATTTGATTTATGAATATATAGGTTTCTTTTTTAATAATATGGACTCTCTTTTTACTTTGCATTTTTAATTGTGATAAAATGGTTTGGCTCATCTCCACTCAAATCTCATCTTGAATTGTAGCTCCCATAATCCCCACATGTTGTGAGAGGGACCCATGGCCAGTAATTGAATCATGAGGGTGGGTTTTTCTCATGCTGTTCTCATGATAGTGAATAAGTCTCACAAAATCTGATGGTTTTATAAATGGCAGTCCCCCTGCACATGCTCTCTTGCCTGCTGCCATGTAAGGCATGCCGTTGTTCCTCCTTCTCCTTCTGCCACGATTGTGACATCTCCCTAGCCATGTGGAACTGTGAGTCCATTAAATCTCTTTCTCTCTCTTTCTTTTTTTTATGTAAATTACCCAGTCTCGGGTATTTCTTTATGACAGTATAAAAATGAACTAGTAAAGTAAATTGGTACTGCAGAGAATGGGGTGCTGATGTAAAGATACCTGAAAATGTGAAACCAAGTTTGGAACTGATTGGGGGTTAGAAACATTTGGAGGACTCACCCAAAGATAGAAGAGTGTGGGGAAGTTTGGAACTGCCTGTGGATTTATTGAATGGCTTTGATCAAAATCCTGACAGTAAAGTGCAGGCTGAGATGGTCTCAGATGAGGAACATGTTAGGGCCTGGAGCAAAGGTGACTGTTGTTATGCTTTAGCAAAGAGACTTGTGGCATTTTGATCTGCCCTTGAGATATGTGGAATTTTGAAATTAAGAGAGATGATTTAGAGTATCTGTTGGAAGAAATTTCTAAGCAGCAAAGTTTTCAAGAGGAAGCAGAGCATAAAGTTTGGAAAATTTGCAGACTGACAATGTAATAACAAAGAAAATCCTCTTTTCTGGGGAGAAATTCAAGCCTCCTGCAGAAATTTGCATAAGTAACAAGGAGGCAAATATTAATCACCAAGAAAATGGGGAAAATGTCTTCAGGGTATGTCAAAGAGTTTCACAGCAGTCCCTCCAATCACAGGCACAGTGGCTTAGGAGGAAAAATAGTTTCATGGGCCATGCCAAGGGCCCCCGTGCTGTGTGCAGCCTTGGGACATGGTGTCCAGAATCCCAACTGTTCTAGCTGTGGCTAAAAGGGTCAAGGTACAGTTCAGGCCATGGCTTAAGAGGGTGTGAGACTCAAGCCTCTAGTAGTTTCCATGTAGTATTGAGCCTGTGAGCCTACAGGTACACAGAAGTCAAGTAGTGAGGTTTAGGAACCTCCACCTAGATTTCAGAGGATGTATGGAAATGCCTGATGTCAAAGCAGAAGTTTGCTGCAGGGGCAGGGCCATTATGGAGAACCTCTGCTAGGGCAATGTGAAAGGGAAATGTGGAGTGTGAACCCTCACACAGAGTCCCCACTGGGGCACTACCTGGTGGGTCTGTGAGCAGAGGGCCACTGTCCTCTGGACCCCAGAATGATTGATCTACCAACAATTTGCATTGTACCCCTGGAAAAGCCTCAAACACTCAACGCCAGCCCATGAAAGCAGCCAGGAAGGGACTTGTACCCTGCAAAGCCATAGGGGTGGAGCGGACTAAGGCTTTGGGAGCCCACCTCTTGCATCAGCATGATCTGGATGTGAGATATGAAGTCAAAGGAGATGATTATTTTAAAACTTTAAGGTTTAATAAGAGCCCTGCTGGATTTAAGACTTGCATGGGGCCTGTAGCCCCTTTGTTCTGGACAATTTCTGCCATTTGGAATGTGTGTATTTACCCACTGCCTTTACCCCCATTGTATCTAGGAAGTAACTAATGTACTTTTCATTTTACAGGCTCATAGGTGGAAGGGACTTGCCTTGTCTCAGATGAGACGTTGAATTGTGGACTTTTGAGTTAATGCTGAAATGTGGTAAAACACTCTGGAGGACAGTTGAAAAGGCATGATTGTGTTTTGAAATGTGAGGACATGAGATTTGGGAAGGCCTAGAATGATATAGTTTGGTTGCATCCTCACCCAAATCTCGTCTTGAATTATAGCTCCCATAATCTCCATGTGGAGGTTTGGGGACCTCCAGGAGGGACCCAGAGGTTGGTAATTGAATCATGGGGGTGGTTTTTTTCCTGTGATGTTCTCAAGATAGTGAATAGGTCTCATGAGATCTGATGGTTTTATAAAGGGCAATTATCCTACACATGCTCTCTTGTCTGCCACCATGTAGGACATGTCTTTGTTCCTCCTTCACCTTCTGTCATAAGTGTGAGGCCTCCCTAGCCATGTGGAACTGTGCGTCCATTAAACCTCTTTTTCTTTATAAATTACCCAGCCTCAGGCATTTCTTCATAGGAGTATAAAAATGGACTAATATAAATGCACATAAAATAAATATACTATCTTAAGCACTTCTAAATGTATGATTTAGTAGTGTTAACTGTTTTTATGTGATTGTGAATCAACATCCAGAACTTTTTAATCTTACAAAACGAAAACTCTATACCTATTAGAAAACAACTCCCCATTTCTCCTCCAGCCATATCCCCATTCTATTTTTCATTTTCATGACTTTGATTACTGTAGATACTTCATGTAAGTGGAATCATGGTATTTGTTTTTGTGTGACTAGCTTACTTTACTTAGCAAAATGCCCTCAAGTTTCATCTATTTTATAACATGTATTATTATAATTCTCTTTCTATTTAAGGCTAAATATTATCCCATTGTATGCATATGTCACATATTGCTCATCAATTCATCTATCAAAGAACATTTGAGATCATATTGCAAATAACGCTGCTATGAACATGGTTTTGCAACTATGCATTCAAGACCTTCCTTACAACTCTTTTGAATATATATCCAGAAGTCAATTGCTGGGTCATATGCTAACTCTATTTTTAATGATTTTAGACACTGTGATACTGTTTTCCATGGTGGCTGCACAATTCTGCATTTCTACCAACAATGAAAAAGAATTCTAATTTTCCACATCTTCCCAAATATTTGTTTTCTATTTTGTTTTGCTTTGTTTGTTTTTGATTTTAGCCTTCCTGATGGCTATGAGGTAGTATCTCTTTTTGGTGTTAATTTGCATTTCCCTAATGATTAGTGATGTTTAGCATTTTGTCTTCTGGTAGTTAGGCATTTGTATATTGCCTAAGCAAAAGGTTCTATTCAAGTTATTTGGCTATTTTTAACTGAATATATAGTTTGCAAACATTTCTCCCATTCCATAGTTGTCTTTTCAGTCTGTTGATTGTGTTTTAGATGCACAGGTATTTTATATTTTGTCTTTATTTTGATGTGGTTCAATTTCTTTATTTTACTCTTTGTCTTGTTTTGGTGTCAGAACCAAGAAATTAATGCTAATTCCAATGTCATAAAACTTTTTTCCTATGATTTCTTCTTAGACTTTTATCAATTTAGTCCTTATGTTTAGGTCTTTAATGCATTCTGAATTAATTTTTCTATATGGAATAAGGAAAGCTTCCACCTGTATTATTTCAGCACTATTTTTAGATAAGATTGATCTTTCTTTATTGAATGATTTTAGCACCCTTGTCAAAAATTGTTTTATATATGCAAGATTTTATATGTGGGCTCTCTATTCTATTCCATTGTTATACAATTCTGTTTTTATGCCAATGTTACATAGTTTTGATTACTGTAGCTTTGTAACACATTTTGAAATTAAGAATTGTTAGACTTCTGAGGTTGTTCTTTTGCAAGATTCCTTTGGCTATTCAGGGTCCCTTGAGATTTCATATAAAATTTAGGTAAATAAACTGGTTTCAAATTGCCTCACAAAAAGGATTTTGCACTAATTATTAAAATTTATATTAGTTTTCTATATGATAATTAATAACAGTATCTATTTAAAGATAATGAAGGGGTTCAGTTTTCATATTCTGCTTATGGCTACCCAGTTATCCCAGCACCATGCACTGAGTACTGAATAAACAGTCCTTTTCCCATAGTTTGAATTTGTTGAATCTCTTAAAGATCAGATGTTTGTAAGTGTACCACATTATTTCCAGGCTCCCTATTCTGTTCCATTGGTCTATGTGTCTGTTTTGGTACTGGTACCATGCTGTTTTAGTTACTATAGCCTTGTAGTATACACTGAAGTCAGGTAACGTCATGCCTCGAACTTTGTTATTTTTGCTTATGATTGCCTTAGCTATTTGGATCTTTTTTTGGTTCCATATGAATTTTAAAATACATTTGACTAATTCTGTAAAAAAAAGCATTGGTCATTTGATAAGAATAGCATTGAATCTTTAAAGTACTTTGGGCAGTATGGCCATTCTAAAAATATTGATTCTTCCTGTCCATGACCATGGATAATATATGTGCTGGGATAACTGGCTAGTCATAAGCAGAATATTGAAACTGAATCTTTTCCTGTCTATGAGTGTGGAACTTTTTTTTATTTGTTTATGTAAACTCCAATTTCTTTGAGCAGTGTTTTGTAATTCTTATCATAAAGATATTTGACCTCCCTGGTTAGCTGTATTCCTAGGTATTTTATTCTCTTTGTTGTTATTTTGAATGGGAATACATTCCTGATTTGGCTCTCAGCTTGGATTTTGTTGGTGGTCAGGAATGCTACTTATTTTTATTCATCAATTTTGTAAAACTTTGTTGAAGTTGTCAGATCAAGGATCTTTTAGTCAGAGGGTATAGAGTTTTCTAGTTATAAAATCATATAATTTGCAAACAGAGATAATTTGAGATAATCCCTCTCTTCCTATTTGGATGCCTTTTATTTATTTCTCTTGCCTGATTGCTTTGTCCAGGAATTCCAGTGTTATATTGAATAGCAGTGGTGAGAGAGGACATCCTTGTCTCGTGCTGGTTTTCAAGGGGAATGCTTCCAGCTTTTGCCCATTCAGAATGATGTTGGCTGTGGGTTTGTGATAAATGGCTCTTATTATTTTGAAGTATGTTCCTTCAAAGCCTAGATTGTTGAGTGTTTTTAACATGAAGGAGTGTTGAATTTTATGAAACGCTTTTTCTTCATCTATTGAGAAATCATGTAGTTTTTATTTTAGTTCTGTTTATTTGATGAATTACATGTATTGATTTGCATATGTTAAATCACATGTATTGATTTGCATATGTTAAACCAACCTTGCATCTTAGGGATAAAGCCATTTTGATTATGGTGGTGAATTAACGTTCTGATACACTGCTGGATTCAGTTTGCTAGTATTTTGTTGAGGATTTTTGCATCTATGTTCATCAAAATTATGGGCCTAGAGCTTTCTTTTTTTGTTGTATGTCTGCCAGGTTTTGGAATCAGGATGATGTTGGCCTCTTAGAATGAGTTAGGGAAGAGTCCCTCCTGCTCATTTTTTTTGGAATAGTTACAGTAATAGTGGTACCAGCTCTTCTTTATACATCTGATAATATCCGACTGTGAATCTGCCTGGTCTGGGACTTATTTTTCTTGGCAGTCTTGTTATTACTGATTCCATTTTGGACCCTTTTCTTACATCACTACATTGTTACATTTATAGTTTTATATGTACACTTACAGCTTTACATTTAGGTCTTTAATCCACTGAGTTGATAAAAAATCAACTTAATGGACTAAAGACTTAAGTGCAAAACCTAAAACTACAAAAACTCTAAAAGAAAACCTAGGAAATACCATTCTAGATAGAGGCCCTGGCAAAGATTTCATGATGATGATGCCAATAGCAGTTGCAATGTAAAAATTTGACAAGTGGGACCTAATCAAACTAAAAAGCTTCTGCACAGCACAAAAAAGTCTCAACAGAGTAAACAGAAAATCTACAGAATATGGTAAAATGTTTCCAAACTGTGCATACAACAAAAGTCTAATATCCAGAATCTATACAGTACTTAAACAAATTTATAAGCAAAAAAGAAATATTGCCATTAAAAAGTGGGTAAACAGACACATTTCAAAGAAGACATACATGTGGCCAAGAAGTACAAAGTTGCTAATTAATAAAAATGCTTAATATCACTCATCATTAGAGAAATGCAAATAAAATTCACAAAATGATACCTTCTCCCACCAGTAAGAATGGCCATTTTTAAAAGAGTCAAAAAATAACAGATGCTGGCTAGGTTGCAGAGAAAAGGGAATGTTCATATACTGCTGGTGAGAATGAAAATTAGTTCAGCCATTATGGAAAGCAGTTTGGCAACTTCTTAAATAATTTAAAACAGGATTACCATTCAACCCAGCAATCCCACCTGGGTATATACCCAAAATAATATAAATCATTCTACCACAAAGACACATGGATGCATATGCTCATCACAGCACTCTTTGCAATAGGAAAAAGGTAGAAGCAACTTAAATGCCCATCAAAGGTAGGCTGGATAAAGAAAATGTGGTACATATATACCATGGAATACTTACTACACAGCTCTAGAAAGAGATACATAATATCCTTTGCAGCAACATGGTTGGAGCTGGAGGCCATAAATCTTAAGTGAAATAACACAGGAACAGAAATCCAAATGCCACATGTTCTCACTGATAAGAGGGAGTTAAACATCGGGAATATATGGACACAAGCAAACAACAGACACCAAGGCGTATTGGAAAGTGGAAGGTGGCAGGAGGGTGAGGAGGGTGAGGTTCGGAAAACTACCTATTGGTACTATGTTTATTATCTGTGTGATTGTGATATCTGTACACCAAATTCATGTGACACACAATTTACCTGTATAATATATCTGTACATGTACTACTGAACTTAGAATAAAATTAAGAAAAAATAAAATAAAAAAGGTAAGTATATACGTTTCTGTTGTTTAATTATATAAATCTGATGGCAACACACTATTCTAGCTTTATATAAGGCTAATTTAAGCTCTATACATATTTTACATGATTTTTACAATATGGGAAAATTATTGCTTTCCCACAAATTATTTAAAATATGGAAAAATATATTTCAATAAATGAAATTATATTAGCAGACGTTTTTAAAATTTTTTTAATCTTGTATATACCTTTG
>NW_016805931.1:171615-174656 GCF_001698545.2 Rhinopithecus bieti | reverse complement strand
TCTTTAGTTACATTTAGTTTGTGACCACCAAAAAATATAAATATTTCCTTTTTTTCTCCTTGTTAGATAAATGGTAATAAAAATAGTTGTTTATTTCAAATACTCCAAATTCTATTTTATTTAAAACTATTGGTTCAATGATTTAATTACTTACTTTTTATATTAAAATTAAAATATTCATGGTGAAAGGCAAAGGTTATTGCAAAAATGATTTATTGCTTTCAATTCTCTCACCAGTCATGAACATTTATGAACTATTTATAATATGAATTTTAGAAGTCTTGAAGGTTCTTCAGTGTCCTCCATGTTCATAAAATGTTCTTACTCTCAGAGTAACTGTTGACTATATAATTAATTATATGTATACTTCAAGAGCAAATTATACTATCTTCCATTCTGATAGTGATGATTAACCTTCTATGTTAAGCAGAGTGATTTAATTTTATTATCGTGACAAGATAACTGGCCAATATTAAACCAACATTGGTAGGGAAACCTGACCCAGATTTCTGAGGATATTTCTGTCAGGTGTTCTCTTTGTTAACATTGTAATTCTGGAAAAACTCTAAAAGTGTGATATGTATGAGAACCAATTTTCAGGATTTATGTAAATATGAACAGATAAATTTTACTACAGTGCCACAGCCTGGATTGAGATTATGTGTCGAGTATTTTATACTTTTGTCTTGGATGAACGGAACATTTCTCCTTTTGGAGTCGAATTGCTTGACCATAGCAAAACATTCTAAAATTTGTACAAGTTGGGGTAGTTATACTAATTTTTTGATGACAGGGAGATTAATTTTCTAACATTTTCTTCTAAAATGTATTACAATTGACACAAAATCTACTTGTTCCTATGACTCAAACCTATGGCACAATAAAAGAGTAGATGATGTTATCAAGAAATCCGGCCAATTTATCTAAGGACAAGATTCCCAGTCCAAGATCCTTATCCCCACCGCCTTCTTCTTCTTCTTTTTTTTTTTTTTTTTTTTTTTTTTCTCTCTCTCTCTCTTTTTTTTTTTAAATTTCAGGGCTATATATTTGTAACCTTTCATTAAAGAAAGTTTTCAGTCTACAAATTAGCTGTGGAGACCAAATGCCCTTAGGAGTCTCCTATAGACACAGCTTTATTACAAGTTGATATGGTCTGGCTGTGTTCCCACCAAATCTCATTTTGAATTCCCATGTGTTGTGGGAGGGACCCAATGGGAGGTAACTGAATCATGGAGGCAGGTCTTTCCTGTGCTGTTCTTGTGATAGTGAATAAGTCTCATGAGAACTGATGGTTACAAAAAGGGGGTTTTCCCTGAACAAGCACTCCTCTCTTTTTGCCTGCTACTATCCATGTAAGATGTGACTCGTTTCTCCTTGCCTTCTGCCATGATTGTGAGGTCTCCCCAGCCATGGAACTGTGAGTTCTCCATTAACCCTTTCCTGTGCAAATTGCCCAGTCTTAAGTATGTCTTTATCAGCAGCAGGGAAACAGACTAATACACAAGCTGATATAGATGAATATTATAAAGGACAAATGGCATACCAAGACATATTACCAACTGTTTCCTGAGAGCTTTTTTCTTGACCTTCAACCAAATGACTTCATATTTTGGAAAAGATACCAGAGAAAATATGCTTTAAAGCCATGTGAGAATGAGCCTCATCCATCAGTAAGACAAGCTGTTTCCACTACAGGTCAATTCCAAAGAGTTTATCCTTGGATTTAAGTCTCCAAGTAAAAAATGCAACAGCTTTCTCTGCAGAAACAACTGAACCTACTGAAAATATCAAGCTGAGGATATGTAGGAGTTCTACAAAAGCAGATGGTCCTTGGAAGAATTCAGCTCAAGAAACTTGGATTGTTTAGGTAATCAAATACAATAGCCTCTGCTAAGGGTGACAGGGAAACATGATGGCTTATTTATTTGCTATATTTACTGCTTACTCAAATTCTGAACATAATCACTGTTTATAGAGATCTCCAGCTTTAACACAGTGTGGTACTCACATTAGTTTTTGTCCTTTGCTTTTAGTTGGTATTTAGAAAACTCATGTCTCCAACTCCCATATGGCATATTCTAAATGTATAACCAGTCTGATTTCTGGATTTACACCAATGTTCCTTTGGTGGCTGGGGAGATCCCACTCATTCTTACACTATCTACTGATCTACACTATGTTGTCTATCTATGTTGTACTATCTCCACTATGTTGTCTCACGTAATTCAAATAGTTGCTAGTTGTCCTTTCTCACTTGACATAACTTTGAAAATTGTCAAACCTATAACTTCTAGCTTTTTGTTTTTTCTGGATCTCTTCAGAAATCTCAGATAATTGTTAATGGGAATTGTATGAAGATTGCTAATAATTTTTTATCATATGCCTTAATTTTTATATGCTATCTAAAGTCTTTTTGAAACTTACTTTTCAGTCCCTTTTCTTGCAGAATATTCAGTGAATAACACTCCACTCAACAATTTGAAAGTCAATTTGTGACCACAAGTGGAAATTGCAAACATCATGCCTTGACAAGAAATCTGAGTGGTGTAGATTTGGATGTGATTAATAAAGGAAGAATTAATCTACAATGAAGTGAAGAAAGAAAAGAGAATATGGATCTTCCTTCAATGCATACAAAACAAAAAATTTCAAATCTCAAACATAATGTAGCAATTTTTTTTCTGCTAAACCCAAACTCACAAGATTTTCACTAGTGGATTCCAAAATCAAAATACAGAGGAAAGGTTATTTGCTAACATGTACTGATAAACTAGACTTTCAAATGCTTTATTTATGATATATCCTAAAATTAGTCTGAAGTACATAAGGAAAAAAGTATGCAAGCTTTAAAGAAGAGTAAATTATTTTTAAATGGTTAAAACTTTTTTTAAAGTACATCTTATATTTGATTAAAAATCTGCTTTAAAGAGCATAATAATGCAGACATATTGCTTAATAAAAAATGTATCATGGAAATAGCTTGACAATTTAAAAAGGCAATACTGAATCTTTTAATGATATGATTAGACTTCTTGAGGGTG
>NW_016805931.1:106807-170186 GCF_001698545.2 Rhinopithecus bieti | reverse complement strand
TTTTTTTCTGCTAAACCCAAACTCACAAGATTTTCACTAGTGGATTCCAAAATCAAAATACAGAGGAAAGGTTATTTGCTAACATGTACTGATAAACTAGACTTTCAAATGCTTTATTTATGATATATCCTAAAATTAGTCTGAAGTACATAAGGAAAAAAGTATGCAAGCTTTAAAGAAGAGTAAATTATTTTTAAATGGTTAAAACTTTTTTTAAAGTACATCTTATATTTGATTAAAAATCTGCTTTAAAGAGCATAATAATGCAGACATATTGCTTAATAAAAAATGTATCATGGAAATAGCTTGACAATTTAAAAAGGCAATACTGAATCTTTTAATGATATGATTAGACTTCTTGAGGGTGATATAAATGATTTTTTAGTTAATAAATATATGGTCCTGGATAAATCTGAGTGATTGTTGTCTGTAAGTGACTTTGAGCCAAGTAAGAGTCTGGTTTGTTAAAGAACTCTTTTATTTATTTACATTTCATCATAATTTTTTATGACAATGTGGTCTCAGATTTCAAGCCAGCTATTTCAACTAGTACTCAACACTAAAGAAAGTACTGTCCTTTGTCAAATGCATAGTCATCTCCAAAGTGGCATGTTACTAAGGGATGTTAAAACTAAGTTGCTTAAAATTATTCTTTGCTTTACATAGAATACAATATGAAATTCCACCATACTTTTTATGTTTGTTTGTTTGTTTGTTTGTAGTTACTCTTGGCTCATTTAAAAGTTATCAATCACTTTTTAATGATAACAAGATAAATTTTGTTGAAAAAATTTGAAGAATATATTTTATATCTGCATCTCTACCCCATCATCTTTTCTAACTTTTTTTTTTTTTAAAAATATGACTGGATTTACTTCTGTCATTTGTTACTTGTTATTTTCTATCTCAGATGCTTTCTATACACCATGCTCTGTTCCAAATCAGGTCAGCTACTTCCAGCAGTGAAGCTGTGGGTTTCAAGGCCAGCTCCACTATGGTAAACTACCCAGGTGAACCCAGCTAGAACAGTAGATGATTTTAGTAGCTTCATGCCAGAATTCTACTTTCTGCCTCTGTTGAATGATGTTCTTCAGTTTTTGGTGAGTCTATACTTTTCAATTTGTTGTTTCCTATCATTGATTTCTAGAGCCCTGAATGAATTTTCTGAGAATTTAATCTAGTTGTATAGCTATTTTATTTTATTTTAAAATTATTTTAATTTTCAAATAATTATGATATATTTATAGGTAAAAAATGTTTAGAAAAAGCCATATATGGTGTGATCCTGAAACTGTAATGATTGTTGTATACTTATATATATATCCATGTACATACATGCATATACACATATAATAATTGTTGTAAGTATGCATAGAAAAATGACAGAAAGACATCAAGCAAAGTGTTAATACTAATTGTCTCTGGATCATGGAATTATAGTAATGTTTTTCTCTTTGATGATCCTCTCTACTGTCAAATTTTTCACAATGTAAATTTAATACTTTTGTACTCGGAGGAAAACATTATTTAAAAATTTCAACTTTTATTTTAGATACAAGGGGCACATATGCATATTTGATATTGAGATTTTCATTGGTGAGCTTCAGTTAAATAAAAATTTATTACCTTATTCAGAGCAAAAATTTGGGCAAAGCAAAATCGACAGCAAGCATGTGCACAAGAAGGTATTTATATATTTATTTCTAACTATAAGAGCCTCCTACACCTACTTATCAGTTAATTATTAAATACATTTGTAGAACATGCATTGGCAAAAGACTGGAAACAGTATTTTATTTTTTCAGCAAATTGGAAAACTGATGCTATTGATAAAATTACATTTCTATCTATCACTGAAAGGCATGAACATGTGATTTTTAACTTTGGAAGGCTTTGTTATCTAAAAATGTCTAATCATATTTAACCTGTCAGAAAAGAGCCAATGCGTTTTGCATACTAAAATTGCCAGTCCTATTTGGAATATCTTTCACGCATCTCTGCATCTTGTGTTGTGAAATCATGGTGATGGCACATGATTAGAACTGTCAAAGTCTTATGTGTTCTTTTGAATTTATAATTTACCCTTTTTAACTTGACAGGTGATTATTTTTTTCATATCTTTAAGACATTGATGAAAATATTTATATATTAACAAATTCCCACATTTCCCCACACTTTTTACAAATGATGGGTACACAAAAGTGACACTGTGTTTGAAGTCACACATCATAGCATTTGATTCATCTTTTTTCAGTCCTTAGCCTTGACAGGTGCTGATGATTTGCTTCCTGTCTTAGTAACTGCTACAAGCTGTCACATCTACTTCCAATTAATACATATCTGTTACAGTCCAGCAGCTCTAACAAATGCAAAACTACAAAATATTTCTGCGACTTTTACTAACCAGGTGTTGCCATGGTATCTAGTTTAGCAGGCATAGACATGTGGCCTGTTTCTGACAAGTATATTGTCAATCATTAGACCTACATATTTTACTCATTGACAAGAGTCTACCATGAAATAACAGAACTTTGACTCACAATGTAACTCATTGAAAAGATACATAAAAGAAGTTAGTAAACATTTTATATGACTCTATGCTGATTGATATTAATGCAAGTTGATTTTTTTGTGATTCTTCTTCAAGCTTCAGCTTGAAAACTTGGCTTTCAGGAATATCTTTCAAGTTTTCATAAATTCCAAATGTATGTCACTTCATCTTTATTTTGAGAATACTAAAATGCTAAATTTGTTGAACTTTTAACAGCATATATTACATTCTAACTAAAAAAAACTAAAAAATAGCTTAGAGAAGAACATTTTATTACTTTGTCAGATTTTAAATTAATATTAATATTTCTGGAAAGGTTAGATATCTACATCTATATCTGTAACTCTGTTTATCTTAAATATTTTTAAATGAGCAGATTACCTTTTATAAGAGCTCTTAAACAATATTTAGTGACGGTCTATGTTACTCATATCCAATTAAGCTGTTTAAAATTCTAATGAAGAAGTTTAGGAAAATGTTAAATTTAGTAAAGACAACATCCTCAATTTTGATGTGAAAGAAATTATTTCTTTTAAATTGTAAATTGTATTTAAATGACACTGGGATCTAGAGTAGATTGTCCTCTTAGTACATTAGTGTATATAAGCAAAAGATAAATATAAAACTATTTATTTCTGAGAACAAGAGAACCTCAGTTTGATGGATATCACAATATTAATTAAATTTTTCCTTCCATTGTGTCAGAATCAGCAGATAAGCATAAGTGGTTCGGCAAGAGAATGGAATATGAACAAGTTGCTGGCTGTTACTGTGCTTAGGAAAGTAAGGCTTGGGAAGATAATGTCTGCCTGAGTGTCTGTATTATTCCATAATTGATAATATTTGCTTAAACAAATGAAATAGAGAGGAAGAAAAAACTAAACACCAACAGAAAGAAGACAGAGGAGGAAAAGGTCATATGATTTAGAATATGAGTATAAATTGCTGTAATTGAGTCAGAAAAAAAATGTAATACTAAGTTTTGTGATGCCAGAAACACTTTTCATACATAGGTTATAAAATGAAGTGCATTCTACTCAAGCGGTGTGCAGGGTTAGAATGCTCATACAATCATCATATGCATTCACTCATTTTTTTCATAAATAATTCAAGTCACTACTATATCCTAAATCCTGTGGTAAACACTGGCTGAATAGTGGTAGACAAATATAAATAACAACTCTGTTCATTCACTCGACAGATAGTATTTCTTGACTTCTGTTCTAAGCATTTTGGATGTATTAGCGAATGAAACTTACAAAGTTTTCTATCCTCACTCAGTTTATATATATTCTAATATGGTAACGTAAACCATAATCACCCTAATAAAAAGTAAATAATATTGGATATAAGCCAGCAATACATGCTATGAGACAAAAAGGGTGAGAAGCAGTCAGATTCAAGGCAGCATATACAGAATGTTCACTGCATTTATAGGGAGGTATGATAGAGTGAGAGAACGAGAGAAGCGGGACTCAAGAATAAGTGCAAGGATTTTGAATGAAACACCTATAGAGATGCTGCTTCCATCAACTAAGATGGAAGTATCTGCAAATAAGAAATGATTTGTGGTAATCATGAGTTCAGTTTTAGATATACTGAAGCATATATTACACACACACACACACACTCACACACAAACACACATACACACATATCACAGACATATACCCCATACATATACAAGTAGAGACATTTGGTAGGAAATAAGATATATGAGGCTGAAAGTTAAAAAAATAGATTGATCTATTCAGAGATCTAAATTTGAGGGTTACCAGCATATACATGCTATTTAGAATCATAAGATTGAATGAGTTACGAAATGGATACAGATACAACAAAGAAGAGGACCAAAGGTTAAACACATGTGATGAATACATACTATAAAATGTATATATGTATGTATGTATGTGTTATTTTACTGTGTGTGTGTAATATACCTGCTTCAATGTATCTAAGATTGGACTCCTGTTGGTTCAATTTGTGTATGTGTGTGTGTGTGTGTGTGTGTGTGTATATATATATATATATATGAATGAAGACAGAGAGAGAGAGAGCAAGCACAAATAGCATATATCATGTGTAAGACATTGAGTAGGAGTGAAAGTAACAAGCAAATAGCATGTAAGTTTCTCTTGAACCAAAGATAGAAATTTTAAGTAATAAACTTTTCATTAGTCATAAGACTACAGAATCCTATATTGCACAATATAAGAAAATACTTCACTTTTCAAATTAGAAATTGCTTTAAAATAGACAAAATGCATTTTAAATAGTTTAAATGCATCATTTTAGAGATATAAATAGTAGTTAATATCTATTGGCACTACTTAATAAATAAATTAATATTTTACATATAATATTTCAAATCATATATGAAATAGATTCATTAATAAATAACATCACTTCTTTTCTGAAATACTTAAGAATTTGCAAGGACATTTTGATGTTGTATCTATATTCTGGCTATTTTCTAAATGATCTGATGTATTGTTCTCAGGAATCTTGTTTTTGGAAACTGAAAATATCTGATGCTTGAGAATCCCCTTTTTTCTATTTACTGTCAAAAAGAGTTTTAAGAAAAATCCTTTTCAGTTGTACTTATTATAAGCAAAAATACAGCCCTCTGGGACATCATTCTGCCCTTGAGGAGTGTGTAACACTAACAGATGTGGATGTGTATTATTGATTTAGCATTAATGATAGTTATAGGAATAAATATGTATTATTGTGTTATGCTTAGTATATGGTTGTTAATATAGATAGCATGAAAATAGACAAATCTTTCCTTAATTTGTGTAGTGATAGAAGTAAGTAAAGTTACATCATAATTTTTTTTTCCTGCCTAAGTCAATTGAAGTTGTGTGGTTTATAATTCATGTAAAGAGGTACATTGACAAATTGACAATTAATCATAAAAATTATTTTTTAATCTTAAGGAAACACTACTTTAAAGACATAAAACACAAAATCTAATTTTAAATTGTTTAATCATTTAAACACTTTTGGAAATTGTGCTTTTCCTACATAAAAGTCACTTATAAATGGCTAATGGGTATTATTTACCTGTCTTTATGGTACAGTTATATCAATTTCAGAATTTACTGTTGATATATATATATACACACACACACATATACATATATATACACACACATAGATAGATAGATAGATAGATAGATAGATAGATAGATAGATAGATAGATGCTTTTGAGACAAGATTTTATTGTGTTGCTCAGGCTGGATTGCAGTGGAGTGATCATAGTTCACTCAAGCCTTGAATACCTGGGCTCAAGTGATCCTTCTATTTCAGCCACCTGAGTAGCAGGGAATTTGCTGTGAAGTGCAACAAATAAATGAGAAAATACCTAAGAGTAAATAGGTTCAGGAAGGATTCTTAAATAAAAGCAGAAATAGAATATTTGTACATCCTTATCTTACTTTAGCTTTCAGTAGCATTTGCTGCAGTTTATCACTCCCATTTAAAAATGAGAGTAGTTTAGCACTAGTTGGCTGTGGTTTTATCATCTAGTCTGAGATTCTATACTCTATTTATTTATTTATTTATTTATTTGGAATTGTTCCGTTTTTTTCAGTCCCTTTTGCTTCAAACTCTCCAAACATCAGTGTATTAGTCTGTTTTCACACTGCTATAAAGAACTGCCCGAGACTAGGTTATTTGTAAAGAAAGAAGATTTAATTGACTCAAAGTTCTGCATGGCTGGGGAGGCCCCAGGAAACTTACAATCATGGTGGAAGGAGAAGCTGACGTCTTCTTTACAAGGTGGCAGGAGAGCAGCCAAGAGAGCAGAAAAAAAATACCATCTATTAAACCATTAGATCTTGTGAGAACTCACTCACTGTAAGGAAAATTGCATGGAGGAAACCGCCCCCATAATCCAATCACTTCCCTCCCCCAACACGTGGGGATTACTGGTCCCTCCCTGCGACACGTGAGGTTTACAATTCAAAATGAGATTTGGGTGGGGACACAGAGACAAACAGTATCAATCAGAGTGCCCTTAGACTCAATCCCTGAACATTTATTCACCACCTTCATTATTAATTTAATGAATTCATTCTTTATTATTTAATGCCTTATGGCTTTAAACAACAGTTCTCAACCCTTAACTTTCATATTTGTACCTCCCACCGGAATTACAAACTCTCCCCAGAATTCCAAACACTTATATCTAACGTCACATCTCCTGCTTAAGATCCTCAAATGACTTTCAAACTCAACATACGCCAAAGAAAACTTCTGAACTTCCTCTTCAAATCTTCTCTACTTACTTATTCTCTAATTCAAAGCCAAATTAACACTACAATTTCCTGTGGTCCCAGTTCTTGGACTCATTATTTTTCTCTTATTCTCTCACACTTTTTTCAACCCATCGGAAATCCCATTGACTCTATTTCAAGAATCTAATCACCATTCATTAGCTCCCTTGCTTCCACTCCAGTTTAAGCTACCTTTCATATGAAATGTTATATATTTACCCAAATACCTAGTTTACTGTTAGTACGGAGTCTGGGTCATCTTATTAAATATATGTCAAATTATATTATTCTCTGTTCAAAAGCATGCAGCTCTTTATGTCTTCAGGAGCTATTTCTCTAAGAATAAAAGCCAAATATTTAAAATTAGTCAATAAAGGTCTAAAGAGTATGATACCTCATCCAACTTCCTTTTCTCTTCATGCCTCCCTCACTATCTCTGTCCCAGCTACCTCCTTAATTTTTAAACATGACAGAAATGCTCCCTCTGACTAGAGAATTTCTGATATCAGCACTCCTTTACATCATTCAGGTAGTAGAGGAAATTTTATTTTCTCAATAATGCCTACCTAGATTATACTAACAAAATTTCAAACCTCTCTCAACTCCCTGGAACACTTCCAAACCTGTTTAGATTATTTTATTTTCCATAGGACTTACAGCTTCTCACACACATAACTTATTTACTATATTTATTGTTTATTTTATATATTCTCCCACTAGAATGTAAGTTTCACATACACAGATTTTCTTTTAGTTATTTTGTTCACTCATGCCTAGACCTACATCTAGTAAGTGTTTAACACATATTTATTAAGTGGATGAATCATTGACATGACTGTTATTACAGTTGAGAGAACAGACACAGAAAAAATAATTAACTTGCCCATTATAATATCAATAGTATGTAATACATATGGGATTGTGATTGCGAGCAATTATGTTACTTATCTCATGTCTTTAACCTCTTCACTATATTCGTAAGTAAAATATAAGTGCTTATAAGTGATTTATTACTTATTTATTATTTATAAGATTGTTACTTACAAATTTCAATCATTTGTATCTATGCTCTGCTACATTGTCATTTCACATTATTACACTAAGCACCTGATTTTCTTCATCTGCTCCAAATAATAAAATCTCTAAGAGTATATTTAGGGATTGAATATAAGTGATGACATATTCTTTGAACAAATATTAATAACACTGTTTATCTACATCGCAACCAGGCAGCTTGTATCTGTAAGTAAGATTAGTTTTGCATATCAAGAATTTTATGTGTTTCTGAGTCCTTGAATTCTCATTATACTTCAGCAATCTCCATCTAATATAAGAATATATCATTTATCCTATAAAGTAAAGTTCTACACATCTTTTAAAAACCATCCTAAACACCAGTTGCTTAAAATCTTTCTTATTTGTCCCAACTGGAAACAATCCCTGTCATTGTTGAAGTCCCCTAACACTTTTATGTATTGAAAGACTATTTTTATTTGTATTGCATTTAATTTTAAAAGGTGTGTCTGTATACCCATAGCAGATCATCAGTCATTTGATAGCAGATGTTTATTTTTGTTCCCCACAGCACCTAATATTATATTTAATCTAAATTAGGACTTTAATAAATATTTGTTGAATTGACTGCATTTAGAAAAGAAATAAAATAAACTCTAATTGTGCGGTAAATTAAGAAAAATGAGCTGCTTTATTTTTAAAACGATTATCATAGTTATCCGTTCTCTGCAATATACCCCTCAACCAATTAAGAAAGCAAGCCTATGTAACTGAGCAATTCTACATGGAGCAAGTACTGGATCTAATCAAATACTTGAAGGAAGATTTTTGTCCTGCTTGTTACGAGAAGAGAATCATAAATGAGCCATAGGATGCCCTGGGCTTTATATCAGAATCTCAGTGTATGTTTTTTTTTTTTTTTTTTTTTTTTGTTGTTTTAAGAAGCTGGAAATCTCTCCCTTGGTCCGAAATCTTTAAAACCCCTGTACCTTTGCAGTTTTCACACCATGATAAGATGGATGTTTCAAGCACAAAAACCTTCTAAATTCATTAGCTGGAAGTTTTTAATTCTTCTTTTTAGATTACTCAAGTATTATGTATGTTTTTTTAAAGCTAAATTTTAATCTTTAGCAGTCAAATAAAATCTTGAAGTCTTAATAACTTATGCTGCTTTATTTGCTGTATTATTAGCTTTGCGACTTGTGCCTGTGTGTGTGTGTGTGTGTGTGCTTGTGTGTGGGAGTGAAAGACTCTGTTGTTTAGGCCTGCATTAGAAAATTCTGCTTAGACTATTACCTTCAAGTGCTCACTACGTTCCTCACAAAAAATTTAATGGAAAAATACTGTAGTGAAGTTTGAATATTATTTTTCAACTCAAAAGTTATACATTATTATTTTAACCAAAAATTTGGTCCATAACCTTTGAATGCCACTATAGTAACCGATTTGATGTTGTGTCAGAGTATCGTCAAATCTGAGATGTCAGCAGATGAAGATGGGACAAACTCGAAAATTCGGCTGGAAATCACAAATACAATATGAAATAGAGCATTAATGCAAGAAAAGGTAAACTGTTCTCTCAAGGAGAAGTTCGTTCACATTCAAATGATATGTGGAATTTAAAAGATATTTCCACCTTCATTTCCTCATTCCAATTTTGAGCCTTTTCATCTCTGCATGCATCTTTACGCAGCTTTTGGTTTCCCTATTTCTTTGAAGTTAGGGAATTGCATATTTTTCAGAACAAAAGCCGTTTTAGAACCGAAGGCATGCCAATTAAGATTTTACGCAGAGCTTAATCAAAACAAGAACTTTAGTACTCTGCAGGTGATACCGTAAATTTTGAAAGTGTTATTATAAGCTAGTGATGAGTGTGAAGATGCAATGGGACTATCATGTCTAAGGTACTACTAGCTTTACATTTTATTAATGTCTGTACCCTAGAAGTGACATATTTTTGACTGAAAAAAATACATTCTTTGCCATGTTATTGTCTACATATGATTTTCAGGTAGTAGTGATTATGATTATATTTAAAATATAAATACTTTTAAAATTATAAATAAATTATTGTTAGCCTTAAAATTTAAAACAATAGCTGTGTTTATTTTCTTCTAGTGTAATCAATACTTTATTGTCTCATTGTTTCTCTTCTGATTCCTTCTCCTTGTTTAGTAAACAAGTAGGATCTCTTAAACACAATGTCAATGCAAACTCTGCACAAATTCCATGCTGCAAATATTTGATCTTATGCCTGTATAAATAAATTACTTAAGTTCTTTCTATCTATAGAGATCCAGTTAATATTGTGCTATTATTTTAATTTTATAAACTAAGGTGTTCGTGTGCCTCATCAGCTTTTATTAACATTTCTTATGTCTTCTGTTTTTCTCTACTCTAGTGTCTATGGCCTTGTTCTTCATCATGACAATATTAATACTCAGGATTAATTTAGCTTCTACAACCACAATTCCTCTCAGCCTGCATTTGTATCTTCAAAAATTTTTGTACACTTTCCGCAGGCATATAAAAAGGAGTATGTATTACAGTAACCAAACCAATAGTAAAGGTCACTATAAGCATCATATTTCTTAAAATGCCTTTGACTTTTGCAGACATTGAAAACATTTACTTTTTAAAAAATAACAATTTCTGATGAAGGTTTAAAGTTTTTTGAAGTAAATGTTAATTAACTGGTAGAAATAAATTTTAGAGGTCTTGAAGTCATTTTCATATACAGGACATACTCTGCACAACCAGTAGAAGCAGTTACACAAGTATTGCAATGACATTTGGAACAGAACAAGGACTAGAATAACTTCCCAGTGTTAAAAAATAAACGTATTTTTCTAAGCCTTGTTTACATTCAAACTAAGAATTTTAAGATATAACACCAGTGACTTATTAGCCCATTCTCATGCTGCTGTGAAGAAATAGCTAAGGCTGGATAATTTATAAAAGAAAGAAGTTTAATTGACTCATGATTCCACATAGCTGGTTAGGCCTCAGGGAAACTACAATCATGGCAGAAGGAAAAGAAAACACATCCTTCTTCTCATGGTGACAGGAGAAAGAAATACCCAGCAAAGAGGGAAAAACCCTCACAAAACCATCAGACCTCGTGAGAACTCACTATCATGAGAACAGCATGGGGGTAGCCACCTCCATTATTCAATTACCTTCCACCAGGTCCCTCCCACAACATGTGGGGAATATGGAAACTACAATTCAAGATGAGATTTCAGTGGGGACACAGCCAAACCATATCATTTATGTGTATAGGTATTTCTATTCAAACATATAACTTCACCTACAAAACTGACACATTTGAAACTGTGGTTTTTCAAGACATTGAATATCAAATAATAGGGGACAGTGATGCTTGAGACAGGGAAACATCCAATGTGAGCCCTGTAACAAAAGGGTCTTTTGGGCTTTAAAAGTTACAACGCAGAGAAGAGAAATTCAGGTAGAGTGTATTAGAATCTATTAGTTGAGGAGACATAGCTGAGAGTCCAGAGAAATTAATGCAGCTAAATAGAGTCCCAGACAGGAGAAAGTGCTTCTCAAAACAAGGTCCTAGAGAGTTATAAAGTTATAGAATGCTGGAGGCCTGAAGAAGGTTAACCATGAGTAAACAGAAGTCTGCTGAATTGTACAAACACATGAGAAAATAATTCATAACCAGGTAAAGATGAAAACATGAAAGGAATAGAAACTTGGACTCACACAAGACTAAGAATGTACCTATTATCACCAGCCAAAGTGCAAAAACTAATAATTATTAGGGTGTTTAGTGGAACACTCAGGAAGGTTTTGCCTTAATAGTAAGAAATAATTATCTTAGAATGAGGGCTGCTCTGGTCTCATCTGATGAATCCTAACGAGAAAGACCCGAACATTTCAAGCTGCTTCCAAGTGAGTTAGCTGTATAAAGAACAAAGTGCAAGTCAATTTACAGAAATACAAATATATCCAGCACAGAATACGGTAACATTTACAATGTCAAACATCTAATTAAAATTACTAGTCATCCATAAAAGCAGGAAAGCATAATGCATAATGAGAGAATAACCAATCAATTGAAATTACCACAGCTAATATCAGAATTAGCAGACAAGACCACTAAAACCATCATTATAACTGGACTCCTCCATCTGTAAAAAAAAGTAAAGCAGAGATATAGAAGATATTTTAAAAGACTCATATTAAGTTATAGACATTAAAATTACAATGTATGAGACTGAAAATTCATAGGAGGGTATTAATAGAAGATTTGAAACTATAGAATATTAAATAAATATACAGCAATAAAAAATACCCAAAACAAAAAGGGAAAAAAAAGGTTGAATTTCAAAAAGTGAAAATAACATCACTTAAGTGTGGAAAACTTTACATGGACTAATGCATGTATAAATATAATACCAGAAGCAAATAAAAGGAAAACAAACAATATTTAAATAATAGTCCAAAATTTCCAATTTTGATTAAAGCTAAAAACCTAGAGGTGTAGAAAGTTTAACAAAACCCAAGCCCAAGAAATATGAAGAAAACTGCACCAAGGCATATGATAATCGAACTTTTTAAAACCAATATTAAAGATAACTTTAAAATGATAGAGAAAATAATACACATTAGGTAAATGTAAATAAAGATAAGGATGACAGGACAATTTTTGAAGAAAATAATGCAAATGATGTAGAATGTGGGAGAAAAATATTTTAAATTCTGGAAAACATAAAGTAAAAGAAATGTTAAGCTATAATTATTTGCCAAGAAAAAATACATATATTTCAAAAAGAAGTAAAAATAGAGCTATTTCTTCAGATAACAGAACCCGAAATAATTCATCACCAAAGGCTCACATTATACGGAATGTCAAAGGGGCTTGGTGCAGTGGCTCATGTCTGTAATCCCAACACTTTGGGAGGCTGAGGCAAGAGGATTGCTTGAGGCCAGGAGTTTGAGGTTAGAATGAGCTATGACTGTACTACTAGTATACTCTAGTGTGGGTGATGGAGCAACATCATGTATTTAAAAAAAAATAGAGAAAAATAAATACTAAAGGACATTCTTGAGGCAGAAGATGAATCTGCATGAAGGAATGTGGAGTACAGAAAATAGTAGCTACATAGACAAATTCATAAGAGAGTCTTACTATTTAAATTTCTTAAAATATATTGAATATTTAAATAAAAATACTAAGACTGCATTACCACAGGTATATGTAAAAGATATGACAAAATAGCATAAAGTGTGGAAGAAACAATAGTAAAATACTATTTTTAAGCTTCGTGTTCTATATGTTAAGTGGCATAATATCACTCTAAGATAGCCTCTGATAGGTTAAAAATGTGTGAGCTTTAAAGCAGCAAAGAAGGTTGAATAATGTAATGTTAGAAGCGTACAACCTGCCATTGTCAACTTAGCAGCTGGAGAAAAAGGTCCAGGTACCAAGGAATGTGTGCAGCCACTACAAAGTGGAAAAGGAAAGAAAACAGATTCTGTCCCACAGCTTCTAGAAAGAAATACAGCCCTGCTGACATCTAGATCTTAGCCCAGTGAGACCCATGTTAAAATTCTGACCTACAGAATTGTTACGATAATATTTTGTTTTCATGTTTAAGTCACTGTGGCAACATGTTACAACATAATAGAAAGTGAATATATATCATGAATAAGAAAGAAAGTAGATGAAATAAAATTATTAAAAAATCATTTATCCAAAAGAAGGCTTAAAATGAAGAAAGGGAAATGAAAAACAAGAGGAACAAATAGAAAACAAGTAGAAAAGATAATACAGTTAAACCAAATGTAAATAGTCTTAATGCTCCAATGAAAGGCAGATACCGCATGAAAAGCAGTATATATATGTATTTATATGTATATAATACATGTATATTATATATACACATATATATTTAAAGTATATTTCTTTTAGGAAATGTGTGTGTGTTCATGCACACACTTCCTATACATTATATGTGTGTGTATATATATGTGTGTGTATATATATTACAATTAAACAGTTGGAAAAGACATACCGTGCTAACACTAAGAAGGCAATTTCATAATGCAAAAGGGGTTAATCAAGGAGACATGAGAAATCAAGATATATATTCCCTTAATTATGGAAGTTCAAAAGATATGAAGAAAAACTGATAGAACTGCATGGACAGGTAGATGAATCCATAATTATAGTGAAAATTTCAATAATCCTCTCTCAATAATAGGTAGAACTAGTAGAAAAAAAGTAGAATGGATATATGGTAGTTCTTCCTTATTCATAGTGAAAACATTCCAAGACCCTTAGTGTGTGCCTGAAACCTCATTACCAAATGCTACACATATGTTTTCTTCTACACATACACTCCTGTGATAACGTTTAATTTAAAAATTAGTCACAGTAAGAGATTAACAACACTAACTAATAATAAAATAGAACAAATATGGAAATATGCCAGCATCACTGCTCTTGTGCCTTGGAAACACTGTTAAGTAAACTAAGGGTTACTTAAACACAAGCACTGAGATACCACAACTGTTGATCTGATAACTGAAACGATTGCTGGGTGACTAATGGGGCAGGTAGCATACAGTGTGGATACATTGGGCGAAGTGATGGGCAGGAAGGAGCAGGACAGAGTGGGACAAAGAAGAACAGTCCAAGATTTCATCATACTACTTAGAATGGCAAGCAATTTAAAACTTATGAATTGTTTGTATCTGGAATTTTCCATTTAATATTTTGGGACCGCTATTGATTACAGGTGACTGCAACCTCTAAAAACAAAACTGTGGATAAAAGGGAACTACTATAGTTGACTTGAACAACACCATCAGCCAACTTTGCATATATGATATTTATAAAATATTGTAACTAACGATAGCAGGATAGAAAATTTTTTTCAAAGTATATGTAACACTTAGCAATTTGGACTGCATTCTGAGGCTTAAAAAAGACCCAGAAAGTATTTAAACAATACCATATCAATTTAGACAATATTCTGGGATTTAAAACAAGTCCCAGAAAGTATTTAAATCATGGTTCTCTGACCATAAATTAGAGACCTATTTGCTGTATAAAAAAACAAACTCTGAATTTAGTGGCTTATCTAACAACATTTATTACCTTATAGTTTTTGTAGCCAGAATTTTAGAACCTCTCAAATATTGTGATCAAGATGTTACCTAGGATTGCAGTCATTACAAGAGTAGATTGAGGAAGGATCTGCTTCCAGAACTTTTCATGAGGTTGTTAGCAGAATTTTCAGATATTCTAGAAATTGCAAATTAGTATGGAAACAAAAAATACCTAGAATAGACAAAACAACTAAAAAAAATCGAATTAATGCTAATTTATTCGTAGATTTATTATACAGTTTCCTTAATAAAATTACCGTGGTATTGGAATTAAGATTAAAATAAACATCAATGCAACAGAATAAAGAAACAGAAATACACACATATATAGACAAAGTTTTTTGAGAAAGGGACAAATGGAATTTAGTGGAGAAGTGATAATCTTTGCAACAAATGATGCTGGAACAATTGGATATCCATATTCAAAAAATATGAAACACTAAATTAGATTCAGGAATGATGCTAGGAAACTGAGGCTATGTATTTACAAACTCAGACTTTGCATTTATGAATCATCTTTAGCTTAACCATTTTGTTAAATTAACAGTCTGCCTTTGAGTTCATGTTGGGGATTTGGTCTGTTCTAATTTGAAAGCCTTGTAGTTTCTTACTCTACTTATGCTTAAGAGGTCTTTTCTCAGTTTATAAATGTCTAACTGTAGCAATCACTATATTAATACTTTATAACTAAATCTGTATCCATTAAATGATGCTTATTTTCATCATGATATTTGCTTTTAATCTATTTACAGCATAGTCACTGAAAATTAAATAATCTCATAACTTTGGACTATTTCCTTTTGATGACCCTTATTATTTATTTTTTTGAAATCATAATAAAAGCAACTCATAGAACACTATGGGGTAATATGTAATTTAATGTTAGTTATTCTCTTAATTAAAAGTACTTAATTAGAAATTTCCGCAGTTGAAAATAAAACCATAATTTTCACTAATTTCTAACATTAGGCACATATTTTTTGGCAGTTTGTTAAACTCTCAAGTTTTCTGCTTTTCATAATATATCACAAGGGAATGTCTTTTGTTAAAAATGATCTATTGCATTTTTTTAAATAACTGTGGTTTAGATATGACAGTGGTCAATATTTTGCTCTGCAAATGCATCCTAAATAAACACTTGGTCTATGGAATTCTATACTATCCATTCTAAAATGTTTTCATTTTAGAAAAGGCCAAATTGGTCGTTATAACAACAAATGATCTGGTCCTATCACTTGGATAAAAACATCTGTTTTGACTTTAATGTCATAAACATCCGGAGTTCAAACTAATATTTTCTTTTAAGATATAAAGAATCGTTTGCTTTGAGAATAAAGAATGGAAATAGAAAAGGAATTTAGTCATTTCAAATGCAAATTTACGTGCATGTCATCCTCATTTGCATGCATGCAATTCCAAAATGACTTTATGTAGTTGATGAGGATGTCTAAAAATCATTTGGTATAGAAAAGCATCTGCTGAACATACATAGAAATATTATTCAACTTGAACAAAAATGTACTATATGCATCAGATTGACATTAGAGAGGCTGTAAAACAACAAATAATAAAATATTATCAAAGGAATTGTATTTGTTTAAGGATGCTTTCAATGAAAAATGTAGCCTTGTAAAATCATTTTACCCATCTGTTTTGTTCTAAATTTGCATATATTCCATATATTTTACTTTTCTGTCTGTATTCCATTTTTTCAAAAGATTAAAATGGCAGAAAATCAGGTTTTAAGCCGTTTTGGCAAAACTATATTTTGTATTTTGATATGGTTTTATTTAACTCTTTATTCTTTACATCTGTTTATATATCTTCTTATCTGCTGTTATATGTTCTAAAAAATGTTCGCTTTTTTTAACCAGCCCATAGGAATGTCAACGTGTTCAAATCCAAAAATACAGCGTTACAAAAAGAAAAAGAAAAAAAAAAACAGAGAAAAGACTAGAAATAAAAGACGAAAGAACAAATAGCAAACAACTATGAAGTACCAATGATGCTGTGAGCGCAGGTTATTTCCGTGTTGTAGTACTTACTACACTAACGAACTATTTATTTAAAATATTGGCCCAAATTATTCAAAATCGAACGGTATCTTTATTTCATCGCACAGCATAGAAAAATGTGCTCGGATTTTTTATTTTTTCTTCTGCTTAGCTTATTTATAATTCTAACTGAGTTGGATGATTTTGTGCCAGAGATGCTGATTAATAGGCCAGAATCTGCTGTACACACAGTAACACTTAGGACTTTGCTATTATATATACCTTTAACTTCTAGGGTACTGTCAGGCCTCTGAGTCCAAGCTAAAGCCATCGCAGCCCCAGGGTATATGGCCCAAGCTGGGCCTTAAAGTAACTGAAGGGAATCACAAAAGAAGTGAAGGAATGGTGTTGTCCTTGCCTTAGACTGATGACATTCCACTACAAAAGAAGTGAAAAGCGGGCTGGTCCTTGCCTTAACTGCATAACATTCCACCACAAAAGAAGTGAAAATGGCCAGTCCTTGCCTTAAGTGATGACATTACCTTGTGAAATTCCTTTTCCTGGCTCTTCCTGGCTCCAAAAAGCTCCCTGACTGAGCACCTTGCGACCCCCACTACTGCCCGCCAGAGAACAACCCCCATTTGACTGTAATTTTCCTTTACCTACCCAAATCTTATAAAACGGCCACACCCCTATCTGCCTTTACTGACTCTCTTTCCGGATTCAGCCCTCCTGCACCCAGGTGATTATAAAGCTTTATTGCTCACACGAAGCCTGTTTGGTGATCTCTTCACACAGACCCACATGACAGGTACATGTGCACAATGTGCAGGTTTGTTACATATGTATACATATGCCATATTGCCCCATGACGGGCCCCCATGTGTGACGTTCCCCACCCTGTGTCCAAGTGTTCTCATTGTTCAATTCCCACCTATGAGTGAGAACATGTGGTGTTTGGTTTTCTGTCCTTGCGATAGTTTGCTCAGAATGATGGTTTCCAGCTATATCCATGTCCCTACAAAGGACACGAACTCATCCTTTTTTATGGCTACATAGTATTCCATGGTGTATATGTGCTACCTTTTCTTAATCCAGGACTTTTAATTTAAGTTAACCCTTAGGACACACAGCTGGAAAAGACACACACATATAACTGAGTAATAGGAATCCTATTTACCATAAATTTTTACAAAAAGAAGGTATTGCTTATAGCAGTATTGGTTTAAGAAAAAAGTCACAGAAAAAAGTAAACTCATTTTATAACTCATTCTCAATTACAGGCAAATATTGCTCTGTTCTTCTGCCTGGAACAGCATGGTAAAACAGAGCATTAGGCTGAGACAGAATATTTTATTTCTAACTGTGTGCTATGTTATTTATGTGGATGTCAGTGTGGTGGACCAACCACTTTCTTCTTCAACGAAGAACTTGTCACCCCAACTGGTATCTCTCTCTAGTAGGGGTTGACTCACCCATAGCAGAGAGTTGCCTACCAAAGGCCACACTTTTTCTGGGTGGCCCATATTTAACGACAGATCAGCATAGTCAGTCCCCATGTGGAACAGTGCTGACAAGACATATTCATGCCAGAGTTTTTCCTGGGGTTGGGCAAAGTTTGTTGGGATTGCACCAGTTTGATCTCTCCCTCTATCCAAAGTTGTTTATTCTTTCACCCTTCAAGAGGTGTAATCTCTAATTAATACTCATGTCAACAAACTACGTCTCAGCTTCTGCTTTCTCAGAAGCAAATTAGTGACAGTAGTTCCCAGAAATCTTTCAAGAAAAAAAGGGGTTAGGTAGGGTTTTATAGTTGGATCTCTTGCCATCCTGCTAGTAATGAGGAACAATCACTGGTGTCGAGTAGAGTACAGAGAGCCCTTGATGCAAGGTGGTAGTCTTGTTAAAGTCACACAGGTAGGGAATTGGCAGGATATAACAGCGATTAGGAATGCTAGCTGGGGCCATGTATCAGACATTTGAAAGACAGAAGAGAAATAGTAACTATAGAGACAATGGAAGAGGATGGCTGTTGCTAAGCACCACAGATATCCTGAAGAAAGGTAATGAAAAAACAAAGGGGATTAGTCCATAATTGAAAAACAAATGTGAAAGCCAGAGGACCCCCCTTGGCACCGTTTAAAGTGACTGTCTTCCTGCAGCTAGAGGGCAGGCAAAGCTGAGGACAGGCTAAGAGCTTAATAAAATACCTGAGGTCCAGAAAGATTAAAAACCCAAACAAATCAGTTTTTTCAATGCCAAAGTCAGAGCCATTGTCAGGGAATTATGAAAGCCTCATTTCGGCACATGCTCCCCTAATGTTAAATCCTTAGATGTATCTGCAAGTCCTGAACCTGCAGGAGTCGTCCAGCCCTCCCTACTAAGAGCTAACACTCCCCTTTTTCTTAAAGTCAATGCAGAGGCTCATTTTCCGCAAGACCACTGTTCCAAACTGTTTGGCAGCTCCCAAAAAATGTGAAACAAAATGTTAAAGGTAAAGTTACCATATGAATCACCAATTAGCCCTAGGTATAATCCCAATAGAACTGAAAACGTATGCTCACACAAAAAGTTGTACACTAATGTCACAGCAACATTATTCATAGTAGCCAAAAAATGGAAGCAATCCAAATGCCCAATGGATGGAAATAAAAAATACCTAGGGATGAAGGGATTTTTTAAAAATCAATGTATACCAGGAACTATCCATCCAGTGGAGAAATAACAAATGAATTACTGATGTATGCTACAATGGGAATGAACCTTGAGAGCATTAATTAGGCTAAGTGAAAAATCCCAGTCACAAAAGACAACAGATTAAATAATTCCATTTGTATGAACTGTCTAGGAACATCTTAGAGACAGAAGTTATGTTAGTGCTTGCCTATGATTGGGAAGGAGTGATATTGGAAAGGAATGGGGATTTACAACAAATGTGCTAATGGACATGGAGGGGGGTAATGATGTGATAAAATATTCTAAAGTTAGATTATCATGGTTGTTGCATAATTCCGTGTAGGTACTACAAGTTCCTGAATTGTGCGTGGTGAATTTATGGTATATGAATTATATCAAAGATGTCTTAAAAAGATGGATAGAGAGTTCACATATAATCTTCACTAAGCTTCCCCTCATATTAATTTCCTTGTGTTAACCAGTAACAAAAAATCAGAATTATATAATATTATAACAAAAATTACCGACATTATTGTCCAAAGTACTTTTTCAATTCTAAGAACCAATTCAAGATTCCACAATGGACTTTGTTGTCGTGTTTATACTTAGTGTCCTCCAAACTACTGGGTTTTCCTTAACATACTTTAGTTTAAAAAGCTGTTTACTTAGCATAGCCCACAATCAAAGGTAGGGTAATTAAGTTCCCTCTCTTTGACAGATAATTTGTGATAACTTTAAAAAATTACCTGAGTATACCTACGAGGCTGAGGCAGGAGAATCACTTGAACCTGGGAGGCGGAGGTTGCAATGAGCCAAGATTATGCCATTTCACCCCAGGCTGCGCAACAAGAGCAAAACTCCATCTCAAAAGACAAAACAAAACAAAACAAAACAAAACAAAACAAAACAAAAATTACCAGAGTAAGAAATTTGAAAAAAAGCTATGTGGAAATATGCAAATATCTACTCTCTCTTTCAAATCTGTTCACTAAATGTATTATTAAAATATATTAAACTTAAATAAATATATATGCTTTTCTCTTGTTAATCTTTCTTTTATTATAAGATAGCTCAGCCATGATTCTAGTGATGAATGAGGGAAAATAAATCTTTCCTTCCGTATAAAAAAAGAACCATTTCAGTCTTATATCTTTTGAATATTTGTAACTTTTTCTCTGGCCATAAGGCATTGTGTTCCCATAATCTACAAGTAATTTGCTTATTTGTTCAACCCCAGTACACAGGTAAAGTAGTTTCAGATTAGGATGGTGTTTATGCACAGATCTTTTTGTGTTTTGCCTTAAAGTGTCTAGTTAAAACAATCTTTACCTAAGTTATTTAGGCGAGTTCCTTTCCCACTTTCCATTCAATGATGTTATCATATATAGGTAATACAGCTGAATTATGTTTTGACAGTGCATATTCCAAGCAGAAATCTCTAATATCCTAGATGATGTTTTAAAAATCAGTATTCAATCAAGTCATTCCTTGCAGTGTTACAGTTCTATGGGTTTTGACAAATACAGTCTTGTATCCACTACCCCAGTACCATATACTACAGTTCTGCCACCCTCAATTTCCTATGGAAGCTCCTCTGCAGTCAGCCCCTCTTCTTTCTCTTCCTCGAACCCCTCTCCTCCTCCGCCCCACCAAACAGATTAAGACATTTGCTCCATAAAAGAGAAAGAGAACGAATCTGGGTTGAGTCTCTTGCTCTTCCTGCAAGTCTGGTGACATTTCCCTTCCCTAACATTGCAGTACAAAAGATATTTCCCAGCGCTCTCTGTAAAAGTTTAGGAGAAAATAGTTTCTATAAATTAACCTCTCACTCCAGGGCTTTCAAACTGTCCTGCAAGCCTCCACTTGGCCTTTAACAATTTGTCGGGTTTTCTAGCTGATCTCCAGTAAGTTCAATTTAATCTACCCAAGGTAAATGTGTATTTGGATCTGCTTTTTCTTTCAAGCACCATCTTTTCTACCTCTTCTGTCTTTTCTTAGATTTTGGGCCAGTACTTTGCTCTGCTGTCAGTTGTGAGCATAAAGTTAGTTCAGCTCTTTTTCTGTTGTAAGAAGGAAAATGTTCCATAATTTAGTTCTTCACATCTTGGGGCAGAAGGCAAAAATTTTAAGTTCCATGGCTTTTAATTTGCTGCTACCAATTTACATTTAGCATGCAAAACAGGACTCTACTCTTGGTGCTCAGAAAACAATGTCCCAGAATGAAGGCTCAGAAGCAGCCTCTGAAGCAAGTTTTTTTCCGACCTTCTGATCTTGTCTCTCAGTCCCATTCCTCCCCAAGGCTAGTTATAGAAACTAGAATCCCTCTTCCTCTAATGTATTACCCCAAGGTAATAAAAACCAGAACCCATTTCCCCATAGCCTGCTATAAAAGCTAAGAATGTTACTCACATTTTTCCTCCTTCTCTCTGTAGAAACTGGCCAGAAACTATCTGACCTACCTTGTTTGATTGTATTTCATAAGACTCCCATTCCAGAGAGAGTTTTGCCCTATACTCAGAAGAAAGGAATGCCGACTCAGACAGGCCATGAAGAATCTACACAGACAGGCCTTGCTGGGCTTCCTATTTTAAGCATTAGATATTACCTCTTTTGTTCAGTTATATTTCTACAGGGTTGTCCATGCCTTGTTAACTTAAGCATAAGAATGAATAACTTCCCTTGTATTTTGCGGTCTTCATTTTGAAGACTCCTGTGTATTCAGGTTAAATACATTTGTATGTCTTTTCATCAATTAATCTGCTTTTTGCCAGTTGTTTTTTTGGCAAACCTTCGGACGGCCAAAGGGAACTCCCCTCTTGGCTTCTAGAATACCCTTAAGCCTTGTGCTTAGATTATAAATAAACATTCTTAAGCCAGTCTACTGGTAGAATTAATTCTACCAGTAGAATTACACAAACTCTGTTCTTGTTTCTGAGTAAGATTTTCTTTACTTCTGCCTGCTGGCTTGAGCCTGGAAAGTAAAATTGCCAAACTAAGTGAGTATTACTCTATGTTGACTTTTAAAGTCCTTCAAAATACATTTTACTTATTACTCTCTTTCTTCTCTTGATGCTATTAAGCAGCTTTCCATTTTTTTCAATATGATGACAAAAATAAATGTCCATGCTTATTTCACTGTAATTTCTGTAGGTTGTATTAACTTCAGGTAAGTAGTCAGTCCTTCTGTGGAAACTTTTATATAAGACTTTTCCATCTTTTCTTAGATTTTGGACCATGAAGGAATGTGATTGGTAAGAAAGAGAAAACTAGCAATGTAATAATAACATTGCTTTGCATTTGTAATCCATTTATAAAAAGAAGACAATCTGAAGTAATATTTAGGTCATATATTAGGTTTATTGAGGTCATTTCATGCATGAAGGCTAACATCTGGATTACAAAGACAAGATTTTATTTATAATTTAATCAATTGAGTTTCTCTTTATCTTTTACTAAAACTATGAAATGTAAATAAAGCTATCTTCCATTAATATTCAATAAGTGCATTGGAGTAGAAAAAGGAACAAGTAAATATCCCTTTTTTGAGTCCAAACTATATACTTTGCTTGCTAAATGACTTAGGTATTTTGAAGAATTTCTCTTTCAAGGAAAATTTTAAATTTGAAGTGTTTTAATAAAGACTTACTGTTAAATATCTGCAGGTGAATGCAAATCTGAAAAAAATACTGTCACATTTTTATATGTAGTTCAACGAATTCCCTAAAAATATAACAATAATTATATAGCATAATAATTTCCTATTGATTCTGTAACAAATTACCACAAATATAGTGACTTTGAACACATTTATTATCTTACAAATCTGGACATCAGAAGTTCAAAATCCATCTGATGGGGCTAAAACCAAGGTGTCAGCACGGTGCTTGCTTCTGAAGACTCCAGAGAAGTATCCTTTGCCTGCTTTTGCCAGCTTCTAGACACCATCTGCAATCCTTGACTGGTGGCCCTTTCCTCAATCATCAAATCCTACAGCATAGCATCATCCCATCTCTCTCCCTCTCTGCTTCCATTGTCACTGGTTCCCTGTCTTCAACTCTCCTGCCCTCCTCTTATGAGAGCACTTATAGTCACATTGAGCCCACTGGATAATCTGCTCATCTCAAGATATTATATTTAATAACATCTGCAAAATGTATTTTGCCATGAAGGTAAGATACCCATAGGTTTTACAGATTGAAATATGGGCATCTTTGTGGGAGCACTGTTCAGCCTGCCACACTTAGCTTAACAATTTAATTTAGAAAACTCGGCAAGGGATGAGGATGCACTAAAGGATAGTATTTAGATAAATTTACTTTTGTCTGGAAAAAAAATTTCATAAGTGATGTTTTCTACATATGGCTAGCCAGTTTTCCCAGCACCACTTATTAAATAGGGAATCCTTTCCCTGTTTCTTGTTTTAGTCAGGTTTGTCAAAGATCAGATGGTTGTAGATGTATGGTATTATTTCTGAGGCCTCTGTTCCATTCTATTATTCTATATATCTGCTTTGGTACCAGTACTATGTTGTTTTGATTACTGCAGACTTGTAGTATAGTTTGAAGTCAGGTAGCGTGATGCCTCCAGCTTTGTTCTTTCTGCATAGGATTGTCTTGGCTATGTGGGCTCTTTTTTAGCTCCATATGAACTTTAAAGTAGTTTTTTTCCAATTCTGTGAAGAAAGTCATTGGTAGCTTGATGGAGATGGCATTGAATCTAGAAATTACATTAGGCAGTATGACCATTTTCACGATATTGATTTTTTCTATTCCTGAGCTTGGAATGTTCTTCCATCTGTTTGTGTCCTCTTTGATTTCGTTGAGCAGTGGTTTGTAGTTCTCCTTGAAGAGGTCCTTCATCTCCCTTATAAACTGGATTCCTAGGTATTTTATTCTCTTTGTAGTAATTGTGAATGGGAGTTCACTCATGATTTAGCTCTCTGTTATTGGTATATAAGAATGCTTGTGATTGTTGCACAACGATATTGTATCTTAAGACTTTGCTAAAGTTGCTTACCAGCTTAAGGAGATTTTGGGCTGTGACAATGGGGTTTTCTAAATATACAATCATGTCATCTGTAAAAGGGACAATTTGACTTCCTCTTTTCCTAATTGAATATCTTTTCTTTCTTTCTCTTGCCTGATTGCCCTGGCGAGAACTTCCAACATTATGTTGAATAGGAGTGGTGAGAGAGGGCATCCCTGTCTTGTGCCAGTTTTCAAAGGGAATGCTTCCAGTTTTACCCATTCAGTATGATATTGGCTGTGGGTTTGTCATAAATAGCTCTTATTATTTTGAGATATGTCCCATCAATACCTAGTTTATTGAGAGTTTTTAGCAGGAAAGACTATTGAATCTTGTCAGAGGTCTTTTCTGCATCTATTGAGATAATCATGTGGTTTTTGTCTTTGGTTCCATTTATATGATGGATCACGTTTATTGATTTTCGTATGTTGAACCAGCCTTGCAACCCAGGGATGAAGACAGCTTGATCATGGTGGATAAGCTTTTTGATGTGCTGCTGAATCCGGTTTGCCAGTATTTTATTGAGGATTTTTGCATCGATGTTCATCAGGGATATTGGTCTAAAATTCTCTTTTTTTGTTGTGTCTCTGCCAGGCTTTGGTATCAGGATGATGTTGGCCTCATAAAATGAGTTAGGGAGGATTCCCTCTTTTTCTATTGATTGGAATAGTTTCAGAAGGAATGGTACCAGCTCCTCCTTGTACCTCTGGTAGAATTCAGCTGTGAATCCATCTGGTCCTGGACTTTTTTTGGTGGGTAGGCTATTAATTGTTGCCTCAATTTCAGAGCCTGCTATTGGTCTATTCAGGGATTCAACTTCTTCCTGGTTTAGTCTTGGGAGAGTGTAAGTGTCCAGGAAATTATCCATTTCTTCTAGATTTTCTAGTTGATTTGCGTAGAGGTGTTTATAGTATTCTCTGATGGTAGTTTGTATTTCTGTGGGGTCGGTGGTGATATCCCCTTTATCATTTTTTATTGCATCTATTTGATTCCTCTCTCTTTTCTTCTTTATTAGTCTTGCTAGCGGTCTGTCAATTTTGTTGATCTTTTCAAAAAACCAACTCCTGGATTCATTGATTTTTTGGAGGGTTTTTTGTGTCTCTATCTCCTTCAGTTCTGCTCTGATCTTAGTTATTTCTTGCCTTCTGCTAGCTTTTGAATGTGTTTGCTCTTGCCTCTCTAGTTCTTTTAATTGTGATGTTAGAGTGTCAATTTTAGATCTTTCCTGCTTTCTCTTGTGGGCATTTAGTGCTATAAATTTCCCTCTACACACTGCTTTAAATGTGTCCCAGAGATTCTGGTATGTTGTATCTTTGTTCTCATTGGTTTCAAAGAACATCTTTATTTCTGCCTTCATTTCGTTATGTACCCAGTAGTCATTCAGGAGCAGGTTGTTCAGTTTCCATGTAGTTGAGCGGTTTTGATTGAGTTTCTTAGTCCTGAGTTCTAGTTTGATTGCACTGTGGTCTGAGAGACAGTTTGTTATAATTTCTGTTCTTTTACACTTGCTGAGGAGTGCTTTACTTCCAACTACATGGTCAATTTTGGAATAAGTGTGATGTGGTGCTGAGAAGAATGTATATTCTGTTGATTTGGGATGGAGAGTTCTGCCGATGTCTATGAGGTCCACTTTGTGCAGAGCTGAGTTCAATTCCTGGATATCCTTGTTAACTTTCTGTCTCATTGTTCTGTCTAATGTTGACAGTGGGGTGTTAAAGTCTCCCATTATTATTGTGTGGGAGTCTAAGTCTCTTTGTAGGTGTCTAAGGACTTGCTTTAGGTGTCTGGGTGCTCCTGTATTGGATGCATATATATTTAGGACAGTTAGCTCTTCTTGTTGAATTGATCCCTCTGCCATTATGTAATGGCCTTCTTTGTCTCTTTTGATCTTTGTTGGTTTAAAGTCTGTTTTATCAGCGACCAGGATTGCAACACCGGCTTTTTTTGGTTTCCATTTGCTTGGTAGATCTTCCTCCCTCCATTCTTTTATTTTGAGCCTATGTGTGTCTCTGCACATGAGATGGGTTTCCCGAATACAGCACACTGATGGGTTTTGACTGTTTTTCTAATTTGCCAGTCTGTGTCTTTTAATTGCATCATTTAGTCCATTTACATTTAAGGTTAATATTGTTATGTGTGAATTTGATCCTGTCATTATGATGTTAACTGGTTATTTTGCTCATTAGTTGATGCCGTTTCTTCCTAGTATTGATGGTCTTTACAATTTGGCATGTTTTTGCAGTGGCTGGTACCAGTTGTTCCTTTGCATGTTTCGTGCTTTCTTCAGGAATTCTTGTAAGGCAGGCCTGGTGGTAACAAAATCTCTCAGCATTTGTTTGTCTGTAAAGTATTTTATTTCTCCATCACTTATGAAGCTTAGTTTGACTGGATATGAAGTTCTGGCTTGAAAATTCTTTTCTTTAAGAATGTTAAATTTTGGCCCCCCAGTCTCTTCTGGTTTGTAGAGTTTCTGTCGAGAAATCTGCTGTTAGTCTGATGAGCTTCCCTTTGTGGGTAACCTGACGTTTCTCTCTGGCTGCCCTTAATGTTTTTTCCTTCATTTTGACTTCGATGAATCTGACAATTATGTGTCTTGTAGTTGTTCTTCTCGAGGAGTATCTTTGTGATGTTCTCTGTATTTCCTGAATTTGAATGTTGGCCTGACTCGCTAGGTTGCTAGAAGTTCTCTTGGATGATATCCTGAAGGGTGTTTTCCAACTTGGTTCCTTTCTCTCCGTCACTTTCAGGTACACCAATCAGACGTACATTTGGTCTTTTCACATAGTCCCATATTTCTTGGAGGCTTTGTTTGTTTCTTTTACTCTTTTTTCTCTAAACTTCTCTTCTTGCTTCATTTCATTCATTTGATCTTCAATCACTGATACCCTTTCTTCCATTTGATCAAATCAGCTACTGAAGCTTGTGCATGTGTCACATAGTTCTCATACCATGGTTTTCAGCTCCATCAGGTCATTTAAAGACTTCTCTACACTGTTTATTCTAGTTAGCCATTCGTCTATTCTTTTTTCAAGATTTTTAGCTTCTTTCCAATGGGTTCAAACATCGTCCTTTAGCTCAAAGAAGTTTGTTATTACTGATCATCTGAAGCCTTCTCTCGGCTCATCGAAGTCATTCTCCATCCAACTTTGTTCCACTGCTGGTGAGGAGCTCCATTCCTTTGGAGGGGAAGAAGCGCTCTGATTTTTAGAATTTTCAGCTTTTCTGCTCTGGTTTCTCCCCATCTTTGTGGCTTTATCCACCTTTGTCTTTGATGATGGTGACGTACAGATGGGGTTTTGGTGTGGATGTCCTTTCTATTTGTGAGTTTTCCTTCTAACAGTCAGAACCTTCAGCTGCAAGTCTGTTGGAGTTTGCTGGAAGTCCACTCCAGACCCTGTTTGCCTGGGTATCACCAGCGGAAGCTGCAGAACGGCAAATGTTGCTGCCTAATCTTTCCTCTGGAAGCTTCACCTCAGAGGGGCACCCGGCTTTGTGAGGTGTCAGTTGCCTCCCAGTTAGGCTACTTCGGATCAGGGACCCACTTGAGGAAGTAGTCTGTCCATTCTCAGATCTCAAACTCCATGCTGGGAGAACCACTACTCTCTTCAAAGCTGTCAGACAGGGATATTTAAGTCTGCAGAAGTTTCTGCTGCCTTTTGTTCAGCTATGCCCTGCCCCTAGAGTTGGAGTCTACAGAGGCAAGCAGGCCTCCTTGAGCTGCGGTGGGCTCCACCCTGTTAGAGCTTCCTGGCTGCTTTGTTTACCTATTCAAGCCTCAGCAATGATGAACGCCCCTCCCCTAGCCTTGCTGCTGCCTTGCTGTTTGATCTTAGACTGTTGTGCTAGCAGTGAGTGAGGGTCCTTGGGCGTGGGACCCTCTGAGCCAGGTGTGGGATATAATCTCCTGGTGTGCCATTTGCTAAGGCCATTGGAGAAGCGCAGTATTAGGGTGGGAGTGTCCCAATTTTCCAGGTGCCCTCTGTCACGGCTTCCCTTTGCTAGGAAAGGGAATTCCTAGACTCCTTGCTTCCTGGTGAGGTGATGCCCCACCCTGCTCCGTGGGCTGCACCTACTTGTCTGGAAGCCCCAGTGAGATGAACCGGGTACCTCAGTTGGAAATGCAGAAATCACACATCTTCTGCATCCTTCATGCTGGGAGGTGCAGACTGGAGCTGTTCCTATTTGGCCATCTTGACACCACCCCAAATTCAAATACTTCTATTATGAATTAGTAAATTGTGACATATGGAGTGTTTCTATATTATATTATTATCTGATTATCTGAAAATTTATTGGATTTCAATTCTAAAAATGAGAAAAAAAGTCTATTTAATCCTGAAAACATGATTAATATTTGCACTAATATAACCCATGTTGATATTTAAGTAAAAGATATCCAACACAGATACTATAAGAAAGTTCAAGTAAGACAGAATGATCTAAAAATCTCTTAAAAGTAAATTTATCGGCCGAGCGTGGTGGCTCAAGCCTGTAATCCCAGCACTTTGGGAGGCCGAGACGGGCGGATCACGAGGTCAGGAGATCGAGACCATCCTGGCTAACATGGTGAAACCCCGTCTCCACTAAAATACAAAACTAGCCGGGCGAGGTGGCGGGCGCCTGTAGTCCCAGCTACTCGGGAGGCTGAGACAGGAGAATGGCGTAAACCTGGGAAGCGGAGCTTGCAGTGAGCTGAGATCCAGCCACTGCACTCCAGTCCGGGCGACAGAGCGAGACTCCGCCTCAAAAAAAATAAAAATAAAAATAAAAATAATAATAAAATAAAAATAAAAGTAATTTATCTTTCCTACTTTCCAAAAATATAGTCTGTAAACAAAGTCTTCTTAGTACTTCTATGTAAATGACAGTATACTACCCTATCACCTTAATTCATAAAAGCTAATATACTAATGGGTGACTTTATATTTCATTAGTGTGTATTATGTGTTTAAAATGAGCTTAGGGGCAATGTTATCCAGACCTTAAGAAATGTATCTCACTGTTTAAATAGGGCGTGGCTTATTTAGCCTCTTTTTTTGATACTGATGAAAAAATATATCTCCGTGTTACATTATTATTAATTTTAGTGGTAAATTAAGGTTTATTTTCTACAGTCAATTATTTAGAAATTTTATTTGATGGGTATGTTTGTGGTACAGTATATATTTTTCTAACATTTGGACCAATTCCCTAATCTTTTAAATCCTGGCCAATAGATGACAGTAATATATGGAAAATAAATACAAGTCCTTGTAACTTTCATAGGAACATGAATAAAACTGGGAGTGGGGAATGTTGTGTCAAGTTTATAAGGATTGATAGGGCTGACTTAGTTTTAGTCGAAAGATCATCATGACTCATTTGATTTTAAGTCTGGAGTCCAAAATGATAAGGAGTAGGTATAGAATAGCCAATAATGTCACTCCTTAAGAGGCTCAAAGATATTGTTGAATCTCTTTTATTTATACAAACCAGAATAATGAATTAACAGTGTATTACAATAGCTACTCTTTAATTTTTTCCAAAATAAATTTTATTAGGCTGTATATTACCTACTTTTGATGTCTTAAATAAGATCTATAATTTTAAAATACTTTTCTGTAAATCTGGAATAATTTTGAATCATCAACTATGCTATAAAGGCATGATGGAAGGATAAGTTTTAGTTGTAGAAACACACAACAACACACAGCGGCACACACCACACACCAAACAAAATGATAGCCAGACCTGCCTTTCTATTGCTATGTTAAGTTAATTCTTATAAAATGATTAAACATGTTCAATTTGTGCAAAAGAAGGGAATAAAAAGTGATAATTCCTGAGTTTGGGAGCATTGATAAAAGCACAAAGTCTTTTAGAGATAAATTGGCCTATAGCTAAATTCATACAAGTATGTGGACTGGCAGTTTTTATAACTAAAATGAAAGATTATTTTCAAAATTATTACATTGCAAGCAAGTCCATCACTTGAAAATTACTGAGTTATTTTCTGCACATCTAAATATAGCTACTTATAATGCTTATCTAGAGCTCATTTGAAAGTATTTTTTTAAGGAGCTAGAGACATTTCTTATATGCTTAACCAGAACAGTGAGGGTCTTATTCTTTATATTGTATGATTGCATTAAATGACTTATCTAGATTCACGAAGACAGTACCTGGTTATCAAGATTTCTGGAAATTTAATATTTTTGACGAGCAATTGAATGGCAGAATAGTGGAGTTTAGGAGCAGTGATAGAGTGCTATATAGGAAATTTAAGAGTATGACCTGTTCTATTAAGTTGCTCGATGGTCACAAACATACAGGAAGATTGTACAGGTACGAAGATATTACTTATATATTATACTATATATATATATATATATATAGTGAATTGAATGAAGCAGAATGTGTCGTGGTTGGAGATACCCATGACAACAGAATTGATCATATGATAATTGAAGATTTGGGAAAGGATAAAAACTACTGGAAAGAAAGTGGAAGAGAACGTGAAAAGGTAATAAATAGTAAATACGTTCTATAGAGTGAGTGAAACTTAGAAATCAATGGGAAAATTGTTGATATTAACTGGAAAGAGAAAATAAATTATTTTATGGTGAACAGATACCTCATAGAGATATAACTGATAAGGGAGTAAGAAGATATATTAAGTTTTCCAGTACAAAGAATATAAAGATGTGATGAAACAAAGTAGTGACAATTAGGAAGATCTTAAGTAGGTACAGCTAAGGAGAGAGAGAGTTTGACAAGAGAGCTTGACAATGTATAAAAAACTTGGGCCAGTTAATTTCATAAGGGCAACAGCTACCTTAGGAGAGGAGTTTTAAATGAGAATACAGGGCTGAAAGTAGGTTGTAAGAGATCAAGATAAGAATTCAGTGACTGAAAGCCTGGGTACTTCTGCAAATTGCCTCCTCAGAGACCCTACATATAAAGAAGATAACAGTGTTTGGAAAGAAAAGACATGCTGTATAGCTGCAAATTCAAGTAAGACTCAGGGGGGAAAAAAATGAGAATGATAGGAAAAGAAGCTATATGTTTAAGCATAGATGCCATAAAAAGGTAGATTATTTCATTTCTGAAATTTAAGAATGTTGAAAACTTTTCTTAAGAAATCTATTCCCTGTGATAGTGTTATTACTACATCCCTGTTTATCCCTAAGGTGTTTATATTTTCAAGATAATGAAAAGAAAATCCCCATCTATGCCATGCCACATTGTCATAGATACAGAAGATAAATAGACATATCAAAACCAGTTATTTTGCATGTTTTGTCCTTTACCTACTTCACCACTTTCTCTATTAGATTTCTGCTTTCTCCCTTCTTTCTTTACATGTTCAGCTCTCCATCATATCCATTAACTTCGGCTCAATTTTCTTCTTGATTTCAAGCCCTGTTGTTACTTTAATAACCTTAGGAGACTCTAATATCTAATTGGATTACCAATCCCAAAGCCTTCCCTTTCAATCTCTTCACAATCTCATTTGAAATAACCCTCCTTTCTCTACTCCAGTAACCCATGCCCACAGTCAAAATATAGGTCACAATTGCAAAAGCTCTGACTACCATTTTGCTTTCTTCCAATCCATTACCTCTCCCTTTTCTTCATTTCCCTGATACCTGATTAGATATCCCATAGTCTTCATTTCAGGAACACGTCCTCGCTAATATCCTAAACTCCCTTTCACCTCTGAATTTTGGTTGCATTGCATAGCAAAACTTCAACTTTAGATAAATTCCAATATTTGATTTTTCTATGATTCATCTAAGGACCTAATAGAGAAAAGTCACAAAAAATGCCGATTATCACCAATTTCAAATGTTCCCTTACAACACCGCCCAGAGATGTTACAAAGTTCATATGTTTAATTTACTTTACCATTGCCCACAGTGCATAATTTAAGCCTTCTTGAAATTCATTAAACATTTTCTACCCTTCTGTATTTGTTACAAGTGTGTTCAGTTTATGTTATCTATTTTCCAGTTGCTGGACAAGTGTTTATTTTTTATTTTTTATTTTTTATTTTACTAATAAAGCTGCTATCATCATTGTTTTACATGAGTTTTTGTAACATAGATACTCAGTTATCCTGGGTATACTTCTTAGTGGAAATAGCTCATCCATAGGTTCTACTAAACTTACGTGAAATAACCAAACACTTTCTAAAATGATTGCACAACTACAGAACTGAAATGTCCTCTTCCAGTTGCTACATATTCCTGCAACAATATTTTTGCTACTCTGGAGCACGAAGTGGTATCTCACTGCTTAAATATGTATTACTGATGGCAGCAGCGGTCCATCTGGAGTGGTCACTGCAAAGACACTGGTTGCAGTGGTGGAGGGGTTGCCAGGGTTGCAGGGGCCAGCAAGAGCCAGGAACCGGAGGAGTGTGAGCCTCTGCTCCTGGGTGCACCTACAGCCAACAAGTTGCAGCTCTAGACTAGGGCACCTGTGTTTTCAGGGGCCCAGGAAACCCTTGCCCCCACAGGTTCAGAAGTACCTGCTCCCACTGTCTGGCCTCTCCGTACTACTGGCACGAACAAAATTGTGGCTGAGCCTGGGCACTGTCATGACCCGGCTGTGTGAGCACATGCTCAGGGTGGCACTGACACATCAGCCCCCTGCTGCCTTGGCCCACTCCACACTTTATGCCCCAACAGGAGGGAGGCCAAGGGGGAGCTGAGAGATGTCTGATACTTTGAAGTTTTAATGTCGATTCTTTGATGTATTTATTTAAGTTATTCCAATGTATTTTATTAATTGTATCCCATTTAAATCAATGTTTTAAATTTTATTTTGTGAGTGCTGGTAGGTTACATAACATGAACAATTGCTTTTTATATTAACAAATAACCTGGGCACCATGGTTGACATGTTGATAGTGGGAGGCAGATAAGTTCCCTGGCACTCACTACCTTCAAGCTAGGGACAGCCTGAATCTTGAGGGTCAGGCCGCCAGTTTCGGGTGGAGTCCACACCCGGAGTGAAAACTTAAGGTGCTTTTTCTGTGTCTGCCCATGGACCAACCAGCATGCACTCCCTCCTTTCTGATCCCATAAAAACCATAAAAACCGTGGACTCAGACAGACTCAAACAGATGGTGGGACTACCAGCTGCAGAAAGGAGCTAACAACTGCGGATCTCCTCTCGCGTCTCCTCAACTCATCCTGATGATCTGCTTGCAGAAAGGAGCCACTCACTGCGTGTCTCCTTTCCAATGAGAGCTGGACACTCATCTGGACCACCTTTCTGCAGAAAGGAGCTACCCACTTCAGGTCTCCTGAGAGCTGTTCTGTCACTCACTGAAGCTCCTCTCTGCCTTACTCATTCTCCAGTTGTCTGTTTACTTCATTCTTCCTGGATACGGGACAAGAACTTGGGACTTGCTGAATGGCAAGACTGAAAAAGCTCATCACATTGTGGGCAAGAAGAGGGGGGAAGGATTGAGGTCCTTTGGGGAACTTATACCTAGGGCTTCTCCAAGCCAGGGCTGTGACACTCTCTTTGGGGTTTTGTAATTCCTAGCCTCTCCACGCTTCTGGGCACCACTGCATTCCCTGGTGCCTGCAGTTAAAGACACTTGCAATATGCCTGGTCCAGTCACATCCTTGCATGGAGCCAGTACCTGTACCAGTGCCTGGAACTGCCTACCCCACTGTAGGTAGTTGGCAGGCCTGGCTGTGCGCAGTGCCGGACCCTGCACTCATTGGCTCAGACACCCCTTGCTACTACACTGCACCTGGCCCGCTATTGGCAGGCATGGGATCTGGGCCAGTAGCACAAGCTGGGCATGGCCTTCCAGGCAAAGTGGGCGAAACAAGCCCAGTAGACCTGAGCAAAACTTAGGCAAAGGCACTGCCGACTACAGAGGTTTCCAGTTAGAAAAGTGACATCCCAAGGATCCTGTGACATTGCCTTAATGAATAATGATAGTGAACAATTTTTAAAGGTAGTTGTTGGTAAATACAACTTCCTTGTGTTTTTTCCCTCAAGTCTTTATTTCTTAAAATGACTGTTTTCTTTATTGAAGATTTTAAATATATACATTTTGCATTGCCTATACTTTAGCTTAGTCTGTAGGTTGTTTTTGTTTCCTTAGTGTTTTAAAGACAATGATTAAAGTACTACTTGTTCAAGTACTGGTTATTCAAGTACAAAATGATTTTGTTCTTTTAAATTGCTGTAAAATTTTGGAAAATCAATTACTCATGTGTGTGAAAGCCTATTTCTGAACACTGTATTCTATTTTTTAATTTGTTTTCCATCCTCACTTCAGTAGCTTAATTTGTGTAGCTTTTGATAAGTGTTGTTTTGAGTTTGTACTTTTCAAGATTGTTTAGGTATTCTGCAATCTTTGAATTTCCACATGTATTTTAGGTTTAGCTTATAAATTTCTACCAAATTAAAGGACAACATATAATCAATTTTGAGAGAAGTGGCATTTTTACAATATGTGCTTGAATTTATCATTTATTATTATGGTATATTGCTTCAATTTTCTTTATTTTTCTCCATGATGCTTTGAAGTTTTAATGTCGATTCTTTGATGTATTTATTAAAGTTTTCCAATGTATTTTATTAATTGTATCCCATTTAAATCAATGTTTTAAATTTTATTTTGTGAGTGCTGGTAGGTTATATAATATGAACAATTGCTTTTTATATTGACATTGTATTCTTATTTTCCTGCATGCGTCTTTTAATTTAATTTTAATATAAAAAATCTTATCATTTGAAAACTGATTAGTTTACTTCATCATTTTTTATCAATGTGTCTTTCTTTTTTCTTGCCTAATTGCATAGGCAATGAAATCTTACTTTGACATAGTGAAAATGAACATCATTGCCATTTTATTGATGTTATTATAAAAGCAGTCAATTTGTTATCCTTAAGTATGTTATTGCCTGCAGATATTTTGCAAATGATCTCTATCATATTTTTGAAGTTTTCTTGTATTCCTAGTTTTCTAAATAATTATTGAATTTTGTCAAATGGTTTCTAAACATTAAATGGGAAGACAATCTGTTTTTCTGTACTCACTACACTTCTACATCAAGTGTGTGTTTTCCACACCAAACAATTCTCCAATTCTTTGTGGGCACCATTTGTATGTCTTGTACTTCAGTTGGATTCTGATACTATCTACTTGGAGTTAGCATTAAGCCCCCCAAGTTAAGGGCTCAGTCCCACAAGACTGCAGCCTACTTCAAAGGTCAATCACCAGTCCAGGTCACCCAAACCTCCAATTCTACTGCTATAAATTGGAGGTTTCCTCCATCCCCTCTTTAGGTGTGATAATTTGCTTTAATGGTTTATAAAATTCAGTGAAATATTTACTTGCATTGACATGTATAATATAAAGTATATGAAAAGTAATAGAGATGAACAGCCATATGAAGAAGTACATAGAGTGAGGTATGTAGGAAGGAGTACATAGCTTCTATGCCCTCTCCTGGCACACCACCTGTCTAGCATATCTATGTGTTCGTGTTCACGAACTCAGAAGCTCTCTGATTCCCAAATTTTAGTGATTTTTATAGTCTTTACCATAATTATGCCACCATGTAGGCATGATTGATTCTTAACTAAAACTCCAGACCCTGTCCCCTCTCTAGAAGATAAGAGGTGAAAGTTGAATGCTGTAATTATGGCTTGGTCGTGGAGTCTGTTGACCAGACTCTATCCCAAATCTGTCCATGAGCCCACCAGCAGTCACCTCATTAGAATAAAAGATGCACCTTTTATGTAGAAAATTCCAAGAGGTTAAAGTGCTCTGTATTGGAAACGGGGTCAAAGACCACATATTAGAACAAGACATCTTTTTAATACCCTATCACTCAAGAAATTAGAAATGTATTAGAAGCTATGTGTCAGGAACCAGGGGCAAAAACTAAACATGTATATTTGTCATTACGTCACATACACCTACCAAATAACGTGATTGTTTTCTTTTGTTATCAAATAATGATGACTTTATATTGACTTTTTTTTTTTTTTTTTTTTTTTTTTTTTTTGAGATGGAGTCTCATTCTGTCTCCCAGACTGGAGTACAGTGGTGTGATCTTGGCTCACTGCAACCTCCACCTCCTGGGTTCAAGAGAGTCCCCTTCCTCAACCTCCTTAACCTCCCAAACTTCTGGGGTTACATGCATCGGTCATTGTGCCCAGCCTATTGAGACTTTTACATCCCTGCAATGGTTACATTCAGTAAATATTACGTGTGCATGTTGAAAGAATGGTATCCTCACTTACTTGGTATAAACTTGGACAACTGAATTACATCAATTCAGTGAATGGTATTTTTATTTTGCACAACTAATTGACTTTTTTACTGTTCTCTGAATTACTGAAGAGTGATATTTTAAAATACACAATTACGATTTTGGATGAATTTCCTTATCTCTTAGATCTCTCAAATTTAGTTTGAAATTCTCTACTAGGTGACAATTTGACATTATTTTTTATTTTTATCATTAATTTTTGAAACAAGCTCTTCCTCTATTGCTCATGCTGGAGTGCAGTGACACCATTACAGCTCACTGCAGTCTTAAACTCCTGGACTCAAGCAGTCCTCTGCCTCAGCCTCTTGAGTAGCTAAGACAATAGGTGTGCACCATCACACCAACTTTTTTTTATTTTTATTTTTTATTTTTTGTAGAGCTAAGGTCTCACTACATTGCCCATGCTTGTTTCAAACTCTTGACCTCAAGTGATCTTCCCACCTTGGCCTCCCAAAGTTCTAGGATTACAGGCATAAGTCACCATGCCCAGCCTAACACTTTTATTATTTAAAATTTATCTCCTTTATTTCAGCTAGTTTTTCTTGTTTTCATCTCTACTTTGATATTAATATCAGATAAATAATAAACATTTTATGCTTAAAGTTTGCTTATAGTTTCATAATCATTTTTTAAAAAAGTTCAACATGTCTTTAAAATTAAAGTGAGCCTTCTAAAACACCTTATAGTAGGAAATTTCTTTGTTTTATTATGCCGGAAAATTTTCCCTTTTCATTGAATTGATTAGTCATTTAAAACAATTATTTATAATTTTGTGTTTAAGTCTTCTATCTTGCTGAATAATCTAGAAAAACAATGAAAGAGAATGAGATCATTTACTATATTACCTCCAAAACTCATATATGATAGAATTACTGAAATATAGCATAATTTAACCTTCTTTTATCATGAATTATCATTGATCTTCTCTCATTAGCTGAATAATTATTTTTTTCACTCCTCTTTTAATTAAATGTGCCTAAAATTAAGTTTAACTATAATTTCCATTATTAGGTCCAGAAATGGGAACAAAAAGCAAAGGAACTAAAACCAGAATATTACATTTCTTTCATTAATTGAAGATAAGTTTGTTTAAAGAAACTTAGAACTAGGGCTATGTTAAATCTTTTCAAATATTCATTTTATTCCTCTTTGATAAATTTCCAAATCGCTTGACCATAATTTTATAAATGTACATGCTCTAAAGAAAAATGTTTCATATATTTTAAAGGCTGTGACACTGAACTTATTAGCGAAACTCTGTATAACATGAATTTTCAGGTTAGATCCAATTTTTCTTGATTAAGGTGAAGCTGCTTTAAAGTAATATTTGTTGGAATAAAATTTTAGGTTTTCTTTATTTTTTTCTGAATTTTTTAAAATTGGTAAAGACTATATCACTATTGTTTTTCCTTTGTAGAATCATCAGATGTCATTCTCACTATTTAAGACGTCAATTGTGTCATTTAGGAGGTACAAATTTCCTGAATTTGAAATTAAAACTGTGTGTCATGTAGCTAGTTTTAGATATACACAAATATAATTATATATTTCTGTCTATATAGTTTTAATACCACATATATTTTTAAAGTATATATGTGTGTATACATGGATATATACATATTTATATAATATAGTCACATATAAACTTTCAACATGTCTTTGTATATTTATATGTATATTTATATGTTGGTAGTCATCCATGCATATACACACATATATTCTTTAGGAAATATATGCGTGTGTTTTTAAAACTTTCAAACTTTGTCCCTTATTTGCCAGTTCCTAAGCTATTGTCATAATAGCTTCAAATCCACCCTTCTATACACAGCTTCAGTAATCCTGAGACTAGGGCTTTCAAACCAATTTCTGCTTTGACAGTTGTTCTCTGTTATTTTCTTCTAATAGAAGGAGATGGGTAAATTGGAAGTAAAAAGACTACCCCTTTCAGTTGTGCTTTCTGTTACTGTCCACATTACCCTCTCAATATTTCTTCATCTCGGTAATATTAATAGCAGTGTATTCCCATTCAGGAGTTGAATTCACTTTGCAATTTGTCTATGCCCTTAGAGCCAATCTTATTTACCTCTTAAAAATGTCCATACCAGTTGGCCAGTGCTCCCTTGTTATAAGTCTGGATCTCAGCTTCACAAGGGCCTTCTTTTGAGGTCAGAGACATGAGACCAGCAGCCCCTTATCAAGAGTCTGAGTTTAAACTCTGCAGACCCCTCTACAAGCTTCTTCATTTTAATAATTTCTGCCTCTTCTCTTTACTGGCAGCCATGTCCTACAATTCCTATATTTGTATCATTATATTAGTGTTCTTTTTTTTTTCTTATTTGATGATTTAATCGTTGGTAACTAATTTTTTATTTATTTGTGTTAAAAGAATTGGTTTAATTTTTCCTGATATGTATTGATTTATTTATTTAAATTCTCTTGAGACAAACTTTTGCTCCATTGCCGAAGTTGGAGTTCAGTGGCATGATTATAGCCCACTATAACTTCTAACTCCTGGACTCAAGCAGTCCTCTCACCTCAGCCACCTGAGTACCTACGACCACAGACATATATGCTACCACATCTGATCTGCCAGGCTGTCTGACTGACATGCATATATTTCTTTTGCTAACATCTTTGATATATCATGTTATGATGGCTCTTTTGACAATTAAGCCCTACAAAGATGAAAATCATTAGTCTATTTAAATCTATGCTTAATAATTACTTGATTTTTATGCTACTATAAATCCAATGATAATTATGTTTTCATCTATTTTATTTAACCATTGTAAATTAGTGTTAATTATGATATCAGTCTAATAAGAAAAGCAGCAAACATTTTCATGTAGGCAGTAAAATATGAAACTCAGCTGTATATAGTATATACTTCCTCTTATGCCAATCTTATAGTTTTTGTGAAATTCTAAGTGGAATGAGTCATAACCATATAAGAAATAATTAAACATTCCTTAGTGTACTGACAAAAATAATGTGGAACTAAAGCATTTCCAACCTTGGCGAAATACTGGAATTTATTAGCAATTTGCAAGTTTCTATTGCTCATTAAATGATTCTTGTCATTTGCAAAACTCTCATAGAATGCAAACACTAAAATTCAGTTTTCAAACCTGTAAAATACCTTCATGTGGAGAGACAATTCCAATAACAGTTAACCTTTATACTCATACAGTAAATCTCATTTCTATAAGGAAAAATGTTGTTAATGTTCAGAAAGGGTTTTCACATTTTTTAAGACTCAGATTTGTATGTAATACTTAACAGTTTTGCCCCAAATTTACAGTAGTAGTTTCAATCCTCTAATGAATAGTTGTTAATTCTGTGGCATAATTAGTATTTCATTCGTTTTTTTGTACTTTATGATGTTAATTGACTTTGAAATGTAATTAAAAATAACCGTAAATGTTGATACCTAGATAACGATGTGTAATACAGTAGGAGTTTATTCTACTGGCGTATTTTCCTGACACAATAAACTGGAGATGGAAGCTTCACTATTTATTATTGTTGTTTAAGTGTGTGAAAAAGACATTTTAGCATTCTGGATTATAAATAATAACAAAGTAAAATACACGTTTTTAATTCATAACAGAGACTGGCCTAGAAAATACAATGATTCCAAATATGTGGAAAATTAAATGTTTTTGCACTTTTGTCATTGATGATATCTGATATTCTCCTGACAAACTTTAAGAAATTGCCAACTATGGATGAAAACTTAGTATTACCCTTATATAGGTATTAAGAATGCCATGATTTGAATGACTGAATATAAAATTAACACACAAAATTCAGTAGCACTTCTATACACCAATAATAAACTGACTGAGAAAGATGTCAAGAAGGCTATTCTATTCACAACAATTTCTAAAAATAAAAAATAAAAACCTAGAAACATGTTTTACCAAAAAGTTGAAAAGTATCTACAAGGAAAACTACTGATGAAAGAATTGAAAGGGATACAGACAAATGAAATAACATCTCATACTCATGGATTTAAAAAATTAGTATTTTTAGAATAACCATATTTCCTAAACCAATCTACCAATTCAAAGGAATCCCTATCAAAATACCAAAGTTATTTTTCACAGAAAGAATAAAGCAATCTTAAAATTCATATGGAATGAAAAGAGAGCCCAAATAGACAAAACAATTCTCAGCAAAAAGAACAAAGCTGGAGGTAGCCATCCCACCATCTGACTTCAAAATATATTGCAAGCCTCTAGCAAACAAAAAAGCATGGTGTTGGTATAAAATTGGACACTTGGCCGGGCGCGGTGGCTCAAGCCTGTAATCCCAGCACTTTGGGAGGCCGAGGCGGGAGGATCACAAGGTCAGGAGATCGAGACCATCCTGGCTAACATGGTGAAACCCCGTCTCTACTTAAAAATACAAAAAACTAGCCGGGCGAGGTGGCGGGCGCCTGTAGTCCCAGCTACTCGGGAGGCTGAGGCAGGAGAATGGTGTGAACCCGGGAGGCGGAGCTTGCAGTGAGCTGAGGTCTGGCCAGTGCACTCCAGCTTGGGTGACAGAGTGAGACTCCATCTCAAAAAAAAAAAAAAAAAAAAAAAAAAAAAAAAAAAAAAAATGGAACATTAAAATAAAAAAAAAAAAAAAAAAAACTGGATATTTATATGCAGAATAAGAAATCTAGACCTGAATCTCTCACCATATACAAAAATCAACTCAAATGGATTAAAGCTCTAAACATATAACCTGACAATATAAAAGTACTAGAAGAAAATATATGGGAATCACTAATTGACATTGGTGTAGGCAAATNAAAAAAAAAAAAAAAAAAAAAAAAAAAAAAAAAAAAATTGGACACTTACATTAATAGAATGAAATACAGAACCTAGGAATAAATCCATATGTTTACAGCCACCTGATTTTTGACAAAGGTGTCAATAACATACATTGAAGAAAGGACATCCTCTTCAATCAATGCTACTGGAAAAAAAAAAAAAACTGGATATTTATATGCAGAATAAGAAATCTAGACCTGAATCTCTCACCATATACAAAATCAACTCAAATGGATTAAAGCTCTAAACATATAACCTGACAATATAAAAGTACTAGAAGAAAATATATGGGAATCACTAATTGACATTGGTGTAGGCAAATATTTTATTGCTAAGACCTCAAAAGCACAGACAACAGAACACCTGAGACTATATTAAACTGAAAGTTTCTGCACCACAAGGGAAAAATCAAGAGTGAAGCGACAACTTGCTGAGTGAAAGGAAATATTTGTAAAGTATTCATTAAACACAAGACTAATATCCAGATTTTACAAAAAACTCAATTTGATAGCCAAAAAATACTAACAAGTCCATTAAAATGTGGGCAAATACATAAATGGACGTTTCTCAAAAGAAGATAAAGAAATGTTAAACTCTCAACATTACTAATTATCAGTAAAATGAAAATTAGAAACACAATGACATATCATAGTACTACAGGTAGAATTACTATTAGAAAAAAATACCAAAAAAAAAAATAAATAAAAAAATAAAAAAAAAATAAAAAAAGGGCATGCTGACAAGAGTGCAGAGAGAAGGGAACTCTTATACATTGTTGATGGGAATGTAAATTAGTACAGCCATTAGTGCAGGGAAAACAATCTGAAGATTTTTCAAAAAACTAAACATAGAACTTTAGTGTATCACCCAAAAATTCCACTACTAGGTTATTTATCTAAAGGGAATGAAATAAGTATATCAAAGAGATACTTGCATCGCCATTTTTATCACATCATTACTTACAAGAGCAAATATATGAAATCTAAGTGTCCATAACCATATGACTGGATAAAGAAAAGCTGATGTATCTATCTATCTATCTATCTATCTATCTATCTATCTATCTATCTATCACAACAGAATACTTCTCAGACATAAAAGAATAAAGTCCTGCCATTTGCAGCAACTGGGTGAAACTGGAGGTCATTATGGCAGGTAAAATAAGCAGGTACAAAAACACAAATATCATGTGCTCTGACTCATATGTGAGAGCTATAAAAGTTGATCTCATGGAGGCAGAGAGTAGAATGATGGTTTCCATAGGCTGGGGAGGATGTGTGTGAGGGTAGGATGAAGAGAGATTGGTTAATATGCGTTAACAGAGTTAGACAGAAGAAATTAATTCTAATAGTTTAGTAGCAGAGTAGGGTAATTATAGTCAAAAACAATGTATTTTACATTTCAAAATAGCTAGAAAAGAGGACTTGAGATGTACCCAACACATCAAAATCATGAATATTCAACATGACAGATACTTCAAATACCGACTTGATCATTACACATTCTCCACATGTAGCAAAAAATCAAAAGCACCCCACAGATATGTACAAATATTATGTATCTATAAAAAAATGTGTTGAGACTATAGGTCTCAATGTTTTTAATAGAGTTAATCAATAAAACAGATGCCGTTGAGGGTGGGGCTTTGAGAAAGACAATCTAGGTTTACACCTAGATTTGCCAGTGACTAGGAATGTGGCCTTAGGCACACTCTTTAACTTCTCTTGAATTGATTTTTCTAATCTAGAAAATGGGGCCAGAAAGTCCTATATCACAGAGTTGTTGTGAGGACACAATTAATTAGAATATGTGTACAGGTAACCACTTAGTAAATGTTAGGTATTAATTTTGAACAAAATATAAACTAGAGATGTCTTACAACAAGAATGCAGCATAATTCTAAAACAAATACATTGCTGACGTTTTAAAGTATATTTACATAGAAACATTTTCAGCATCACCGTTTATTTACCTATTTCTAATCTATCAACTTTTGCAGCACACGAAATGTGATGAGCACTTGCTTGATATTGGATATGGCATAGTAAAAGGTTCATAGTTCCTGCCTAAATAATTTTACATATAGAAGAGAAGATAAACAGATTAACACCTTCATCCAACACAGAGTGATAGAGCCTTTTAAGAGCACTACACACAGAACGCTCTGGGACCTATGCCAGTATCTGAGCCTTGTAAGACTTTAAAATCCTGACTGAGGCAGTGATTCCTAGAAATACTAATACAGTAAAACAAGTTTTTTCTCTTTTTTGAGACGGGGTTTCGCTGTTGTTGCCCACGATCTCAGTTCACTGCAACCTCCACCTCCCGGGTTCAAGCAATTCTGCTTCAGCCTCCCGAGTAGCTGGGATTACAGACATGTGCCACCACGCTCGGCTAATTTTGTATTTTCAGTAGAGACGGGGTTTCTCCATGTTGATCACGCTGGTCTTGAACTCCCAACCACAGGTGATCCGCCCGCCTCGGCCACCCAAAGTGCTGGGATTACAGGCGTGAGCAACCGTGCCTGGCCAAAAAAAAAAAAAAAAAAAAAAAATTAAATTTCGAAAGGAAAGGAAAGAGTGTCTGCAGAAAAACTAAGATGTTAAAAGCTTCAGGAAACTAGAAGCTGAAACAAAAAGGAAAAGAACCGTGAGACACGATGTTAAAATGCAGAAAGAGGCAGGTTTTAAACAGGTTCTACTATGTTATTTTACAATTCAACTTTATCTTGTGAATAATGAAAAACATAGGCATGTTTGAAGCATAGTTTGCACTTATTTTTGAGATATCACTCCAGGTCTGAGAATAACAATTTTGAGTGAGAAGAATTTAAAACTGAATGCTTCCTTAATCTTGTATCTGCCACCTGCACTGGGATGGCTGGAGTAACTGGGAGATTGCAGGCATCTCTCTCTTTCCATGTAAATCCTCTTCACTTGCCAGTATAGGCTTACTCCCAGCATGGTACTCAGAATTCTTACATGAAACTACATTCCTCCAGAGGGAGTATTCTAATAGATACAAAGTTGAGACATCTGTTAATTCTGGTGCCTAGAGACTGGCATAGTATCACTTCTTCCACATACTGTGGGTCAAAGCAGATACCAAACCTACCCAGATGCAAAGGGAAGGATCATTGTCCCAAGTTTTTATAGAAAACATGACAAATAATTTTTGTAGTCAACTTTAATTCACCACTAATATTACAGTTATTAGTTTATTTGTTGAGAATTGACTAAAAAGGAGTGATGGAAGACCAGGGTAATTGTCAGGTTTCCAGCTCCTGAAACACTAAAAGGAAAAAGGGTTTGAAAATAAAAATGAATTCTATATAGATAAGTGTTAGCCAAGTGGAGATACACAATAGTTGAATCTGGATCTGAGAATCAGAAATTGGGAACTAATTTAGATCAGGTCATCCAGACAGAAAACCAACAAAAAAAAATTGGAGTTAAAATACATTCTAGATCAAATAGAGCTAACAGACATTTACAGAACATTTCACCCAACAGCTGCAGAATACACATTCTTCTCCTCAACACATGGAACATTCTGCAAGAAAGATCATATTTTAGGCAGGAAAACAAGTCTTAAATTAAATATATATATTTATTATATAAATATAAATATATATATATTATCTTTTCTGACCTTGATGCAATAAAATTAGACTTAGGCCTAAGATTTATTCACCCATATATTATACAGATGGCAATTGAAGATCTAGCAGTAAAAGCAAACATTCAGGGAAATGAGAGAGACCAAGCTGATTAGGCGCCCCAGGAAGAAATGGTGGAAGAAATAAACACATTCATATGGGAGGGGCAAGAAAGGCCAATGATAAATTCCAAAATAAATGTGATCTGATGTATAGTTAAAAAGGGAAGATATTTTGTTATCATAAAACCTAAAAGAACAGCAGAATATTTTACTAAGGAAGGCATTCAACTACAGCTTGTGCTATTGAGAGAACAACTAACCAGTTTATTCTTGTGGTTTACATTATACAATTCTAAAGCAAAATTAATGTTGAATTTAGCAAGAGCATCATCAGTACTTAACCGAGGGAAAAAATCAGATCACAGTGAGTTGAGGCAAGAATAAAATGTGAAAAAAGGCAGTTATAGGAAAAATTCTCAAGAATGACTGAGCACTATTGTCAAGAATAGCAAAGAATATTTTTATGTAAATTGTATATTTAGATATCACAAAAAAAAATAAAAGTACACATACAGCTCAACATATTCTTACAAAGTGAGCACTTATGTAACTTCCACCCAGACAAGAAGGCCAGCAGAAGTTCGAAGCCTCCCACCCACCCCTTGCTCTATTTCAGTCATATCTTTCCCCTAGGAATAACCGCAACTCTGACTTCTAACAGCACAGACTAGTTTGACTGCTTGAATTTATTTAAATGGAATCGTATGGCAAACACTCTTCTGCATCTGGCCTCTTTTGCACACTATTAATGTTTGTGAGATTCATCCATTTTTTTGCATATAGTAAATTGCATTTATTACATTTGCTATATAACATAAACCAGAGTATTTTGAAGAAAAAAAAGTTCCTTCATGTTATAAAATCACAATGAAAAATCCAGTATAACTTTACACAGTAAAAAATAACTGTGATATAAAATATAAAAATGTCTATGATACAGGATATTTAGTGCATAAAGACTAGAAAAATACCTGGTAATAAATGTACATAAATATAAAAAGTTGATATATGACAGAAGTAGCATTGCAAACCAATGGAAATTAATTAAGTGTTCAGTATGTGATGCTAGAAAAATGGTTTTCCATATGGAAGCAAAATAAAATTAGATTCCTACATACAGGCAAAAAATGCATAAGTAGCTCAAAAACCTTATAATATGAGAAGTAGCATTTTAAAATATTAGATAAAGATACACAATAGTTTATAATAAGCAATAATTTCTTAAACAAGGTAAGGAAACATAGATAATAAAATACTAACAAATTTTCATTAAATTTTAAATAAAATAAAATGATATAAAGAAAACAGAGTTAATGCATTTGCAGTATATTAAACAACAAAAGTTAGTATTTAGAAAACATTCAGACCACGTGAAAGACAGAAAATGCACAAAAAGAAAGCAAAGAAAGTATACGTAACATGAAAATAATGATTCTCAAGGGTTAGTTGAAAAGCCAATGGACATTTGAAGATATATCCATCCTCTCTGGTAGTCTGAGAAATGCACAAAATAATCTAACCCTTCAAACTGACAGAATTTAAAAATTTTAAAATTCTGTCAATTTCAAGGTGTTTAAAAGATGTGGAAAGTGGGAACTATCACATACTAATATGAGGGATGAAAATTTACAAATTCTTTGAAAAGCAACTTATCATCATTGGGTAAGTTTGCAAGACAGTCATTCCACTCATGCTTCTCTGAAGGGTATACCCTTCAAAAATTCTAGAAATTACCACGTGGACTCGTGTTCAACAATGTTTATTACAGCATTTTTTTCAATAACAAATAACAAAACTTATATTATAAAGGTATATAAAATATCCTTTCATTGTAAATAATTTTATATATTGATAGCATCCTAAGTGGAATGCACATATGCTGTTGAAATAAACTAGGGATTCCTTAAATAATCTTATATCAAAATTAATCATTGCTCTACAGTAATGTTGAGTTGCAGTATGTTGCTACTTTAATGTAAAGTTTGGAAAGCATAAACAGTTATTTCAAATAATTTTTACAGATATATAGAGCATTTATAGATACATATAACAAAGTACATAGAACAAGCATAGTTGCTAAAAGCATTAAATTCAGGTACAGCTTGCTTCTGATGGAGGAAGCATGCAGAAGACATCAGAAGAGTGCTGTCCGAGCATCTTTACTAATAAGCCATTTTATTGATTTAATTGTAACTATTGTAAGTATGGAAAATAACAGCATTTTATAGAGCTAGGTAGTAGGTATACTTTTTTGCAGTTTTCCATTATTTTCCTTTCATATATTTCTATGTTACAAAATATTTACAATACAATTACTTTTACAAGTTTTGTTTCATTTGATTTTTGATGATAGATAATGTGCATGTTTAAATACTGATTGGAATAAACCAAAAGAAAGATTGAAGATATTTTAAGAAGTTACACTATTGGGGATATAATTTCTCTGAGGAAACATAGGAATTCCAGAGATGGTCTATAAAAATTATAGGGAATTTTCCTTTACTGTGGGGTCTAGGTTCAGACAAATTTCTAATATTTCCAACTGAGCTCTAAGGTTTATTTTAGACTGGGAGTAAATTTTGGAAACAGAAAATATTATCTTGTTTGAAAAACCTTCATTTCCGAAGTAAGCTTTTTGTTTGGACTTATTTTTCTTATAAATTTAGTATAGCTTCAGTTTTGATTATCTTAAATGTATCTAATTGATACATACATTTGGTCCATCATAGTTTCTCACAATTGTGTGAGTATAGGAAAATAAAAAAGTGATAAGGTGTCCGAAAAATTTTTGTGATAAACAATTTAAGTGTTAGATTGTCAAAGGACTTCAAGTTTCTAAAAAATTTTCTCTTAGAGATTTCTCTTTTCACATTCCAGAAGCAACTGGCTTTTCTAAAGCTAGGTATCAAGACAAAGAGATTCTGCTGAACATGCGATATCCAGTCTGTCATGGGAAGCTTTGCTGCCATTTCTATGAAATCTCCTTTTTGGGTATGATCCATCCTAGAACAGAAAAAAAAAACTTAAAACCAGAATACTACTGCAGGGAAGTGTCATTGCATGATTTCAGGGTTACTTATAAGTCTCATTAGAGGCATCCCTATTGCTATATAAATATAATAAATTTTCACAGAAGTAAAAAAGTATACGTAATAAAACAAATTCACTATAGTGAATGTTGTAAAGATAAGAAAATGGAAAATATGCTTTATGCCTTAAATATGAACAGATTCATAACTCTGGATGGAGATAATATTATTTCTTTAAACATCAGCTGTCACTGAGATGAGCTGCAGATACATGGGCTAAAGAACCATATCCAACTTTAATAATAAATGGATATTTATCTGTGCTGAAAACTTCAAAATAAAGTACTCAGAGCTTAACAATTTATGATACGTGAACATCTCTTCCCAAATAAAATAACTAACTGAAACAAAACATTAAGAAAACCTGGTATATTTCTCTTTTTACATGTTTCAAGTAAAGCCATAAATTATAATTATTTTTTAAATGTTTCAGAAACAAAACATTTAAATATTCATTACCAGAGGCTGAAATATTTCTCTCAGCTCTCAGTTTGGGTTTTGGTTCAATTTGTAAGCAGCGGTAGGTAGAAAAAATCTTTACAAAACAAAAAGCCTCTATATCCAGATTGCGAGAGGACTTAGGATATAAATTATAACAATGAAAACAAGATTTCTATTTAATAATATGATGACAGAGAAAAGAAAACAAAATGCAAGACAAATACCAGATACAGAATATATCTGACACTCTGATTTCCTTATACAAGAAACACTTCTTATTATATTATCCATTTATTAACAGAGAAATGTATTAGTCATTGTTCAGAGATATTACATTTAAAGGAATTTTAATGTACTTGAAACCTACATCATTAAATTATTTATCCATAGTTAGTTTAGATAATTAGTAAAATATATCTAACTCTGTTGATCCATCAGCTTTATATGTTGCTATCAGAACACAGGAGTAGCGTCCAAAGAAGGCAGCATGAATATATCTACAATTAGACTCATGAACAGGGAATGAGTGTAGCGCCTCAGACTCCCTAATAACACGGAACACTCAGTCCTTCTAAAGGAGACACAGATTGCCTTGGGATGGGATCAACAAAGATAATATGAGATCAAATTCCTCACTGAGGATGGAATCCCTCGAATAGATGCTGCATCCAGACCAGTACACATGAGATGTTTTAAATGCCTGGGTTAGGAGATGGGGAGAACAATCTTGAACAATCGGTGAGGGAGAAATTAGAATTATCTTGCAGAAAGTGGAACGTGATTTAAATTTGAAGACTATAACAAGGGTATTGTAATATGAGTGGTGAGCGAATTTTAGAATAGGCCATTAAGAATAGACATGTGTGAACAGCTCTGGCATACCATTAATGTGAACTCTCTGCACCTTTATTTGGGTTGTCAGAAAGAGAAGCAAGCAATCTAATTGAAGTGGAAGTAGTGCCAAGTATGAAAGATGGCATGGGAGGGTATAGTGTTAAAGAAAGTTTCTCAATTACAAGAGAAAGACTGTGGACATAAAGAGTAATAACAGAGAGGTTGATCTCATTTTCATTACATTATAGAATTATATATAAAATCAGCCATTCACAAGATTAATAAGAAACCAGACTCTGTGGAAAGATACACTAATGCCCAGATTTTAGTAGAATTCTCAGAGAAAACATGAATATCTAATGCCTATTGTATATAACACTGATTTTTTTTTTAACTTGAAGTTCTGGGATACATGTGCAGAACATGCAGGTTTGTTACATACGTATACGTTTGCCATGGTGGTTTGCTACACCTATCAACACATCATCTAGGTTTTAAGCCCCGAATGCATTAGATATTTGTCCTAATGCTCTCCCTCCCCTTACTCCCCAACCCCCCACAGGCCCCTTTGTGTGATGTTCTCCTACCTGTTTCCATGTATTCTCATTGTATAAAATTGATTTTGTCTGCTATAAAATCACTTTGATCTGGTTTTCAGGTTAGTAGTACAACCCATACTACGCTTGTTTTCTATAAAGAAAAGATAGATTGCAGTATTTTTATATAAACCTTTATTTGAAAATTATTTATTTTTTTGAATAAATTTTATTCCAAATATTAGCAACACATTCATTTTATTGCTTCATTTTAGTCAATTAGTCAATTAATTTTAGTCAATTAAAGTAAAGGATGCAATTGCATCCAAGGGTATAGGAAATGCAATTTATGAAATCCAATTGATGATTTTTCCCTAATTTGTACTATGTTTTTAGTGCTGATAACCTTTTATTTCATAAATATCTCAGTGCTTGAACTTGTTGAGACTCTTCCAAGGTTCGAAACTTCGATAGACATTTTTAAATTGTCTTGTTTAAATGGCTATTGATAGATTCAGAATAATCCTGTTACTTTCTAAACTATCCTTTTTTTCCTACATTATTGTCCTGATTTTCTTTGACACGTCTTGAAAAATGTTTTTAAAAAGTCAACACTACTGCTGAATTTCACATTCCCAAAGGCAAAATTAAATCATGTATCAATTAGACTACAATTGATAATGGCTATGTAGTTTGTAGTTTTCAGGAGTTGGAATACATATTATATTATGAGCAGTGATGGCATAGTAAATAGAACCAGCATTTGACTTCATATGTAATGTAAAAAACCATAGAAACATTTAAGTATAGTGAAGACGTTTCTGCAATATCCTTTAAAAACAATATTTTCCATACTTGTTTTCCTTGTTCTTAAATATCTCCAGACCTCTTCAGTACTAAGGCTGCTAATTAACTGTCAATATAACAAACACTCTTTCATCTCCTTGTAGTCAGGTCACAGTGTGACAGCTCAATCCTCAAAGATAATGACCTAATCTTTGTTAAACAGCATTTGAAAATGGCAACCAAGAAAAGCTGTATAGTACTGTGATGTTTTTATTTTTAATAAAATGTTTAATATCAGATAAAATACCAAAATACTTGCAGCCAAGACTATTTAATATTAGAGTTGGTATTTAATGTTATGGATATAAGAATGGCTGAAACAATAATTTGGATCAGTAATTTCACTTTTGAAAGTTTGAATAAACTCTCTTGAAAAATGTTATAAGTCATCCAATAGGTACAGAATACATAGATTTTTAGAGTCTACTATTTCCAATCTTTACTGAAATACTATTCTAATTTAATGCACTATTAACACCAAATAATATCACAATTCAGCCACACTCATTTTAAACCCCTATTTATTTCTACATAAAGAGTAAGTTTTATTGTTGATTTGTCATAACTTTAAAACTCAACATGCATACAGAAACACATGCAAAGAAGTGAGGATGAAAATCAAAATGTGAAAGTAAATAATAAATGTGACAGAAAGTTTTCCTCATCTCTAATAAATACTACTGCTAGACCCTGAGAAAATAATACTGAAGGAACACTAAGCTTGGAGGATAAGTAATAAACTCGGTTAAGTATTCCATTTGAAGTCTAAATAAAACCCAAGTAAAATGACCACTGGTTGGTCAGTTTCAATTGATTAGGGATCAATACAGGATCTAGGCTGGAAATACAAACTTGGGGGTATGAAAGTACAAAATGATATAAAACAAAGGGGCACATGAAATTGCCTGCTGATATGTTAAGAAAAAGAAATAGATCAAAACAAATTCTTGGGAGACATTAACCTAATTTTAGGAATAGATTAAGAAAAAGAAGCCGACAATAGTAACTAAGAAGCAGTTACCTTTTCCCTTTCCATTTAGCAACACATAAAATCAACCACCATGAAAGATATGGCTTTTTCCTTCTGGTATCCTTCATATATAGTTTCTTCTTTCAGGAACTACTCATATCTGTAAATTTATATACATTATCTAACCACAGATCTCTCCTTCATTCCGGGTAGCTCCTTTTTATTCCTTCAATCCCAAACTGCACTTCATGTTTATTTCCTGCTTCTCTTGAAAAACACATACTGTTATTATACCCTACATACATTATTTATAATTTCCACCATATGAAGTAGAATTTATGGTCATCAGAAAATGAGAAATTGGCAACAATTACAGAAAAGAATACTTGCAAGTTTTATTGAAAGTGATATTGATTTTTCTAACGATCAGTGAAAAAAAGTTGAGCTTTTTTTCATGTTTGTTGGCCGCATGAATGTCTTCTTTTGAGAAGTATCTGTTCATGTCCTTTGACTACTTTTATTGAGATTGTTTGTTTTTTTCTTGCAAATTTACGTAAGTCCCTTGGAGACTTTTTTTTCTTGTAAATTTATGTAAGTCCCTTGTAGACTTTTCCAGATGGGTAGATTGCAATTTTTTTTTCCATCCTGTAGGTTTGTCTGTTCACCCTGAAGATAATTTCTTTTGCTGTGCAGATGCTTCTTAGCTTAATTAGATCACATTTGCCAATTTTTGCTTTTGTTACAATTGCTTTTGGAGTTTTCATTATGAAATCTTTGCCTGTGCTTATGTCCTAAATGGTATTGCCTAGGTTTTCTTATAGTGATTTTATAGTTTTGAGTTTTACATTTAAGCATTTAATCCATGTTGAGTTAATTTTTGTATAAAGTATAAGAAAGGAGTCCAGTTTCAATTTTCTGCATATGGCTAGTTAGTTCTCCAAGTACCGTTTATTATCTGTATTGCTTGTGTTCGTAAGCTTTGTGAAAGATCAGATGGTTGTAGGTGTGCAGTCTTATTTCTGGGTTCTCTATTCTCTTCTATTGGTCTATGTGTATGTTTTGATACCAGTACCATGCTGCTTTGGTTACTGTAGTCTTGTAGCATAGTTTGAAGTCTGGTAGCATGATGCTTCCAGCTTTGTTCTTTTTGCTTAGAATTGTCTTGGCTATTCAGGTTCTTTTTGGTTTCACATGAATTTTAATTTTTTTTTTTCCAATTTGGTGAAGGATGTCAATGGTAGTTTAGTGGGAGTAACATTGAATCTATGAATTAATTTGGGCAGCATGGCCATTTTCACGATATTGGAGAGATATCATCTCACACTAGTCAGAATGACAATTATTAAAAAGTCAAAAAGCAATAGAGACTGGCAAGTTTGCAGAGAAAAGGAACACTTTTACACTGTTGGTGGGAGTGTAAATTAGTTCATCCATTGTGGAAGACAGTGTGGTGGCAATTCCTCAAAGATCTAAAAGCAGAAATTCCAGTTGACCCAGCAATTCCATTACTGGGCATATACCCAAAGGAATATAAATTATTCTATTATAAAGATCCATGCATGCATATGTTTATTGCAGCACTATTCACAATAGCAAAGACACAGAATCAATCCAACTGTCCATCAATGATAGACTGAATAAAGAAAATGTATAATACACATACACTATGGAATACTATGCAACCATATAAATGAATTAGAACATGGCCTTTGCAGGGACATAGATGGAGTTGGAAGCCATTATCCTCAACAGGAACAGAAAACCAAACACAGACTATTTTCACTGATAAGTGAGAGCTGAACGATGAGGACACATGAACACACAGCAGGGAACAACACACACTCGGGCTCGTCAAGGGGGGTTGGGGGAGGGAGAGCATCAGGAAGAATAGCTAATGGATGTTGGGCTTAATACCCAGGTAATGAATTGATCTGTTGAGTGATCCACCGTGGACCAAGTTTACTTATGTAACAAACCCGCACATCCTACACATACCCAGAAACGTAAAATAAAATTTGAAGGGAAAAAAAGTGATATTGAACTCATCTTGTTTTACCAAATGGAAATGGTTGACAGTTTTTCATATAAGAAGAAAGCATATATTATTGGGAATTTAAATAGGCAAAAAAAATACAACAGAATAGATAGATTTCAGGTGTCAGATGAAAATCAGTGAAGTCACTAGTTCAGAGACATGAAAACATGGCTCCTTAAAGTTGTATAATTTCAGAGCAAAATGTTCAGATCGGTACCTGATTTTACATGGAGTTAGTGCAGTATTTTTTAATGCCAGGTATATACTGATATTTTTTAGAATATATGGAAAATAGTATTGATCACCCAGCCACCACATTTTCTTTATTCATCCATTGATAGATTGATTCCACCTCTTGGCCATTGTGAATAGTGCTACAATAAACACGGGAATGCGGATATCTTTTTGATATGTTAATTGCCTTATTAAAAATGCACATATATATACACACACACATATATACACACATATACATATATGCATGCATATGTGTATATATATATATATATAAAATACATATACACACACACACATATTCAGTAGTGGGATTGCTAGGTCATATGGTAGTTCTAGTTCTAGCTCTAGTTCATTTTTTTTTAAACTCCCATACTGTTTTGGTAGTGACTGTACTAATTTACATTCTCACCAACAGTGTTCGAATACCTTTCTCTGCATTCTTGCAATATTTGTTGACATAGAAAAAGACACATAAGCCAATTAAACACAATACAGAACCCAGGAATAAATCCAAGCATTTCCAGTTAACTCATTTTTTATAAAGGCACCAAGAACATACATTGGGGAAAGAGCAGTCTCTTCAATAAATGGCACTAGGAAAACTGGATATCCATATGCAGAAGAATGAAACTAGACCTGTGTCTCTCATCATATACAAAAATAAAGTCAAAATAGGTTAAAGACATAAATGTAAGACATAAAACTATAAAACTTCTGGAAGTAATTACTTGGGAAACACTCTAGGATATTGATTTGGGCAAACTTTTATGCAGTAAGACCTCAAAAGCACAGCCAAGAAAAGCAAAAATGGACCAACGGAATCATAGCAACCTAAACAGCTTCTGCACAAAAAAAAAAAAAAAAAAAAGAATAAACAAAATGAAGAGACAACCTACAGAATGAGAGGAAATATTTGCAAACTATTCAACTTACAAGAAATTAATTCCTAGAAGATATAAGATACTTAACCGGCTGGGCGCGGTGGCTCAAGAATGTTATCCCAGCACTTTGGGAGGCCGAGAGGGGCGGATCACGAGGTCAGGAGATCGAGATCATCCTGGCTAACACGGTGAAACCCCGTCTCTACTAAAAAAAAATACAAAAAACTAGCCGGGTGAGGTGGCGGGCGCCTGTAGTCCCAGCTACTCGGGAGGCTGAGGCAGGAGAATGGGGGTAAACCCAGGTAAACCCAGGAGGCGGAGCTTGCAGTGAGCTGAGATCCAGATCGGCCACTGCACTCCAGCCTGGGCGACAGAGCGAGACTCCGTCTCAAAAAAAAAAAAAAAAAAAAAAAAAAAAAAAAAAAAAAAAATACTTAACCAACATAATAGGAAAAAAAAAAATAATAATCTGATTAAAACAGTGAAAACCTGAAGATATTTCTCAAAAAATGATATGCAAATGCCCAACAGGCATATAAACAATATTAAACATCACTAATCATAAGCAAAATGTACAACAAAACCACAGTGAGATATCTAAACCGTTTAAATGAATGTTGTAAAAAAAGACAGAAGAATTGAAATATTTAAATAATACTTCTTCCTTCTCTCCACATAAAGTTGAATAGTAAATTTAAGAAATTCACAGCCTGGTGCTGTGGCTCATGCCTGTAATCCCAGCACTTTGGCAGGCCCAAGAGGGGAGATCCCCAGGTCAGGAGATCGAGAGCATCCTGGCTAACATGATGAAACCCCGTCTATACTAAAAATACAAAAATTTAGCCGGATGTGGTAGCAGGTACCTGTAGTCCTAGGTACTTGGGAGGCTGAGGCAGGAGAACGGCATGAACCCGGGAGGTGGAGCTTGCAGTGAGCCGAGATCACGCCACTGCCCTCCAGCCTGGGCAACGGAGTGAGACTCCATCTCAAAAAAAAAATAAATAAATAAAAATAAAAGAAATTCCCAATAATATAAATTTTCAAGGTGATTAGTAAAAGTTATGGAGGTAATTTTAAATTTAAAAATATATTATTCACAATTATTATGTTAATAATTTGAATAATGTTTATGAAACTACCTACATTTGATTATAAATGTAAAATCAAAATAAGAATACTATGTAAGTACTCATCCTAGTATAAATACAACTGAGCATGGAATCAACTGTTCGAGAATAACCTTCTCAAACATCTTAGTCTATTTGTTTCCATTGGTGAATTGTTCCTATGTATTTAAAGATGAGACACAAGTCACAGAAACAGGTTTAATATGGAGTTATTAAAACCATAATATCAAAACTTGATATTTTGTTTACAAAAGAGATTCTTACCAGAGGTCTATTTTTGACACTAATAATGAAGCCTCCAATCTTGAAGCATTTAGTATGCAAGATACACTGTGTTGAGATCATTATTCTTATTAACTTTAGTCTTCATAATGAGCCTCTGAAACAGATACTGTCTGTATCCTCATTTTACAGATGAGGCATCTGAAATTGTGAAAAGTAAAGTAAGTTGTTTTAAAGAAAAGTGAAGTAAGATGCTAGCTGTAATGCAACTGAGCAGGGAAACTGAGTTATGAATCCAGAGAAATATGGTTTCAGAATTTATGCTTTATCACTTTATATGTTTTTTTTTAACCATATAAAGTGATATGTGTTAACTTGGCTATGCCAAGGTACCTAGATATTTAGTCAAATATTATTCTAGATATTTCTGAGAAGGTAATTTTAACTAAGGTTAAAGTTTAAATCAGTATATTTGAGTGAAGCACATCATAATATGGTGGGCTCATCCAATCAGTTGAAGGGAAGCCTTATTAGAAAAAGACTGCCCTCCCTGGAAAAAGAGAGAATTCGGCCAACAGACTGTCTGTGGAATTAAATTGCAACTCTTCGCTGGGTCTTGCCTTCTGGTTTAGAGTGCAGACTTTAAACTTGCCAACTTTTCACAATCAGGTGAGCTAAATCCTTAAACTTCCTCTTTCTGTTGTTTTATGAAAAACAATATAACCTCTCTCTATATAGATAATATATAATAGAAAAATATATGGCATTACATGAAATATTTTATAATTAAAATACATACTATATATAATATATATTGTTATATCAGATATATAAATAATATAGAATCATACATACAATATTTTAGCTATATATTATTAATAATTATATGATTGTGCATACAATATATAATTATTGTTATAAATAATTGTATATAATTATATACACAATATATAATAGTTACCACGTATTATATGTAATAATAGAAAATATGTGTATATATACCTATATGTTTAGATACATATGTCCCATTAGTTGTTGGTTGTTTCTCTAGATAACTCTAATACATGACAATATACATCCCCAGTAATGACATGCTTGCAACCGTAAATCAGTTAAATAAATATAAAAATAATACAATTTACTATATTAAACTGGGCATGAACTTTGAAATTAAATAGTTTTAATATTAAGAACTAAAATTTTATAGAAGTGCCTGCATTATGCCAGGCACTCTACTAAACACAATAAAAGACTTTATAAATTATTATAAACGACATATATGTAAATAATTTTAAGTATCATAAAACGAATGTATAATATGAAAATTATAAATATTTTATATATCTATGGATGATATAATTTTAAAACACTTCACTATCTAAACATATGGCTAAACACATTTCAATTTTGAAAGATTCTGAAATATCAATAAAACCCTTTTAGGAAGTTTGAGACATGACAATAATAATAACAATTATTTATTGATGAATAGCTACTTACCAGATATTCTTCTAAGCATTTTAGGAATAGTTTTATTAATAATTAAATTCTCACATAAACCTCTAAGGTTAGTACATTTTGTAAAGATGTATAACCCCAATTTAAACTAAAATTGGTTTGTCTAGGAAACCCATGATGACAGTCAGTTTTTTGCCTAAAAATACAATGATTCTTCTTTAACTTAAGAGAAGTTATATTATATTACATGATCACAATTAAAACTAGCATTGTGTAGAAAGGAGAAGTTCTAAGGAGTTTCTCACACAAATCAACAAAAATATTCACCATAGTTTTTCTTTTATTCATTTAATTCACCCACTGGGTCATAATCACTTATACCATATCAGCACTTTACTGTACAGTAGACATTGAGGAATGAGTAAGATCTAGTGTAGTCTGTACGATAAAGGTACATATATTCTGTATCAAAACAATTATTTTTCATACAACAACAAATATTCTGATGGATATATCACCAAATGTTTGGAGTATTTTAACCAGATAAGTACTATTAAAAAAGTTCTCTATGCAAGGACTGCTTGGATGAATTTTGAAGTATGTCTAAGAGTTGATCAAAGGAAGCATTAGGCGTCATATATAATGATCAGAGAAAATTGCATACATGAAAATAAAGATATAAAATGTCATGACACTTCTGGAAATTTACAACAAAAATAAAAGGACCATGAAAATGCAATGGAAATGTACTTCTAGGGCAGTGCCTGAATAATAGTTCTAGCTAAAAAAATTCATTTTCCAGTCCTTAACGGACTTGAAGACTAAGTTAAAATTTTAAGCTTTTACCTTAAATATATGAAACCCATTTGATATAGTTTTACTGTGTCCCCACTCAAATCTCATCTTGAAATGCAGTTCGCATTATTCCCACGTGTCGTAGGAGGCACCTAGTAGGAGGTAATTGAATCATGAAGGCAGTTTCACGACCTCTAATTATGTCTGTTGCTAAAAATTAAAAGACATAATTCTATTTACATTTTCCAGATATAAGTCATTCTGAGAGACTGGATCCTCTTAAAGAGGATTGCATAACACCACAGCAAATATTTACCACGTTGTTCAATAAGTTTTCTCCAAAGTGAGGCAGGAGAAGTGGGTCTGGAGGCAGAAAACCTAAGGCTGATTCATGCTGACTTTCTAAAACTGAAACAAAATGAAAACCTCACCTTTGAAAGCCAAAGTATCAAAAGAATCAGAGGCTACTCCATTTGCAACCCTCCCGCTTTCTGCAGCACAGATGAAAAATTGAAAGTACCTCTAATTGGTCTCCTCCTGCAACCAATCAGACTGATAATGGGTGTGGTCTTCATTTGCATAGCGGTGTAACTTTGTGACTTCACTTCAGCCTCTGATTGGTCACCCCCATGACCAATTAGACTGGTTGCAGTCCATTTATTTATTTTCATAGGGTGTAACCAAATAACCAGTGGAAAACCTCTACAGGGTATTTAAACATCAGAAATTTCTGTAACCAACAGTCTTGAGCCACTTACTTAAGCTCACTCCCACTCTATGGCATGTACTATTATTTCAATAAATAAGTGCTTTTGTTGCTTCATTATTTCATAGTTTTGTATGTGTTATATGTTGTGTCTGCCAAATTGACTTATAAGTAAAAGAGCACTCATAAAATAAGTAAACAAGTCCAAGCATTTTTCAAGTTCATGTGACTTAAGTAAACCTTTATTAAACAAGCTGGCTTTAAAATTATTGGCAAAATAAATACAGAAATGTCTTCAGAATTATCAACATACATTTTTGTCTGGGCTTTATATTTGTCTTTTCTAGATATTTTGAGGTGTTTAATATCTCAGTTTTCTGAATTAATCTAGATAAACTGTTAAAATGAAAGAATTGAGTACTTGTAACTGGGATAAATGTTTTAGGTATACTTTTGTGCAATTTAAAATCTTAATATTATTTTCAATGTTTATTGGATATCTGAGTTATTTCCAATTAAGAAAATGTTATGATATGGTAAAATATGTTTCTAAAAATTGTGTGATTTTCCTCATGTATAAAATGCTAATATTTTATAGTTCAGAATTTCTTGTATTTTAGGATTTCACTAAAATTTAAGGTTATAAAGGATAATAGTTGTATTTCACACATAATTCTGTATACAAAATTTTGCCAAAACATATGTTATTAGGGAACTAGAATGAAAGTAGAATAAAAGTCATGGGAATGTGGATTTCTTGCCCAAATTTAGAGTGGTGAAGGATTGTTTTAAGTGAGATCAGAAAAATCTAAAGGTTTGAACAAGTTGTGGAAGGTTTATGAATAACTAATTGTAAAATAGATTCTGTATGTGAACACGGGCTAAAATTAAAGGAGAAGACTGACATAGCTTTCACCCATATGCCAGCATACAAAGTATACAAGCTTACTTTACCAGAACAGAGAAGGCTAATGAAGTTATAAAGGTTCTCTTAAAGAAAATAATTCCCCAGTTTGGGTTAACCAAGAGTGTCCAAAGTGATAACGGCCTACCTTTGCTTTACAAAAGTTTGGACCTCAAAGGCTCCCCACAGCAGCAACTAACCTGCAAATCAAAACCAGGCCAGGAGATAAGGTACTTTTTTAAATACGGAAGGAGGGATCACCTGCATAACAATTACAACCAAAATGGAATGGACCATTTTCAGTGCTACGGGCCAAGGCTTCTGCTGTCAGAGCACTAGGATGAGATAGCTGGTGTATCTTTCCATAGTCAAAATTGCAATATCTGAAGCCCTAGACCTAGAACCTGAAGCTCCCATCACCCACTACTCCTGTGAATCTGTGGAATACCTTAGGTACCTGTTAAAAGACAGCCAAAAGATAAGTAAATACCTACCAACTTTTCTTGGCATCTTTGTTGCATAGTTACTGTAGGCTGGATAATAATAGCCAGTTTTATATTTTACAATTTAACTGCTTTCTTCCAAATGGATCAAATCACTTCCTTTTAATAATTAAGAAAATGTTCTGATTTATTGTTATAACAAACATTCCTGACAGCATAGAAATCCACCTCCCTATTTTCCCATTCTATAGAACAAAATAATAAATAAGTATTTTTTGTTTCATAATGGTCACCCACAACCTGTGTATACTGGGACTATGAATACTTGGAATCAGCTTTATTTTACAACAGAAGTCACTTTATCCTCCTGGCAATTAATGGATTCTGGGTATTTATTAAGAACTTTAAATTTAATGCAAAGACTGTTAAATACCACCAGTCCAATGAATACCACCAATAACTATGCAAATATCCAGACTACATCATTTAGAAAACCTGTACATTTTTCAGGAAAATCCATACTATTAAGGCCACTTTAAATAATATACAGTCTAAATATTGTCAAGAGACATCTAGTTGCCTTTTGGTTGTCCAGTACAAAAATACCCCTGGGTGGTTGTCAGTGTTCACTAAGCATAACTACCTCCACTGGGAAAATGGAACTGCTGGGGTAGCTCAGGATGTTTTCCAAGGTTCTTTCCAACCTTTAACCAGAGCCACCTTAGTAGGGACCTTAACCACCTGGGAATGTGCAAACAACAAGCTAACCCACATGTTCACCATAGAAAACAATTTTTATCTTGAAAATCAAGAAGCCTTTTTTTCTGTTTGGAACCAGTTCCTACTTATGATTACCAGTCAATTGTACTGGAATCTGTACACTTGTTTGTTTAGCCCCCAAAATTAATATAGCCCCCAACAAACAATCCCTCATTATACCTTTAACTGCAACCAACAGATACAAACAAGCCATCAAACTCATACCCATCAAACAAGCCATCAAACTATAACCCTAGGGATAGAAATAACAGCAAGAGCAGGAATGGGAGTTAGAAGGCTTGCAACAGTTCTATCCTATTACTGATTTTTCTCCAAGGATTTTATAGAAAGCTTGGATGACATTGCCCAAAGTGTCATCACCATTGAAATCAAATAGACTCCTTGGCAGCAGTTGCTTTGCAAAATAGAAGGGAACTAGATCTCCTACCTGCCAAAAAAGCTGGCTTATGTGTTTTTCTAGAGCAAGAATGCTGTTTTGATGTCAACCAATCGAGATTAATTAGAAATTTCACCTGAAAACAAGCTGATCGGGACTCTAAGATATGGCAACAACCATCTGAGTCATGGGGCTCCTGGTAAAAAATGGTAACTTTGGGTTCATGGTTCCTTCCTCTGGCCAGTCCACTATTAATATTATACTTGCCTTGGTTTTTGGACCATGTTTGTTAAATTTCTTAAGCAAATGCATTTCCTCTCACCTAGATACCATCAAGCTTCAGATGATCATGTGACAAAGTTTCCAGACAGTTTCAGGTTAAGACACCACTCCTGGCCATCAAGAAGCTATGTATCCACATAGACATAAGGATGTATCCACTAGACACAGCAAGGCAAGAGTTCTGTGATACCCAATAGGTAGAGACTGCACCCCAAGTCCACATGAAGCAGTCACAGGAAAAGGACCATCAGTCCCTCTGCCTCCTATGAAGATTTATGGGAATCATGTCTCTCCAAGGGCAAATGAGGCAGGAGAGTAGGGTCTGGAAGCAGGGAACCTAAGGCTGATTCTTACTGCCTTCTGGAATTGAATCAAAAGGAAAACTCCCACCTTTCCATGCCCAAATAACAAAATAATCAGAGAATACTCCCTTTGCCATCTTCCCCCTTTCTGCATCACAAATGAAAAATGGAAAGTACCTCTAATTGGTCTCCTCCTGCAACCAATCAGACTGATCATAGACCTAGTCTTTATTCTCATAGGGATGTAACTTTGTAACTTTACTTCAGCCTCTGATTGGCCACATTTTGCAACAAATCAGACTGGTTGTGGGCCACTCCTTCATTTACATAGATTGTAACCAAGTAAACAATGGGACATGTCTAGATGATATTTAAACCCCAGAAAATTCTGTAACCAGCACTCTTGAGCCACTTGGTCAAGCCCACTCCCACTCTGTAGAGGGTACTTTTGCTTCCATAGTGCTGTACTTTTGTTACTTCATTCTCTTGTTGCTTTGTTTGTGTATTTTGTCTAATTCTTTGTTCAAAACACCAAGAACCCGGATGACTCGTATTCAAGACCCTCCACCAGAGACAAAAAAAAAAAAAAAAAAA
>NW_016805931.1:68044-104814 GCF_001698545.2 Rhinopithecus bieti | reverse complement strand
TCTAGCGCCCTCTAGCTTTAGACATGGGCGAAGATAAATTAATAACAATTTAACTTTGGGGCATTCCTCTGCATCTTTGAGTAGTAGCATTTCATTTTACGGATTATAACAGTTTAACAATTTACCACTTGAAGGGGATCTGGATTGTCTGAAGTTTTTGGTAATTATGAATAAGATACTACAGATATTTGTGTACCATTTGGGGGATGAATTTAAGTTTTATTTTTTATGGAGTGATATCTAGATGTAGGGTCACTGAATTATGAATTATATTGTAGGCATATATTTAACTTTATAAGAAACTAACAAATTAGTTTTTAGCCTATTAGATGGTGACTATACTATACTATACTATGTACCAGTAAGCAATGTAAGAGATTTCTGTTTGCTCTGATTTCTTGACAGAAACAGCCAAAACTGTGCACATATATGTATAGTAAATTATATATAGTAATTATATATTTTTATATCGTATACATGTAGCAATAACTTTGTGGTGGTATCTTATTGTGGTTTAAAATTTGCATTTTTTTGTGGTTATTTGACACCCATATGTCTTATTTGGTAGAGTATTTGTTCTTATTTTTTGCCCATTTTTCAGTTGATTGTTTGTTTTCCTATTGTTGAGTTTTGGGAGAGGTTTATATTTTCTTGTTATAAACCTCTTTATTAGAAATGTGATTTTCATATATGTTTTCCCCATGTGTAACTGATCTTTTTAACTATGAAGTTTTTTTTTTGCAGAGGAAAGCTTTAATTTTGATAAAGTCCAATTTATCTTTTCTTTCATGAATTATGCCTTCGGTGTTGTATCTTTAAAAAATCACTCCCAAGGCCACAGTTGCACAGATTTCTTCCTTACTGGTGTCCAGTTCCATCTAAGCCATGTGAGTTCATGTTCGTGTCTTTTATTTCCTTCAGGCACCGTCTCTCCTCAGATTTTGAGATAGTTTACTCTTCTGCTAACTAAGCGCGCTCAGAAGTGTTAAAAAAAATCATCACTTTAATCATTGTTCTATTATGTTTTGATGGGAGGAGAAGACTGCTCACAATACTGATTCCAGCTCTCTCATCACAATGAAAGATAGGAGTCTATATATATATATATTTTCTTTTTAAAAAATTTGTTATTTCCACAGGTGTTTGCGAAACAAGTGGTATTTGATTACATGGATAAGTACTTTAGTGATGATTTCTAAGACTTTGGTGCACCCACCCCCTGAGCAACGTAAACTGACCCCAATTTGTAGTCTTTTATCCCTCATCCCTTACTACCGTTGCCTCTGTGTCCCCCAAGCCCATTGTATCGTTCTTATGCCTTTGCATTCTCATAGCTTAGCTCCTACTTATGAGTGAGAACATATGATGTTTGGTTTTCCATTCCTGCGTTATTTCACTTAGAATAATAGTCTCCAGTTCCAACCAGGTTGCTGTAAATGCCATTAATTCATTCTTTATTATGGTCGAGTAGCATTCCATCGTGTGTGTGTGTGTGTGTGTGTGGTGTGTATTACAATTCCTGCTTGGGGAGAAGAAAAAAAAATACATATATAAATATATATATATATATTTCCCAAGTTGTTTATCCACTCGCTGATTGAGGCACAGTTTGGGCTGGTTCCATATTTTTGCAATTGTGCGTTGTGCTGCTACAAACATGCATGTGTGTGCCCAGCCTCATCTGATCTCAGAAGTATATACACATTTTGATAAGTATTTATCAAATTCGAGACATTGTTATACAGTCTGTCAACCATATATGACTGGTTTCAGTGAACTTTACCTATTGTATTAGAAAACTCTTTCACCATTTGTTTTCTTTGAAATGTAACATATTTCATGAGTTTCACTTACATAGAATCTATGGCTTACAAAATAGGAAAGCTATTTTCACGATATTCCCATATGAGAGAAGCATTCTCATTTTTTTAGATGAAGAAATTTGAAGCTCAAAGAAAACAATTTTTGACAATGTTGATCAAGAATATGTGCATTGAAGTTTGTAAATCTACTAAATTCTCCTGCTTCCAGAAATACATGTTTTGTTCTATACTTATTTTATGCTTTATGTAACAGTACATTGCAAATATACTAAAGACAAACATTGAAAGTATAACAGTATGTTTATAAAATTGATTAACATGAAATTCACTATCAGACTTTATATCTGACTTACGAGTTATTTGGGCAGGTACAGTTCCTTATGAGTGGTAAATGCTCTAATCTGGATATATGAACACCATGTGGTATGTCATGAATATTGATCTCAAATGTGTTTATTTGATTCTATCAATAGCAAATGATGAGGTATATAGATAATAAATATTTAGGCAACAATAATGTAATTTTTTAGATTATTGTCTTTTACTTGCAAAATAAAATTGAGTAAGTAAAGTTCTTATTGTTGAATAGATTTATTACTGAAACCAAAAAATATATTTTTCAGGAATTTTATTCTGGGCCAGGTGCAGTAGAGCACACCTGTAATTACAACACTTTGAGAGGATATGGCAGACAGATGGCTTGAGCTCAGGTTTCCAAGACCAACCTAGGCTCTCTCTACAAAACTTAGCCGGGTGTGATGGTTTATGCTTGTAGTACCAGTTACCAGAGACTGAGGTGGGAGGATTGCTTGAGCCTAGAAGGTTGAGGCTGCAGTGAGCTGAGATAGTGCTGCTGTACTCCAGAGTAGGTGACAGAATGAAGTCTTGTCTCAAGAAACAAAAAAATTATTTTGAACGCTTTACCAAATTAAAAATGTACATGACTAGTAATCCTTTTTCAATATATATGTTATAATCCACAATACTATGCTCCCTAAAGGTGCATAATTTTTATTAAAAATTAAAACTGAGACAAGAAAATATACTGTGTTAGACATTAAGCCAAGATCTTAAAAAAGCACAGAACAGCTCAAATTTCACTGACCAGCATTTTAGATAATTACTTTAAGTCTTAGCAGGATATTTTACGTAAAATTATTTTATCTTGTCTTAAGAATTCACCAACATCTGAGCATTTTATCCTTTCTCTGACTCAACGTGATTTTAATGAACCCAGGTCATGGTTGGAAAATTCCATCAAAATTAAGATGAATTGTTTAGTTTTGTCATTCCTTGTGGCTACTTACTCAAGAAGGATATCAAAAGAGGTTACACAGAATATTTCAAACCTAAAATTCTCAGAAAAAACTACAAATATATAGCATATTTTACAAATTCTTAAAGTTTATTATATTCTCTATTTTAATACATCATAATCAACAACTAAATACTATGTCCGTGTTTTAACCAAATGTTTAATTGCTCTTAACATTAAGATAATTTTTTGGACTACCTGGTTTTATCTGCTCCTTAATGCGTGAAATTTTATGTAGTTAAGACCTGTGCCTGAAATTTTTTGGCCTCTTGAGAGCTCAAGGCAGAAGTTGGGAAGGGGGATTGGGCATGTCTGCTGTGTAGCTAAGCCAGGATGTCTAACAGGCTACACGAGGTGAAAACCATCAGTAAACAAACTGATCTTGGCAGTATTCAGGGGAGTTTTAGACTTTAAAGTGCAGGTTATAAATTCCTGAGCCCTTATCTTGGCCGAGAGTCAAAGTCAAAATCCGGGATTACCAGAGATAAGGATAGAATTTTCCCAGATTAGTTGGAATTCAATTCTATCCTACACAAATAGCAATATGCCCCCTTTCTTTAGGACTTCCATGCAGAACTATTTTAACAGATGTCAACTGAATCTCAAGTCAGTATTAATCTAATATTAAGCATCCAAGAGAGACCTTGAGAATCTCAGCTCTGCCCTAAGTCTTATATTAGGAATAAGCTGAAGGAATAACAGCGGATCACAGAAATGTGAATTCTCTGAACATTTATTCTGTTTTGCATTTTCATCAGTTTAGTGCCACACCCCACTTCCCCATATACACCTTTTAAGTGTACCAAAATTTCAGAATTTTAAAATTTTCATTAGTTTATCTATTTTATTATGTTTGGCCAGTGATCATTCAGTTGTAAAAAAAAAATTAGAATGTTTGCTTTCTTTGAAATTTCTCTGGAATTTCTCTGAAATTATATACATTCATTGAAATATTATTTATTTTATTTTGTAGTAGGTAAAGCAAAAAGGAAACAGTTGAGAAAATTAACCACAAACAAATTTAAAGCATTAGTATATAAATAGAGTGGGGTACTTAGATGAAATAGCAGTGTGTGTGAGGTAACAGCACATTTGGGAAGTCGAAATGCAAGAATGTACACCTGGCCCTTGAACAACACGTGGGTTAGGAGCTCTGATTACCTGCCTCAGTTGGAAATGTGTGTATAAATTTAATTTTTTAATTTTTAATTTTTATATGTGTATATATTTATGGAGTTAATGAGATATTTTGATATAAGCATACAATGTGTAATAATCACATCAGTGTAAATGGGGTATCCATCACCTAAAGCATTCAGTTCCTTGTGTTACAAGCATTTCAATGAAACTGCCTCAGTTATTCTAAAATGGAAAACAAATTATTGCTGACTATAGTCACCGTGTTGTGTTATCGAATACTAAATCTAACTCACTGTATCTAACTATATTTATGGACTCATCAATTACTCCCATTTCTGCCCCACCTCCCACCCACTACCCTTCCCAGCCTCTGGTAACCATTATTCTATTTTCTATCTCCATGAGTTCCATTATTTTAATTTTTAGTTTCCACAAATGAGTGAGAACATGCAAAGTTTGTCATTCTTTTCCTGGCTTATTTATTTAACATACTGTCTTCGATTTCACCCATGTTGTTACAAATGACAGAATTTCTTTCTTTTTATAGTGAAATAATATTCTTCTGTGTATATGTAACACATTTTCTTTATTCATTCAACTGTTGATGAACATTTAGATTGATTCTAAATCTTGACTGCTGTAAATAGTGTTGCAATCTTCATGGGAGTACCAATACATCTTCAGTATGCTGAATTCATTTCTTTGGGGTATATATACCTAGGAGCGGGATTGCTGAATCATATGGCAATTCTATTTTTTGATTTTTGAGGAACCTCCATTATGTTCTCCATAGAGGCTATACTAATTTACATTCCCATCAATAGAGTAAGAGGATTCCTCTTTCCTCACATCCATTCCAGTGTTTGTTATTGCCTGTCTTTTGGATAAAGGTCATTTTAACTGGAGTAAAAACAACTGTCATTTGAATTTACATTTTTCTGATGATCAATGATGTTGTGCAACTTTTCATATACCTGTTTGTCATTTGTATGTCTTCTTCCGAGAAATATCTATTCAGGTCTTTTGTCCACTTTTGAACTGGATTATTAGATTTTTCACAATAGAATTGTTTTGCTCCTTACATATTGTCATTATTAATTTTTCATTAGATGGATAGTTAACAAATATTTTCTCCCATTCTGTGGGTCATCTCTTCACTTTGTTAATTAATTACTTGGCTGTGCGGATGCTTTTTACCTTGATGTGATCCCATTTGTTAGTTTTTGATTTGATTGTCTGTGCTTTTGGGGGTGTTACTCAAGAAATCTTTGCTCAGTCTAATGTCCTAAAGAGATTTCTCAATGTTTTCTCATAGTAGTTTCATAGTTTGGGGGCTTAGATTTAAGTCTGATTAATTTTGATTTGATTTTTTGTATATGGTGAGAGTAGCAGTTTCATTCTTCTGCCTATGGATATTCAGTTTTGCCAGCACTATATAATGAAGAGACTATCATTTCCCCAGTGTATGTTATAGGAACTATTGTCAAAAATGAGTTTACTATAGACGTATGGATTTATATCTGGTATTTTAATTCTGCTCTACTGTCTATGTGTCTGTTTTTATACCAGTACCATGCTGTTTTGCTGACTATAGCTCTGTAGTATAATATTAACTCAGGTAATGTGATTCCTCCCATTGTTTTATTTTTGCTCAGGGTGGCTTTGGATGTTCTGGGTCTTTGGTAGTTCCACATAAATTTAAAATTATTTATCTTTTTTTCTGTGAATAATGCCATTGGTGCTGTGTCCTATGCTGAAAGTTGGTAGCTGACATATCTAGCCATTATTCTATTGGGTCTATTTCTTTCTTTAGCTCTAGGAATACTTGTTTTATATATCTGAGTGCTCCAGTGTTGGGCACGAACATATTTACAATTGTTACACTATCTTGCTAAATTGACTCCCTTGTTATTATATAATAGCCTTCTTTGTGTCTTCTTTTAGTTTAAGTCTTGAAGTCTATTTTGTCTGATCTAAATATAGCTACTCCTGATTTTTTTTTTCTTTTTTGGTTTTCATTTGCATAGAATGTCTTCTTCCATCCCTTTATTTTCAGTCTATTCGTGTTTTTTGCAAGTGACAGATCATTATCATTGTGTCTTTAAAAAAAAAATCCGTTCAGCCACTCTATGTTTTTGATCAGAGTTGAGTTCATTTACATGGAATGTTATTATTGATAAGTAGGCATTTACTCTTGCCATTCTATTTGTTTTCTGGTATTCTCTTTCTTCATTTCTCCCTGACTTCCTTTTAGTGAAAGTGAATTTATCCGGTGGTATGTTTTAATTACTTGTTTTATATTTTTTGTGTATCTATTATAAGGTTTCTTTTATGAAGTTATTGTAAGGCTTATAAATAACATCCTATAACCCATTATTTTAAACTGATGGCAACTTTAATGCAAAAGCAAGCAGATAAATGCACAAGCAAAGAACAGAAAACCAAACACCGCATGTTCTCACTCATAGGTGGGAACTGAACAATGAGATCACTTGGACTCGGGAAGGGGAACATCACACACTGGGGCCTATCATGGGGAGGGGGGAGTGGGGAGGGATTGCATTGGGAGTTATACCTGATATAAATGACGAATTGATGGGTGCTGACGAGTTGATGGGTGCAGCACACCAACACGGCACATGTATACATATGTAACAAACCTGCACGTTATGCACATGTACCCTAGAACTTAAAGTATAATAATTAAAAAAAAAATTATGCACCTCATCTCTATTTCCTCCACTCATCAACTTTTTGTTGTTTCCATTTATATCTTATTGTACTATGTTTTAAAAAGTTGTTCTAGTTATTATTTTTTGATGGATTCATATTTTATTCTTCTCCCTCAATACATGAGTAGTTTACACACCTCAATTACAGTGTTATACTATTCTCTATTTGTCTTTGTACTTACTGTTACAAGTGAGTTTTCTACCTTCAGATGAATTTTATTGTGTTAAGAGCCTATTCTTTTAGATTGAATAAATCTCTTTAGCATTTCTTATAGAATGGGTCTGGTTTTAACAAAATTTCTTAGCTTTTGTTTGAAAAAGTCTTTATCTCTTCTTCATATTGGCATGATTTTTTTTCTGAATATAGTATTCTAGAGTAAAAGTGTCTTTTTTTTCTTTTCTTTTGTTTTTTATTTTATTTTTTCTGCAAGACTTTAAATGTATCATGTCATTCCCCTTACCTGTAAGGTCTGCACTGAAAAGTTTACTGCCAGACATAGTGAATTTGAGTTAAATCTGCTTGGTATTTAATAGTCTTCTTGTACTTTAATGTTGATATCTTTCTCTAGGTTAGGAAGTCTCTGTTATTATCCTTTGAAAAAATATTTCTACCCATATATCTTTTTCTACCTCCTCTTTAAGGCCAATAACGCTTAGATTTCCCCCCTTTGATGCTATTTTCTAGATTCTGTAAAAATGTGGTTTTTTTTCTTTTGACTCCTCTGACCATGTATTTTCATATTGCCTCTCTTCAAGCTCATTAATCTTTTCTTCTGCTTGATCAATTTTGCTATTGAGAGACACTGATATATTCTTCAGTTTGTCAACTGAACTTTTCATCACCAAAAGTTTTACTTGATTTTTTAAATTATTTCAATCTCTTTGTTAAATTTATATTATAGTATTCTGATTGCTTTCTTGCCATTATCTTGGATTATGTTGACCTTTCTTAGAACATCTATTTTGAGTTCTCTATCTGAAAGGTCACATATGTCCATCACTCCAGAATTGGTTACTGCTCTTTTATTTGGTTTGTTCAGTAAGGTACCATTTTTCTGGATGATACTGATTCTTGTGGATGTGTATTGACATCTGGATATTAAAGAGTAAGGTATTTACTGTAGTCTTTTAAATCAAGGCTTGTTTGTACTCATTCTTCTTGAGATGTCTTTCCAAGTATTCAAAGAGTATTGAATGTTGTGATATGTCTTTGGTTACTGCAGCCAGATGTGCATTAGATGAGAATCCAAGCCCAGTAATAATATATGTCTTTCAGAGTTGTAGAGGTACTGCCTTGGTGTTCTTGGATTAGATCCAAGAAAATTCCCTGGAATACTAGGCAGAGTCAGCTGTTCTCTTTCCTTTCCTTCTCCCACAGAAATAAAATCTCTTTATCTCTGTGCTGCTCTGCCTAAAATTTGGGGAGGGGTCATGCAAGCACTCCTATGGTCACCGCCACTGGGACTATACTGGGTCACATCTGAAGCCAGCACTATTCTGGGTCTCGCCCAAGACCTGTGATAACTGTTTACCAGCTACCATTGATGTTTATTTAAGGCCCAAGGGCTCTTTCATCAACAGGTAATGAATTCTGCCAAAACACAGTCTTTCTTTTCGGAGCATCACATTCCCTGTGGTCCAGGGTAAGTCTAGAAATGTTGACTGAGAGAGAGGGCCTGGAATCAGCTTGGTGCTTTATTTTGCTATGACTGATCTTGTACCCAAGTTGCAAGGCATAGTTATTTTCATTCTTCCCTCTTATTTCCTCAAGCAGGAGTATCTCCCTTGTAGCTGCCACAGCTAGGAGTGCACTGGGTCACACCTGAAGCCAGATTGGTACTAGGTCTTGTCCAAGGCCCATAGTAACTACTGCCTGACTACCACTAAAGTGTATCAGAGGCTCAAGGGCCCTTTAAGTGAACTGTGGTAAATTCTTCCAGGACTGGCTTTCCTTCAGGACAGTAGGTTCCCTTTTGGCCCAGGGTGGGTCTAGAAAAGGTTGTCCGGGAACTAAGGCCTGAAATAGGAGATGTAGGACTCTGTATTGCACTTTATTTTACTGTAGCTGAGCTGGCATCCAGGTTGCAAAATTGCCAGCTATACCACCTGGGGTTGTGAGAGGGGTGACACAAGTACTCCTTTGTCCACCACAAATGGTATCTCTCTGGGTTACATGCACCCTAAGTCCACTGGCTCTGAGCCAGCTCTCTGGGTTACAAGCAGAATTTACCCAGAAATTGCACTCCTTGTGGCTTCAGCTCCCCTTCAAGTATATTTAGAAACTCAGAGCCTCTTAGCCTAACATAATGGAGCTTGCCGGAACTCAGATTCCTACTGCTGGGATGGATGATTTTCCTCTGACTAGAGCTAGTCAAAATGCTACCTCCATGGGCACCAGCTAAATTCTGCCTTCTGTTGCTTTCTCCTGTGACAGGGCAGCACCGATTTTCAATGCAAAGTCTCAGAAACACTTTGCTCTCCCTCCACCAAGCGCAAAGATTCTCCTTCTATACCACATGGTGCTGCTGAGAGATGTTGGAGGGGTGGTATAAAAAATTCAAGGCTGTTTTTCCTACGCTAGTCAGTGTCCCTTTCCTTGAGGTGATGTTGAAACCAGGTACTGATTTTACATTCTTATGAAGGTGCTTTCTGAAGTGGACAGTTGTTCAATTCGGTGTTCCTGTGGGAGATGATGATTGCTGGAGTATTTTATTTGGCTATGTTGCTCCACTTCCTAAGAGTCAAAAAGTCCGGTGCATACCTTTTGACTCCAGTATATAAGTTTTGACTCTCCCAAAACTTAACTATGAATAGCCTACTGTTAACCAAAAACCTTACTAATAGCATAATAGCATAAATGTTCTAACAACAAATTTTGTCTGTTATATAGTATATACATACTATATAACAAAAAAATATATATAACAGGCAAAATGTATTATGTATATATAGTATATAACACATATAACATCAAATACATATCTCTCTATCTATCTATCTTAGAGTCACTCTGTCACCCAAGCTGGAGTGCAGAGTCATGATCATAGCTTGCTGCAAAAGATCCTTTTGTAACAGCCTCCAGAGTAGCTGGAATTACAGGCAGGAACAATTGCATGTGGGTCAGTATACTGTATTCTTACAATAAAGTAAGCTAGAGAAAATAAAATGTTATTAAGAAAATAAAATGTTATTAAGAAAATCAAGGGAGATAAAATATATCTGCAATTTATTAAGTGGAATGGATCACGATAAAAGTCTTCATCTTCTTCATTGTCATATTGAATCGGCTGAGAAAGAATGAATAGAGGAGGAATTGGCCCTCTTATCTCAGTGATAGCAAAGGCGGAAGAAGTAGAGGAAGTAGAAGTGGGAGCAAGAGAGGCAGGTTCACTCCGTGTAACTTTTACTGAAAAACAACTGTGTGTAAGTGAACCTGCACAGGTCAAACACGTTACTTAATGGTCAATTATAATGTTATAAGAATTTCCATGCTGTTTATGATCTCTGATTTCAAATATGGCAAATGCATAAATACTCTGGAAAATAACTTTATGTTAGTCTTTATATAATTAAAAGACATTAATGAAACTCTGCTAAATGTTGTAGCATAGTTAAATTTTGAAAGCAAAATATTAGCTTGTGAGTGAAAATGTCTGGAATTTATATTTTATTAATAGACATGTCTGACTTGTCCTTATAAGAATCTGCTCAGATACATTTTCACTTTTTATTAATATATTTATAATGTATAAAATATTTTATGTCATGAAAAGTTTTACAATATGTGTATAATATTAAAATGTACACTTACAATTGTAATAAAGTTACTGAAGTAAAACTACAAATAAAACATCATAAAATAACATATTTGTATAAAATTATTTAAAATTTTGAAGTAATTCTTCAGTATAAAAATGTTTTATTTGAATAAAATACTGCATAGGCATAAGTACATATAATTTGATAAAAATATTTTAATGATTTTATAAAAGGGAGATATAATGAATACAACTAAAAAAACTCATAAACAATAAGTTACATTATAAATTATTGGTGAATAATACCAATAAAATCATAAAGATATTTTGTAAAGATCAGGATTTGAAATGACACACACTATGTGTACTCATGTGCTATTTTTAGACATAATAATTCAAACACTATCTTTTGTTGTGTGTGTATTCTTTGATATCCATTGTTATTTAAATATTTTAACATGTAATTTGAAGTATTTAAAATATTTTCCATTAAAAATTTGAGTCTCAATTACATATCAAAGGAGAAAAATAAATTATTATGAAGCAGGAGAATAGGGTCTGAAGGCAGAGAACCTAAGGCCAATTCATGCTGACTTCTTAGAAATGACTCACAAAGAAACCCCAGCTCCCCACACGGGAGTAATAAAAGGATCAGAGGCTACTCTCTTTGCAACTCGCCTTTTTTGCATTGCAGACAAAAAATGAAAGTAACTCTGATTGGTCTCCCACTGCATACAATTAGACTGGTCACAGGCCAAGTTTTCACATGTAACTTTGTAACTTCACTTCATCCTCTGATTGGTTACTTTCTGCAACCAATCAGACTGGTGTGGACCACTACTTCCTTTATGTAGGGTGTAAACAAAAGTAACCAAGGGGAAAACTCTAAAGGATATTTAAACCCCAGAAAATTCTGTAACCAGTACTCTTGAGTCACTTGCTTGAGCCTGCTTCCATTCTATGGAGTGTTCTTTCATTTCAATAAATCTGTGCTTTTCTTTTGTTGCTTTATTTGTGTGTTTTTTTCCAATTAGTTGTTCAAAGCACCACGAACCTGAACGTCCTCCGCTGGTAATATATTTTAGCGAGCCAGCTAGGAGGTAACCTCAAAGTTTGAAATTTATTTTCTTCTTCTTCTTTTTTTTTTCCCCTTTTCTCTTTGCTCCATACAGGGGAACACTTTTCTCTACTTCTCTTTCCAAATCAGGACCCTCAGTAGACAGCCCCCAAGCCCAGAGGCAACTGCAGGTTTCCACCCAGGGTCATTCTCTGGTGAAGCTGAAAGGTTTCCATGTGGAAGCACCTGACTACCACCACCTGGATTGGGTGAAGAACCTTTTCCTTTTTTTTGGTTTTTCCTTTAGTCTTTCAACAGCTGTTTCCTGGCAACTCCTTGGTAATTGAAGGCAACTAGCCAGGACCACTCTCTGATGTTACCTGAAGGCCAAGGAGTAAACAGGGATAGCTGCCCTGCCCATAACGGGGAAGGACTTCATTCTATATTTTCCATTTATAGTCCCTGATTCCTACATGTGACACAATTGGCTTTGGCAGCTCGTCCAGGGTGAATTTGCACACATAACAGGTGATGTAAACTTTTTTTTTGTATGCTAAATTCTCCTGTACAGTTAACCCATAATGGCAAAAGATAGTGTCTCTCAGGTGTTTTGACCTCTTTTCTCCTACTAGATCTACTCAACTGGCTAAGGACAAACGAAACCCACCTAGCCTCCACTTTCTGCATTAAAGTTCATGACTATCATTCTAGTGGAATGGAAAGCATGGAAAAGTGTGGTCTTATTAAATTATATGGATTAATAAGACCTACTCTTCAATAACACAGTAGAGTGACTATAGTCAATAATGACTTAATGCACATTTTTAAATAATTTAAAGAGTATAATTGGAATGGCGCGGTGGCTCAAAACTTTAATCCCAGCACTTTGGGAGGCCGAGATGGGCGGATCCCGAGGTCAGGAGATGGAGACTATCCTGGCTAACACAGTGAAACCCTGTCTCCACTAAAAATACAAAAAATTAGCCGGGCGTGGTCGCGGGCGCCTGTAGTCCCAGGCACTCAGGAGGCTGAGTCAGGAGAATGGCGTGAACCTGGGAGGCGGAGCTTGCAAGCTTGCAGTGAGCCGAGATTGTGCCACTGCACTCCAGTCTGAGCAACAGGGGAATGGATACCCCATTCTTCATTATTTGCTTTTTCACACTGCTTGCCAGAATCAAAACATCTCATGTATCCCATAAATATATGCACCTACTATGTACCAACAAAAATTTAAAAAGTAATAAGAAATAAATACATAAAATAAATATTTGCATGCCACTGGAAAAAAAAATCACTCTATTTTTATAACAAAGCCAAATTTCATATTCTCTAAGAGTAGGAAGAAAACACTGGACTAAGACATGCATAATGCATGATAATTTAATCACAAATATTTACACTTAACCTTAATGTTCATTTCAATGATCATGAAAAAATATACTAAACATTAAAAAATAATTTATTCTATTACTACATTAGACTAAACTATCTAGATACTTCTATTCCTACTACATTGACTGCATTTTCTTTTATTCTTACACAATCTTTTAAAAATTGTTTCTTATTATTGACATTATCAATAACAAAATTTTCAAACATACAAGATTACTTATTGGATCCATTCATTTATTCAATAAGAATTCAGTGAATGCCAATTTTGTATGAGTATGGGTTTATGTAAAAGATTTAAAATACATAAGTAATGTCATTATTCAGGAGATACGTATTTTTTTTCACTTACTCATTCCCTGTCAGTTTAAACATTGGCTGTCAAAATTCTCTATTTTCACACTGCCAGTCTTGGTTCTAATCACATCACTATAACAATTATACTATAGACTGGGTAGCATATAAGCAACAGAAATTGATTTCTCACAGTTCTGGAAGCTGAGAAAGCCAAGGTCAAGGCTCTAGCAGATTAAGTATCTGGTGAGGACCTGTTTCTGGTTCATAAGTGGAAGTCTTTTCTGTGTTCTCACATGGTGGAAGAGGTGAGAGATCTCTTTGGAGCCTCTTTTATAAGTGCTCTAATCTTATTTATGTGGGTCCTACCCTCAAGACCGCCCAATATCCCTACCTCCTAATACCACTACATAGGGCACTAGGATTTTACATGAATTTTGGGGGGGCATACACGCTTGGATCATGGCATGAATGGACAAGAAGTCAATACTTTTAAAATGCCAATCGTGCATTGTCTCTGTGTGTGTGTGTGTGTGTGTGTGTGTGTGTGTGTGTATGTGAATACTGTGGTCATGTTATAGTAAAAGATTTCTTAGTGTTTTATAAGTGATTGTATTCATTCTGATATTGCATAAGGTAATATACAAATATTAGAAAGGCACAAACAAGTCTTTTAAAGACTTGGAATATTTCACTGGAATCTATCAGTAAACATTTTCTTATTGGCTTCAGCATATGATTTAGACCATAATATGGTTTGGCTCTGTGTTCTCTCCCAAATCTCATCTTGAATTGTACTCCCATAATTCCCATGTGTTGTGGGAAGGACCTAGTGGGAGATAAATTGAATTATGGGGGTGGTTTCTCCCATACTATTCTTGTGGAAGTGAGTAAGTCTCACGAGATCTGATGGTTTTATAGGTGGAGACCCTTTTCATTCTCTTCTCTCTTACCGAGACCATGTAAGAAGTTCCTTTCACCTTATGCCGTCATTGTGAGGCCTCCCCAGTCACGTGGAACGTGAGTCCAGCAACCTCTTTCTTTTGTAAATTGCCCAGGCTCGGGTATGTCTTTATCAGCAGCATGAAAATGGAGTAGAAGAGATTAATAGAGTGTACTAGACATAAAATGCATCTACTCTTCTTCAATGAAATTTCTTGGTAAATTAGAACATGTTAATCTAGCATCAACTAAGAAACAATGTTTTTCATTGATACTTTCATTAGAATATATCAAAAATCTTATTTTCTCTCTAAAATCTAGACAATTAATTTTAGAAGAGGCACCACTATTATATCAAATGGGTATTGTGTGGGTCTCAGGACACAGAAGGGACTTCTGCAAAATTTCTCAAGTCTCCCTGGAGGCAGGGCATGTCATAGCTTGAGAGAAAATGATAAGTAGAATGTATATCAAGGTTTCACATTCCTATGCCTTTATTCAAGATGCCTAGAAAATTATATGAGTAATCATTTCCTCTAGCCTACCGTATTCTTATCTGTATTATTGTTAATTTGAACGAACAGTTCCCGGGGTTCATAAGTTTTACAGAGATAGAAATATGAGTAAAACTGCCAGGACTTTCAATTTATCTGCATTTTTTTCTTCTTCTGAGAATACATTTGGTAGAAAATTATCTTCTGCTCTGGATATATTTGTTTTAGATTGAATATATGTGTATATATATGTGTGTGTATGTGTGTATATATATGTGTGTATATATAATATATGAGAAGCTTCTATTTCTGTGTTTTTGAGTTAGAGAACTGAACTAGTTTTACTAATATTTAAGTCTTCCTTTATAACTATCTCTTTTATATTACAATTTGAAGCCATCAAAGTATTAATTTTCAAAAATTTTCCCACTTGTTAATGGCATTCTATTATCCTTTTGTAGAATAGTATAAATCATGAAGAAAATAGATTTTAACAAAACTACAAAAATCAAGTATACCCCAATACCATGACAAATCAAGTCATGGCCAGAGATTACACAACCCCAGCTAACCCTAAAATGAGAGCTAAGTGTTATAGGAGAGTTTGAATGGAAACTTGTGCTTGATTCAACACAAATTCATCTTAAATATTAAGAAATTGACTTAAAGGGCTAGTCCATGAATGTTGACAGAATAGCGTCATCTGTCATTTACAGAGGACTGCACATTATGACTCTATGTTAGAATGTCAAGTGGAGTTTGTATTTAGAATCTTACTGTGTTACAAACTAACTTCTCAGTTTTCTTAATTTTTTAGTTGGAATTTTTACTTTTTCGTTATTTCTTATTAAGTAATGCCATTTTTGGGAGAACTACAAAGTTTAAATTAGGTCATTTAATCACTAGTATAAAGTATCAACAGATCAAAATATTTCAAAGTAGTATATAAACAATTGCATTGAGAAATTAAGAAAAATTGTATGTAATGTAATGACAGAATGAAAAATAGTATATAAATGTGATTGTTTAAAAAACATAAAAATAAACAAAAGGAAGTACTAAACCCATACAAAAAGCAAGTAAATGGCTATGCACAACTAATAAAACCTTATACATAATGACCATAAATCTAAAAGTTTTTAAATAATTTTTAATAAAAAAACATTTTTGTAATAAGCTTGAAAAATTCAACTATATGTACTTTAAGAAAAAAAAAGAAAAACTGAACTTAAAGTACAAATAGAAAAATAACATATGAAGCAAAGGGGCTTTTCTACTGAAAATAATTAAAACAAAACATTAATGGATGCTAAAATAAAATACTATCATAATATAATACAGGAAAACATTAGTTTACTAAGTTACAAAGTTTGACAAATTCTAAAGTAGTAAAATAAAGACAAATCTGAAAAACCGTATAAAGTCATATGGAGGAAAAAACTTTGAATATTATTCCCAGAAAAAGTTCAACCTAACACTAAATTGATAAATAATTGGCAGAATAAATGCAAAACTAGCAAACATATAAGAAATTCCAATAAATCAGTGTATTTTATCATGAATAAGATAAATCTTTCCAAACCCTAAATAAGAAAATTCCTTACAGAATACATTTACTGACAAGAACTGACTAGTATGAGAAATATTAACAAAAGGATAGCGCAATAAACAGAAAAGCTCACTACCCAGATAATTTAATTTAAGAAACCAACATAAGAGAAATAAATATTTAGTTTAAAAATCAAATAAAAGAGACTTTGAAATATGTTTAGAAAGAAAATAAAAATTTTATTACAAGCTGTGAGAAATTTACAGACTAAATATATTTATTGAAAATACAAAAAACTTAAATTACCAGCAAAGACATCAACTCAAGAAGTTTAGAAAAATGGTAAGAAAATAAACTTAAAATAAATAATAATAATCTTATATAAACAATTTATTACGAACAAAAAAAAAAAAAAAAAAAAAAAAAAAAAAACAACAGAGAATAGCTTCCATGATAATGTCAAAATATTTTTATTGGGAACAGAAATAAATAATCATTATGTAAAAAATTTGAATAAAATTAAAAGAGGGAAGAAAAAAATAAACATTGCCAAAAAGAAAACAGATAAATTGATGCCAATGAGATTTCAAGATAATAAAACATAAAATTCCACATTCAAATAAGCAGAATTAGAAATGACAGGTGAAATTTTAAAAGATCCTACAGAAATAAAATAGATCTTCAGAGGCTATTATGAACACGTTTATGTGCACAAACTAGAAAATCTAGAGGAAATTAACACATTTCTAGAAATATACTTCCCAAGATTGAATCAGGAAAAAAAAAAAAAAATGAGTCCCTGGACAGACCAATATTGATTTCCGAAATTGAAGCACTAATGGAAAAATGTATCAACCAAAAAAGCCCTGGACAACATTAATTCACAGCCAAATTCTTCCAGGCATATAAAGAAGAGCTGGTACCAATTATATTGAAATTATTCCAAAAAATCAAAGAAGAAGGAGTCCTCACTAATACATTCTAAGAAGCTAACCTCACTCTAATACCAAAACTAGCAAAGATACAGTAAGATAAAACAAAACAAACAAAAAAACTAGAAGCCAATATTCCCAATTAACATATGAAAAGCATCTGAATTAAATACTAGCAAACCAAATCCAGCGGCACGTCAAAACTTTAATTCACTATGATCAAGTAGATTTTCTTTTTCCCCTGGGATGCAAGATTGGTTCCTGGGATACATTTTTTTCCTTCAATTTTTATTTTAAGTTTCAGTTTACATGTGCAGGATGTGCAGGTTTGTTACACAAATAAATGTGTGCCATGGTGGTTTGCTGCACAGATCATTCCAGCACCTAGATATTAATGCCAACATCCTTTAGCTATTCTTCCTGATGGTCTCCCTACCACCACCCACCGCTTCCAGCAGGCCTCAGTGTGTGTTGTTCCCTATTCATGTGTCCATGTGTACTCATTGTTCAGTTCCCACTTATAAGAGAAAACATGTAGTGATTAGTTTCTTGTTCCTGTGTAATTTTGCTGAATATAATGGCTTCCAGCTCCATTCACGTCCCTGCAAAAGACATAATCTCTTTTTTATGACTGGATAGTGTTCCATAGTGTATATGTACCACATTTACTTTATCCAGTCTATCACTGATGGGCATTTGAGTTGATTCCATATCTTTGCTATCATAATAGTACTTCAATGAACATGCATATGCGTGTATCCTTATGATTGAATGATTTATATTCCTTTGAATACATACCCAGTAATGGAATTGCTGGGTCAGATGATATTTCTGCCTCTAGGAATTTGAGGAATTGCCACACGGTCTTCCACAATGGTTGAACAAATTTACACCCCCACCAATAGTGTAAAAGTGTTCCTTTTACTCCACAACCTTGCCAGCTTCTGTTGTTTTTTGAGTTTTTAATAATAGCCATTCTGACAGGTGTGAGATGTATCTCATTATGGTTTTGATTTGCATTTCTGTAATGATCTGTGATGTTGAGCTTTTTTTCATGTTGTTGAGTGCATGTATGTCTTCTTTCGAGAAGTGTCTATTCATGTCCTTTGAACAAACACTTTCTAATGGGGTTGCTTATTTATTTCTTGTAAATTTGCTTAAGTTCCTTGTAGAATCTGGATATTAGATCTTTTCAGTTGGATAGATTGCAGAAATTTTCTCCCATTCTGTAGGTTGTCTGATGTAGGTTGTTCACTCTGATGATAGTTGCTTTTGCTGTGCAGAAGCTCTTTAGTTTAATTAGATCCCATCCGTCAATGTTTGCTTTTGTTGCAATTGCTGTTGATGTTTCCGTCATTAAATCTTTGCCCATGCCTCTTTGGCCATGCCTTTGTCTTGAATGGTACTGTTAGATATTTTTTAGGGTTTTTATATTTTTGTGTTTTACATTAAAATCTTTAATCAGTCTTGAGTTAATTTTGTGCAATGTGTAAGAAAGGGGCCCAGTCTCGATTTTCTACATATGGTTAGCCAGTTGTCCCAGCACCATTTATTAATTATTTCTCAATGTTTGTTTTTGTCTGGTTTGTTGAAGATCAGAGGGTTCTAAGTATGCAGTCTTATTTCTGAGATCTCTGTTCTGTTCCATTGGTGTATGTGTCTGTTTTGGTACCAGAACCATGTTTCAGTTACTGTAATCTTGTAGTATAGTTTGAAGTCTGATAGACTAATGCCTCTAGATTTGGTCTGTCTGCTTAGGATGGTCTTAGCTATTCAGGCTCTTTTTTGTTCTCAGATAGATTTCATAATTCTGTAAGGAATGTTAATGGTAGTTTAATGGGAATAGCATTTAATCTATAAATTATTTAGTGCAGTATGGCCATTTTCATGATACTGATTCTTCCCATCCATGAGCACAATGGAATGTTCCACAGTGGAGTGTTTTTCCATTCATTTGTATCCTCTCTGATTTGTTTGAGCAGTGATTTCTAGTTCTTCTTGAAGAGGTCCTTCACTTTCCTTGTTAGCAGTATTCCTAGGTGTTTTATTCTTTGTGTAGAAATTGTGAATGGGAGCTCATTGATGATTTGACTCTCTACCTGTTGTTAGTTTATAGGAATGCTCGCAATTTTTGCACGTTGATTTTTTTCCTGAGACTTTGCCGAAGGTACTTATCAACTTAAGAAACTTTTGGGCTGGGAAGATGTGGTTTTCTAGATATCAGATCATGTCACCTGGCATGCTTTTTGTTTATTATTATTATTATTATTAGGTCCTGAATTACCAGTAGCTATACCTAGGGACAACATTGAAGACCTTAGGTAAGCCTCTGAGACTTGCTGGCTTCTAGTGAGACCCCAAACATTACCAGTTTGGGTGGCTAAGACAGAAAACTCTTTCTGCTTGAGAAAAGCAGAGGAAAAATTAAAGGGTACATTTTCTTGCAAATTAGGTACCAGCATGGCCACAGGAGGGTATAGTACCAAACAGAATAAAACATCATATAAACAGAATTAAAAACAAAAACCATGATTGTCTCAATAGATGTAGAAAAAGCTTTCTATAAAATCAACATCTCTTCATGATAAAACTTCATAAAATAGGTGTTAATAGAACACACTTCAAAGCAATAAGAGCCATCTATAACAAACCCACAGCAAACATCATACCGAATGGGCAAAAGCTAAAACTAGTCTTTTAGAGAACTGGAGCAAGACAAAGATCCCACTTTTACCACCCCTATTCAACATATTGCTGGAAATTCTAGCCAGAGTAATCAGGCAATAGAAAGAAATAAAAGACATACAAGTAGTAAAAGAAGAGCTCAAGCCATTGCTCTTCACTTCAACTAAACTAAAGAGCTTCTGCACAGCAAAAGCAACTATCATCAGAGTGAACAACCTACATCAGACAACCTACAGAATGGGAGAAAATTTCTGCAATCTATCCAACTGAAAAGATCTAATATCCAGATTCTACAAGGAACTTAAGCAAATTTACAAGAAATAAATAAGCAACCCCATTAGAAAGTGTTTGTTCAAAGGACATGAATAGACACTTCTCAAAAACATTGCTCTTCACCAGCAATGTAATTCTACATCCAGAAAATCTTAAAGATTTCACCAAAAGGCTCCTGGAGCTAATAAATGTCTTCAGTAAAGTTTCAAGGTACAAAATTAATACACAAAATTATTAGTAGCATTTTTATACACAAATAATGTTCTAGCTGAGAGTAAAATCAAGGACACTATCCCATTTAAAACAGTGACAAAAAGCAAAATACCTATGAATACATCTATCCAAAGAGTTGAAAGGTCTCTACAAACAGAACTACAAAGCACTGCTAAAGGAAATCATGGATGAGACAAACAATGGAAAAATATTTTCTACTCATGTATTGGAAGAATCAATAACACTGAAATACATATACTAGTCAAAGCAATCAACAGCTTAAACACTATTTCAACAAAACTACCAATGTCATGTTTTCCCAGAATTAGAAAAAGAAAACTATCCTAAAATTCATTTGGAAACAAACAAAATGATCCTGAATGGCCAAATAAATCCTAAGCAAAAGGAATAAAGCCAGAGGCATCACATTACCCAACTTTAAACTATACTGTAATGCTACAATAACTAAAACAGTATGGTACAGGTACAAAAACAGACATGTACACCAATGGAACAGAATGGAAAACCTAGAAATACAACTGAACACCTACAGCAATCTGACTTTCAGCAAATTGGAAACAAATAAGTAAAGGGGAAAGGACTTTCTGTTCAATAAATGGTATTGGTATACATGGCTAGCCATATGAAGAAAGAAAATAGTTAATAGCTATCTACACAGAAAAAGCACCTTCTTTTTTTTTTGAAGGAGACTCACTCTGTCATCCAGCTGGAGTAGTGGCATGATCTCAGCTCACTGCAACTTCTGCCTCCCAGGTTCAAGTGATTCTTCTGCCTTAGCCTCCTGAGTAGCTGGGATTACAGGTGTGGGCCACCATGTCCGACTAAGTTTTTCATTTTTAGTAGAGATGGGGTTTCATTCTGTTGGTCAGGCTGGTCTCGAACTCCTGACCTTGTGGTCTACCCATCTCAGCCTCCCAAAGTGCTTTGATTACAGGCGTGAGCCACTGCTCCTGGCCAAGCACCTTCTTAAGAACAGAAATTAAATGAGCACACACAGTACTTGGATTTAACTTCATAACACTGAAAGAGGCACTGAGGATATAGAAAAGCCAGTCCTGGATCATGGTTGCCACCCCTCTTCCATCCCCTGGTGGCAGCAACATGGCATGGAGAGCATCTCTGGGTGCAAGAGGAGGAATACAGCAATTGTGAGGCATTGAACTCCATGCTGTCTTGTTACAGCAGAAAGGAAAAACAGATTAAATTCAGCTGATGTCCACCTACAGAGGGTGCATTGAAATCCATCCTAGCCAGTGGGGAATCACAGATCCCAGGGTTTTGAACTTGAGTGCCTACACACCTAGTTGCCGCCAACGGCTACCACACTGTGTCTACAAGTAAACTTAAAAAGCAATCTAGGCCATAAGGATTCCAACTCTTATTGAGCCCTAATAATCAACTAAGCCCAAAGACAGTGGACTTTGGGGGCCATATGGCATACTGAGACACCAGCTGGGCCGCCAAGGGAGTGCTAGAATCATCCCTCCCCTAACTCCAGGATGCATAGCTCACTACCCCCTAAAAGACTCCTTCTTTCTTCTTGGAAGAGAAGATGGAACAGGGGGAGAAATTTTTCTTGCGTCTAGAATATGAGCTCAGCCATAGCAGAATTAGACACCAGCCAGAGTCCTGAGACCCCTATTCAAGGCCCTAGCTCCCAGATAAAACATCTGGACACACACTGAGCCAGAAGGGAACCTGATGGCTTGAAGAAAAGAATCACCTGCTAACTGAAGAGCTCTTGGGTACTGAGTAACAAACAACTTACCCAGGTACTACAGTGAGAGCCCTGATTGAGCCTCCGAGACTTGCTGGTTTCAGGTTAGACTCAACACATTACCAGCTGTAGTAGCTATGGGACAAAGCACCATCTGCTTGAGAAAAGCAGAGGAAGGAGTAAAGGAGACTTTTTTTTTCACCTTACATACTAGCATGGCCATAAGGGGGTAAAGCGCCAAGCAGGTTCTTGGGGCCTCTGATTCTAGGACTTGACCCTTGGATGGAATTTCTGAACCTGACATGGACAAAGGGCAGCCCACCTCTCTGAAGAGTGAGTCCCAGGCCATACAGCATTCACCACAAGCTGACTTAAGAGACCGTAGGCCTTCATGGAACCATGGCCACAGTCTGACAGCACTCCTCATGGGTTGGGATGATGATGGCTATGAGGTGAGAGTCCTCTGACTTTGGAAAGGGGAGGAAACAGTGGGAAGAACAGCGACTTGTGGTTTGAGTGCAAGCTCAGCCACAGTACAATAGAACACCAAGTAAACTTCTAAGGTTACTAAATCTAGTACCTGACTCCCAAACAGTACTCTGGACCCACCTAGGAACTGGGGGACCTTACTACACTAAAAAGAAGGACACAGACATGGATGGCTTTGTCACCACTGACTGTGGAGCCCCAGAGCCTTGGGCAAACACAGGCAGTAGCCAGAGAGTGGTTACAGCAGGCCTTGGGCAAGACCCAGTACTGTGCTGGCTTCAGGTCTGATGCAGCACAGTCATAGTGGTGATGACCACAGGAGTTCTTGTGTTAATTCATTCCCAGAATTATGTGACACAGAACGGAGAGAAAGAGAGAGAGAGACTCTGTATGTTTTGAAGAAAGTAAAGTAAGAACAAGAGTCTTTGCCTGGTAACCCAGAGAATTCTCCCAGATTGTGTCCAAGACTATCAAGGTTGTACCTCTATGCCACTGCAAAAATGACAACATTATTAGGCTTGGGGTGCCCCCTAAGCATATACAGTTTAGATCACAGCACCCAAGTACTTTTAAGTATCTGGAAAGCCTTCCCAAAAGGATGGCTGCAAATACCTGCAAATTTGTAGACTGCAATAAATACCTAATCCTTCAATACCCAGACATCTATTAACATCAACACCATCCAGGAAAACATGACCTCACCAAATGAACTAGATAAGCCACCAGGGACCAATCCAGGAGAAATGGAGATAAGTGACCTTTCAGACAGACAATTCAAAATATCAGTGTTGAGGAAACTCAAAGATATTTAAGATAACCCTGAGAATAAATTCAGAATTTTATCAGATAAATTTAACAAAGAGATGAAAAGAATATATGAGAAAAAACAGGCAGAAATACTGGAGCTGGAAGATGCAATTGGCATACTGAAGAATACATCAGCGTTCTTTAATAGCAGACTTGATCAAGCAAAATGAAGAAATAGTAAGCTTTAAGACAAGCTATTTGAAATACACAGTCAGAGAAAACAAAATAATTTTTAAAAGTCATACTAATATGATCTAGAAAATGGACTCAAAAAGGCAAATCTAGGAGTTATTTGCTTTAAAAAAGAGGTAGATCAAGATACAGGGGTAGAACATTTATTCAACGTTTATAACAGATAACTTCTGAAACATAGAGAAATATATCAATATTAAAGTACAAGAAGGTTATAGAACATCAAGTAGATTTAACCCAAAGAAGACTACCTCAAGGCATTCAAAAACCAATCTCTTTAGCCTAATCAGATACAATTTGTCAATTTTTGCTTCTGTGGCAATTCCTTTGGACATTTTCATTATAAAATCATTGTGTGTGCCTATGCCTAGACATTCTTGTAGGCTTTTTTATAGTTTTGGATTTTACACTTAAGTCTGTAATCCATCTTGAGTTAATTTTTGTATAAAATGTAAGAAAGAAGTCCAGTTTCAACTTTCTGCATATGGCTAGCCAGTTGTCCCCACACCATTTATTAAAAAGAGAATCCTTCCTCCATTGCTATTTTTGTCAGGTTTGTCAAAGATCAGGTGGTTGTAGATGTGTGGTTTTATGTCTGAGATCTGTATTCTATTCCATTGATCTATATGTCTGTTTTGGTACCAGTACTATGCTGGTTTGGTTACTGTAGTCTTGTAGTATAGTTTGAAGTTGATCTAATATCCAGTATCTATAAGAAACTTAAACAAATTTACAAAGAAAAAAAAACCAAAAACCCAACCCCATTAAAAAGTGGAAAAAAAAGACAAGAACAGACATTTCTCTCAAAAGAAAACAGTTATATGGCCAAAAAACATGGAAAAAAAAAAAAAAAAAAAAAACTTCAGCATTCCTAATTATTAGAGAAATGCAAATAAAAACCACATTGAGATACCATCTTAAGCCAGTCAGAATGGCAATTATTAAAAAGTCAAGAAGCAACAGATGCTGGCAAGGCTGTAAAGAAATAGGAACACTTTTACACAGTTGTAAATTAGTTCAGTCATTGTGGAAGACAGTTTGGTGATTCCTCAAAGACCTAGAACTAAAAATACCATTTGACCAAGCAAACCCATTACTAAGTATATATCTTAAGGCATATAAATTATTCTATTATAAATATACATGCACATATATGTCATTGCAGCACTATTCACAATAGCAAAGACATTGAATCAACCCAAATGCCCATCAGTGACAGACTGGATAAAGAAAATGTGGTACATATACATTATGGAATACTAGGCAGCCACAAAAAATGATAAAATCATTTTCTTTGCAGGGACATAGATAGAACTCAGAGTCATTATCCTTAGCAAACTAATGTAGAAACAGAAAAAAAACAAGCACCAAATGTTCTCATTTGTGAGTGGGAGCTGAACAATGAGAACACATGGACACAGGGAGGGGATCAACACACGCTAAGGCCTGTCAGTGGAAGGGAATGCAGGGGGAGGGAGAGAATCAGTATAAATAGCTAATGTGTGTGGGGATTAATATCTAGGTGATGGATTAATAGGTGCAGCAAACCACCATGGCACACATTTACCTATGTAACAAACCTGCGTAACCTACACATGTATCCCAGAACTTAAAATATAATAAAAAAAAATTTAAATAAAATATGTGCTCTTAAAAACAAGAAAAAATGGTGGCTCATGCCTGTAATCCCAGCACTATGGGAGGTCGAGGAGGGCAGATCACAAGGTCAGGAGATCGAGCCCATCTTGGCTAACACCGTGAAACCCCGTCTCTACTAAAAATATAAAAAAAATTAGCTGGACATGGTGGCGGGCACCTGTAGTCCCAGCTACTCAGGAGGCTGAGTCAGGAGAATGGTGTGAACCTGGGAGGTGGAGCTTGCTGTGAGCCGAGATCACGCCACTGCACTCCAGCCTGGGCGACAGAGCGAGACTCCATCTCAAAAAAAAAAAAAAAAAAAACAAGAAAAAAAACCAAAGACATAGCAGACTCTCAAAGATTAAGGATAAAGAAATGATTCTAAAAGCAGCAAGAGAAAAGAAATAACATACAATGGAGTTCCAATACATTTGACAGCATTCTTTTCAGTGGAGACCTTACAGACCAGGAAAAAATGGCATAACATATTTAAAGTGTGAAAGGGGGAAAAAACAACCTTACTCTGGAATAGTATATCCAGTGAAAATATTCTTGAAACATAAATGAAGAAATAAAGATTTTTCCAGATAAGCTGAAGGATTTCATCAATACCAGATCTATCTTACAAGAGATGTTAAAGAGAGTACTTTGGTCAGAAAGGAAAGGACATTAATGAGCAATAAATAACTATCTGAAGGTATAAAACTCATTGATAGTAATAAGTACACGGAGAAACATAGAATACTGTAACACTGTTGCTGTAGTGTGTTAGCTACTGTTATCTTAAGTGGAAATATTAGACAATGAACCGACCAAAAATAATAACTACAACAACTTTTCAAGACCTAGGCAATAAAATAAGATATAAATAGAAACAACAAAAGTTAAAAATTGGAGGAATGAAGTTGAGCATAGAGTCCTTATTAGTTTTATTTTTGCTTGTTTATGCAAATAGCGTTAAAAGTTGTTATGATGTTAAAATAATGGGTAATAAGATATTATTTGCAAGCTTCATGGTAACCTGAAACAAAAAAATACAATGGATACACAAAAAATAAAAAGCAAGAAGCAAACAATATCACCAGAGAAAATCACCTTCACTAGAGGAATATAAAAAGGAAAAAAACCAAAAAAGTAAAGACCAGAAAACAAATAACAAAATGTAAGCCTTTACTTATCAATAATAGCAATGATGTAAATGGATTAAAGCCTCCAATCAAAAGATACATGCTGACTGAATGGATCAATAAACAAGATCCATTGGTCTGTTGCCTACAAGAAGCACACTTCAAATATAAAGACACCCATAGACTGAACATAAAGGGATGGAGAAAGACATTCCATACCAATAGAAACCAAAAGAGGCCAGAAATAATTATTCTTGTATCAGAAAAAATTGATTTCAATACTAAAACTATAAAAAGAGACAAAGTGGTTTACATAATGATAAAGAGGTCAGTTCAACAAGAGGATATTATTTTCACCCCATTTCAAATGCCATTTATCCAAAAGACAAACAATAACAAATTCTGGAGAGAATGTGGAGGCAAAATACCTTTATGCACTGTTGGTAGAAATGTAAATTAGTGCAACCACTATGGAGAATAGTGATTAGATTAGACAAACTAATAGATTAGACAAACTAATCAAAGGAGGTGAGTTTGGAAAACCATTTGGAGGTTCCTCAAAAATCTAAAAATTGAATTACCATATGATTGAGCAATTTCCCGGCTGGGTGTATAACCCAAAGAAATGATACAGTATATTGAAGATGTATCTGCGCTCTGATGTTTGTTGCATCACTGTTGATTTGGAAGCAACCTAAATGTCTATCAGCAGATGAATGGATAAAGAAAATGTGGTACCATATGGTACATATACACAATGGAGTAGTATTCAACCATAAAAAATATTGCGATCTAGTCATTTGCAACAAAATAAATGGAACTGGAAACCATTATGTAAAATAAAATAAGCTATACCCAGAAAGACAAACATCACATGTTCTCACTTATTTTAAGATCTAAAAATGAAAATAATTGAACTAATGGACAGAAAGAGTGAAAGGATGGCTACTAGAGGCTGAGAAGGGTAGTGAGGGGTGCAGTGGGAGGTGGGGATGGTTAATTTGTACAAGAACAAATAGAAAGAATGGATGAGACCTACTATGTTATAGCACAACAGGGTGACTCAAGTCAGCAATACCTTAATTGTACATTTTATAATAACTTGAAAAGTGTAATTGTATTGTTTGTAACTTAAAGAATAAATGCTTGAGGGCATGAATACACCATTCTCCATAATATGCTTATTCTGCATTGCATGTCTTAATCGAAACATCTCATGTACCCCATAAATATATATACCTATGATTTACCTATAAAAATTTAAAAAATAAATATTACTTAATGAAAAAAATTAAATGCAAGATCACAAACTGTAAGAATCCTAGAAGAAAACCTAAGAAACACCACTCTGGACATCAACTTTGGGAAAGAATTTATGACTAGTCCTCAAAAGAAATTGCAGTAAAAGAAAAATGTGACCTAATTAAACTAAAAGGCTTCTGAAACTATAAAAAAAAAAAAAAAAAAAAAAAAAAAAAAAAAAAAAAAAAAAAAAAAAAAAAAAGATACAACAAAGTAATCTGATGATCTATATAATGGTAGAAAATATTCACAAACACTGCATGCAACAAAGACCTAATATCTAGAATGTATAAGAAACTTAAAATATTCAGCAATTGAAAACAAATAAGCCTATTAAAAAGTGGGCAAAAGACATAAATAGACAATTCTCAAAAACAGACATACAAGTGATGAATGAACATACAAAAAATGCTCATCACCAACAATCAGAGAAATGCAAATTGAACCCATAATAAGATATAATCTCACACTAGTCAGAATAGCTATTATTAAAAAGTCAAAAAGCAACAGATGCTGGCTACACTGTAGAGCAAAGGGAATGCTTATACACTGTTGGGAACGGTATTAGTATATTTTCACGCTGCTGATAAAGACATACCGAAGACTGGGCAACTTATAAAATAAAGAAGTTTGATAGACTCACAGTTCCAAATAACTGTGGAGACCTTACAATCATGGTGGAAGGCAAGGGGGAGCAAGTTATGTCTTACATGGATGGCAGCAGGCAAAAAGAGAGCTTGTGCAGGGAAACTCCCCTTTATAAAACCATCAGATCTCATGAGACTTATTCCCTATTGCAAGACTAGCATAGGAAAGACCCACCCCCATGATTCAGTTACCTTCCACTGGGTCCCTCTCACAACATATGAGAATTGTGGGAGCTGCAATTCAAGGTGAGATTTGGGTGGGGACACAGCCAATCATGTCAGGAGAACTGTAAATTAGTTCAGCCACTGTGTAAAGCAGTTTGGACATTTCCCGAAGAATTTTAAACAGAATTATCATTCTACCTAGCAACCTCTTTAAAAGGTATATATCTAAAAGAAAACAAATTATTCTACCAAAAATAAATATGCACTTATATGTTTAGTGCAGCATTATCCACAGTAACAAAGATAGGACATCAACCTAGGTGTCCATCAATGGTGGATTTGATCAAAATAATGTGGTACAAATAGATCATGAAATACTACATAGCCATTAAAAAGCCCAAGATCATCTTCTTTGTAGCAACATGGATGAAACTGGAGGCCATATCTTAAGTAAATTAATGCAGGGGCAGAAAACCAAATACCATATGTTCTCATGCATAAGTGAGCAAAATGTTGGGTACTCATGGACATAAAGATGGCAACAAAAGACACCGACGACGTCTAGAAGGGGAATGGAGGGTGGTGAAAAAATTGAAATAAACTGACTGTTGATTACTATGCTCACTACCTGCATGACAGGATCATCAGTGTCCCAAACTTCAGTATCATAAAGTACATTCAAGTAAAAAACTTGCACATGTACCCCTGAATCTAAAATAAAAGTTAAAATTACAAAATAAATGAAATGTTAAGATAGAATAAAATGACTAAATTCAGCAAAAATAATCCTCAAGAATAAAGTACATTAATACACTAATAATTTATAACAGCATTCATAAGAATTTTTAAAACTATTCAATACATAGATTTGTGGTTAGGATTAACAGAAGCAACAAAGGTCAGTGAAGCCTCCAAAGACTAGAAATCAAGGGACTCCATTACCTCTCCTAGGTGAAAAGCAGAAGGAATGATGTTACTAGAACCAGGGAAGAAATTCAAGTCTAGGAAATTGACTCCTTGCTGAGAGCTGCAGTCATTTAAAGAGGAATAAAGCCTGCTAAAACCATAACCGTAGAGAAAAGAATGGGGAAATAAGCACACTTGTTCCCTTGTCACCTGCTTTGATTAGACAAATTCAACTTGAAGCCAGAGTGCAAGGAGCAAGTCATGCAATCAATGAAGGTCAGATTTCCAGGATCTAGAATATGGCACAGAAGGGAAGAAAAGATTCTGAAGTGGCAAATAGAGAATAAGTTATCCAGTTACACTGTAAGTGATCTAATTAACCTTGAAACATTGCTAGGTTAAACTTTGGATGTGATATGTACTTTAAAGCACTATTTGGATTCACTGGATTATAGGTTGTTTATTATTTTTATAATAGTATTCGTGAGTAAGATTTTACTACATTTGAGTTAATTTTCATTAGTTTTTATAGCTTTTGATATTATTTTTTTCTTACATTTTACTTATTTTGTCTTTTTACTCCTGAACCTTTTGTTCAGTACTGAACCATAATAGTAAATACTGCCTTCTTTGTTTGAACTGCAAATACATTTAATGTCTCAACTTTTAGTATCATTGGCGCTATAAGTTTGAAGAAGATAGCTTTTAATAAGGAAGCCATTTTTTTCTACTGATAAACTGATGAAATGTTTGCTTTTTATTTGCATAAGATTGTGCATACTAAAGTTTAGAATCATATATAGAAGGATATTAAGGTAGATACCTAGGCATATTATTACAATAATTATAGTCCAACCTGTAAATTGTACACTTGATTGATTCAATTAAAAATGAGTCAGTAAATGGAATCATTCTAAGTGTCCAACAATTGATTAATGGGTACAAAATATGGTGTATGTATACACAATGGAATACCATTCAGCCATATAAAAGAATGAAATCTCGCCATTTGTGAAAACATGGCTAAACCTTGAGAACATAATGTTAAATGAAATAAACTGGAGACAGAAACACTTACTTGTATGTGAAAATCTATAAATAAAACTTAAAAATGTGTTTCACAATAAAAGCAATGGTTACCAGAGATTAGGAGTGGAGGATGGAGGGAATGATGGGGAGAGGTGGGCCAAAAGGTACAAAATTACAGTCAGATAGATAATTTCTAGTGTTATATTGCATGCTAGGGTGACTATGGTTAACAGTAAAATATTGTATGTTACAAAATAGCTAGAAGAGAGGAATTTGAATGTTCCAACTACCAAAAGATGATAAATGCATGAGGTAATAGATACACTAACAACCCTGATTGGATCATTATACAACATGGATATGTAAAGTAACATCACATTGTACCCTATAAATATGTGTAATTATAATGCATGAATTAAAAAATAAATACAAAATAAAAAATAAGTTAGCAAATAGAAACATAAATGATACTAGGTTAAAAATTACATCAACCACACTAAGTATTAAAGACAGATAGATTGAAAGCAGGTAAAACAATATGACGAAGTAGAAGCCTTTTTCCAACCATGCCCCTGCCAATAGGAACATCGAATTGAAAAACTATCCACACAACAATGAACCTGTATAAGAACCAAAAATCTAATGAGTGATCACAGTACTTGGTTTTATCTTCAGATCACAGAAAGAGGCACTGAAGAGGGTAAGAAAGTCAATCTTGTATTGCTGATGCCACCTTACTCCTATACCCCAGCAGCAGCTACATGGGTTGGAGAGAGAATCTGTTCACCTCAGGAAGAAAGAGTACTGTGGGACTTTGCACTGAACTCAGTGCTGCCCTGTCATGACAGAAAGCAACACTTGGCAGAAATCAGCTAACACCCACATAGGGAACATTTAGACCATCCCTAGTCAGAGAGGAATTGCCCACCCCAGCAGCTGGAACTTACATTCTGACAAGCCTCGCCACCACAGGCTAAGGGGCTCTGGGGTTCTAAATAAACTTTAAAGGCAGTCTAGGCCATAAGAAGTGCAACTACTCAGCAAGTCCCAGAGTTGTGCTGGGCTCAGATGCAGGGGACTTGCAGTGCATGCAAAGTGGTGACAAACCAGCCTGGGTGGCCAAGAGAGTGCTTGTGACACCACTCTCCCAACCCCAGGGAATGTAGCTAGAAACTGTTGAAAAGTCTCCTTCCTTCCAATTGAGAAAAAGTGATTAAAAAGTTAACAGGACTGTGTCTTGCAGGTTAAATACTACCTCGATCACAGTGGGAAAGAGCACCAACTGGATTTTTGGGTTCCCCTTTTGCAGGACTTAGCTCTTGGATGACATTTCTGAACCAACCCTAAGCCAGATGAGAACCCACTGTCCTGAAGCATGAACCAGAGGATGGGAAGCGTTCAACTCAAGCTGACTGAAAAGCCTTTGGATCATAAGTGAATATTGGCAGTATCCTGGCAATACTCACTGTGGACCTGTGGTGATGGTGGACAAAGGGAGAGACTCCTTTGCTTGTGAAAAGAGGAGGGAAGAGTGGATAGAACTTTGTCTTGTGGTTTCAGTGTCAGCTCAGGTGAAGCAGAAGAGTACCAGGTAGATTTCTAAAGTTTCCAGCTCCCCATCACGGCTCCCAGACACCGTCTCTGGATCTGCTTGGGGCCCAGGGTAACGGGAAACTTGACACTGTAAAGAGAAGATAATATGTTTTGGCTCTGTGTTTCCGCTCAAATCTCATCTAAAATTGGAATCCTCACATGTTGAGGGAGGGACCTGGTGGGAGGTAATTGGATTAGGGGCAGTTTCCCCAAGCTGTTCTCATGATAGTAAGTTCTCAGGAGACCTGATGATTTAGAAGTGTGGCATTTCCTCTGTCTCTCACTCCCTCTCCTGCCACCATACAAGATGTGCCTTGCTTCTCCTTTGCCTTCCACCTGACCATAAATTTCCTGAGGCCTCCCCAGTCATGTGGAACTGTGAATCAATTAAACTTGTTTTGTTTATGAATCATCCCATCTTAAGTAGTTTCTTTATAGCAGTGTGAAAACAGACTAATACAAAAGGGCGTAAGACTGGTTAGCTTCACCATCTGCTAATTGTAGAGTCCTGGAGCCTTGAGTAAACACAGGTGGTAGCCAGGTAGTGGTTAGTAAGGGCCTTGGGGGAGACCCAGTGCTCTGCTGGCTTCAGGCTTCAGGTGGGACCCAGTGCAGTCCCACTGGTAGTAGACAGAAAAGTGCTTGTGTCATACTTCCCTCAGCTCCAGGAAGCACAGCACAGAGAAAGTTAGACTCTGCTACTTTGAGAGAAAGTAAGGGAGGAGAATAAGAGTCTCTACCTGGCAATCCAGAGAGTTATTTTGGATCTTATTCAAGACCACCAAGGTGCAATCCTTACAAGTCTGCAAGAAGAACAGTGCTACTAGCCTTGAGGTACCCCCTAATGCAGATATGGCTACAGTGACCAAAAACTTACATTTTAATACTCAAGTCCCTTCAAAATACCTGAAAACCTTCCCAGGAAGGATGAGGACAAACAAGTCCAGACTGAAGATAACAATAAAAGCTGAAATATTTAATGCTTAGACACAAACTAATACCCACAGGCATCAGGATCATTCAGGAAAACATCATCTCACCAAATGAAATAAATAATGCAGAAGGTACAAAACCTGGAGAGACAGGGATATGAGGATTTTCAGACAGAGACTTCAAAACACCCGTTTTGGGGAAACTCAAAGAAATTCAAGATAATACAGAGAATGAATTTATAATTCTATCAGATAAATTTAAAAAGGAGATTGAACAAATTATAAAGAATCAAGCAGAAGTTCTGGGCTAACAAAGGCAACTGACATACTGAGGAATGCATCAGAATTTCTTAATACCATAATTGATCAATCAGAAGAAAGTATTAGTGAGTTCGAAAGTATGCTATTTCAAAATACACAGAGGACATTGAAGAAAAATCATTAAAAGAAAAATGCATGACTACAAGCTCTAGAAAATAACCGCAAAAGGACAAATCTAAGAGTTATTGGCATTAAAGAAGAGACAGATAGATAGAGGTAGAAAGTTTATTCAAAGAGATAATAACAGAGAAATTCCCAAACCTAGAGAAAGATATCAATAAGCAAGTAAAAGACAGTTATAGAACACTAAGAAGATATAAACCAAGACTAACTTAAAGCATTTAATGATGAAACTCTCAAAGGTAAAGGATAAAAATAAATCCTAAAAAGCAACATGATAAAAGAAAAAATAGCATACAATGGAGTGCCAACATATATGTCAGCAGATTTTCAGTAGAAACCTTATGGGTCCAGGAGAGAGTGACATGACATATTTGTAGAGTAAATGGAAAAAGAAAACTTATAGTAGGATATTATATCCTGTGAAAATACCCTGCAAACATGAAGAAGAAATGAAGACTTTCCCAGACAAAGAAAAGGTCAGGAATTTCTCAACTCCAGATGTGTCATACAAGAAATGCTAGAAGGAGTTACTCAATCTGAAAGAAAAATATATTAAGAAACAATAAGAAATCATCTAAAAATATAAATCTCACTGGCAATAGTAAGTACATAGAATAACACATAATATTATAACACTGTAATTTCGGTTTGTAAACTATTCATATGCAAAGTAGAAGAATAAAAGATGACCTAATCAAAATGATAACAACGGCAACTTTTGAAGATGCAGATAGTAAAATAAGATATAAATAGAAACAACAAAAAGTTAAAAAGCAGGAAGACAAGTTAAACTGTACAGTATTTATTAGTTTCTTTTGCTTCTTGTTTAGATTTTTTGTTTGTTTATGCAATCAGTGGTAAGTGTTTATCTGTATTAAATAATGGGTTATAATATATGTAAGCCTCATGGTAACATCAAATATAAAAACATATGATGAATGCACAAAAAATAAAAAGCAAAATTTAAAATATTCCACCACAATAGTGAAATTTAAATTATTCCACTAAAAGGAAGACAGGAAGAAAAGAAATAAGGAACAGTTGATCACAAAACAACCAGAAAACAGATAACAACATGGCAGGAGTAACTATTGACTTAGCTATAATACCATTAAATATAAGCAACTAAGTTCTCCAATCAAAGGACATAGAATAGCTGAATGAATAGAAATACAAGACCCAATCATTCATTGCCTACACAAAAAACACTACACCTATAAAGACATGCATAGACTGACAATATAGTGATGGAAAGATATTCCATGAAATGGAAACCATAAAAGCAGCAGAAGCAATACTTAGATAAGACAAAGTAAATGTTGAAATAAAAAACGATTCTTATTCTTAGAGGTAAAGAGAGAGAGATTCTGATACAATAATAGCTGGAGAATTCAACACCTCACGTTCAGCATTGGGCAAATCATCCAGACAGAAAATCAAAAAAGAAACTTCTAACTTAATCTCCACTATAGACCAAATGGGCCTAGTAGAGTAAAATTTCCAGAAAATTTAGTTCAATAGGTTCAGAATATGCATTCTTCTGCCCAGCACATGGATCACTCTCAAGAACGGATTAAATTTTAGGTCACAAATAAGTCTTTAAAAATTCAAAAAAATGAAATCATATCAAGAATCTTCTCTTACCACATGGAATAAAACTAGAAATCAATAACACAAAGAATTTTGGAAACTATATGAATATGTGGATATTAATCAATATGCTCCTGAATGACCAGTGGGTCAACGAGGAAATTAGGAAGGAAATTTTATCTTGAAACAAAGATAATGGAAATATGCCAAAACCTATGAAATACAGTAAAAGCAGTACAAAGAAGAGAGTTATAGTTATAAACACCTACATCAAAAAAGTAAGAACACTTCAAATAAGTAGCCTAACAATTCATCTTAAATAAGTAGAATAGAAAGAGCAAATCAAACTCAATAACTGAAGTAGAAAATAATACATGATAAAGAGCAGAGCAGAAATAAATGAAAACAGGACAAAAGATCAATAAAATGAAAAGTTGTTTTTTTTTTGAAAATATAAATTAAATTGATAAACTTTTAGCCCGAATAAAGAATAAAGAGAAGAGACCCAAATTAATGCAATCAGAAACAAAAAAGGGTACATTACAACTAATGCCACAGAAATTCAAAGACTCAATATAGACTATCAGCAATTACATGCCAATAAATTGGAAAACCCAGAAGAAATTGATAAATTCCTAGAAACATGCAACCTACCAAGACTCAACAGGAAGAAATCCAAAACCTGAAAAGATCAACAACAACTAACAAGATAGAAGCCATAGTAAAATTGTCTCATAAAGCAAAGGCTGAGATCCGTGGCTTCACTGCTGAATTGTACCAAGCATTTTAAGAACTACCAGTTCCACTCAGTGAAAAGAAGAGGGTGAGGGAACACTTCCAAACTCACATTATCAGGCTGATATTACCCTGATATCAAACCCAGATAAAAATACATTTATAAAGCAAACTACATATCTATATTCCTTATGAACATCCAAATATCCTCAACAAATTATTAGCAAATCAAATTTCACACATTAAAAAGATTATTCAGTATGACCAAGTGGGATTCATCACAGGCATGCAAGGATGATGCAACACACACAAATCAATCTATCAAACAGAATGAAAGAGAAAAACCATATGATAATTTCAATCAATAATTAAAAAAATTTGATAAAGTTCAATATCCCTTCATGGTAAAAACCATCAAATCAACTGAGTATAGAAGGAACATATGTCAATACAAAAAAAGTCATATATTACAGACCCATAGCTAGTATCATACTCAACAAAGAAAAACTGAAAGCCTTACCCCTAAGATATAGAACAGGACAATGAAGCCCACTTTCACCACTGTTATTCAACATAATACTGGTAGTCCTGGCTAGAGCAATCAGACAAGAGATAGAAGTAAAGTGCATCCAAACTGAAAAGGAAGAAATCAAATTATATGTGTGTTTGCAGATATAATCTTGTATTTGAAAAAACCTAAAGAATCCAGAAGAAAACTATTGGAACAAATAAATAAACTCAGTAAATTTGCAGGATAAAAAAAATCAACATACAAAAATCAGCATCATTTCTATATGCTAACAGTGAACAATCTGTAAAAAAAAAAAAAAAAAAAAAAAA
>NW_016805931.1:49695-65821 GCF_001698545.2 Rhinopithecus bieti | reverse complement strand
AAAAAAAAAAAAAAAAAAAAAAAAAAGGATTCCTATTTACAATAGCTGTAAATAAATAAAATAGGAATTAATAAAAAATGTAAAGGATCTCTGTAATAAAAGCTATAAAGCATTGATGAAAGGAATTGAAGAGGAGACCAAAAAAAATTTAAAAAATATATTCTATGTTAATAGATTGGAAGAATAGATATTGTTAAAATGTCCATGGTATCCCAAACAATCTACAGATTTAATGCAATCCCTATCAAAATACCAATAACATTCTTCACAGAAATAGAAAAAAAAATCCTGAAATTTATATGGAACCACAAGGGACTCAGAATGGTACAAGCTCTTTGAAGCATAAGGAACAAAACTGGAGGGATCAGATTACCTTACTTCACTTTGTACTACAAAGCTAGAGACCAAAACAGCATGTTACTGGCATAAAATCAGACATACAGACCAATGTAACAGAATAGAGAATTTTGAAATAAATCCATCCATCTGCAGTGAACTCCTTTTCAGCAAAGTTTTAGGGAACATACACTGGGGAAAAGATAGTCTCTTCGGTAAATGTTCCTGGGAACACAGTATACCCACGTGCAGAATAAAACTTGACCCCTATCTCTTGACATATACAAAAGTTGAATCAAAATGGATTAAATGTTTAAATCTAAAACCTCAAACTGCAAAACTACTAAAAGAAAGCTTGTGGGAAAATCTTCAGGGCATTGAACTGGGCAAATATTTCTTGAGCAATATCCCAAAAGCACAGGCAACCAAAGCAAAAATGGACAAATGGGATCACACATGAAGTTCAGAGCTTCTGCACAGCAAAGGAATCAATTAACAAAGTGAAGGGACAGCCCACAGAATGAGAGAAAATATTTCCAAACTGTCCATCTGACAAGGAATTAATCATCAGAATATATAAAGATCTCAAACAATTGTACAGGAAAAAAATCTAATAACCTGATAAAAAATTAGGCAAAGGATCCTAATAGACATTTCTCAAAAGAAGACATACAAATGGCAAACAAGCATATGAAAAGGTGCTCAACATCATTGATTATCAGAGAAATGAAAATCAAAACTACCACTTCACTTCGGTTAAAATGACTTTTATCCAAAAGACAGGCAACAACAAATGCTAGCCGGGTTGTGGAGAAAAGGGATCCCTCATATGCTGTTGGTGGGAATGTAAATTAGCACAACCAGTATGCAGAACAGTTTGGAGGCTCCCGAAAAAAACTAAAAATGGAGCTGTCTTGTAATCCAGCAATCCCTCTGCTAGGTATATACCACAAAGAAAGGAAATTAATATAATAGTAAGTATTTGGAAGCAACCTAACTGTCCATCAACTGATGAATGAACAAACAAAATATAGTACATATGCACAATGAAATAGTATTCCACCATACAAGCAAATGAGATCATGCCATTTGCAACAATATAGGTGGAACTGGAGGTCATTATGTTAAATGAAATAAGCCAGGCACAGAAAGAAAACATCACATGTTCTCATTTATTTGTGGGAGCTAAAAATTAAAATGATTGAACCCACAGAGATAGTGGAACTATGGTTACAAGAGACTGGAAAGAATATTGAGGGGAAGAGTGGAATGAATCAGATCCAGGATTGGACAGCACAACAGGATGATTCTAGTCAACAATAATTTATTGTACATTTAAAATATCTTTAAAAGTCCAGGTGTGGTAACTCATGCCTGTAATCCCAGAATATTGGGAGTCCAAGGCAGGAGAATTGCTTGTAGTCAGGAGTTTGAGATCAGCCTGGGCAACATGATGAGACCTTGTCTCTACAATTTTTTTTTTTTTTTTAATTAGCCAGATATGGTGGCACATACCTGTGGTCCCAGCTACTCAGGAGGCTGAGGTGGGAGTATAACTTGAGCCCAGGACATTAAGGCTAAAGTGAACCGTGTTTGTGTCACTCCAGTCTGAGTGACAGAGCGAAACACTGTATCAAAATAAAATGAAATAAATAAAATAAGGTAACTAAACACATATAATTGGATTGTTTGTAACACAAAGAAAGGATATATTCTTGAGGTGATAAATTCTTCACTTACCCTGATGCGATTATTATGCATTGTATGCCTACATCAAAATATATCATCTATCCCACAAATTTATGCAACTATTATGTATCTACAAAATTAAAAATTGAAATTAAACAGATAGGCTAAACAAATAATTATGTGAAAGTCCATTCTGCTATAGTATTTTGTAATGTCCAGATAATCAATATAAATAAACCATAAGGATAATCAATATAAACAAAAATCTGTATAATACACTAAGGTATATTACGCTCAATATAAAGATAATTTTCTTTTCAAAAGGTATTATGGCTCTTCTAAGTAAGTCTCCATCCACCCCTTCTAGATTTGCTGCAGTTCTGTGGTCTCTCACAAGACAGTAACCATTATCTAAGGATAAAACAAATTTCTTCCTCTAGTACCCATGATATTGTGAGATTCTCTCTCATTTACCAGAACCAGGTAATACCTTTCCTAAACCAATCACTGTGAACAAGATAATATAATTAAATAGTTGGTTTAAGACATTCATGTTACACTCCAGAAGTCAAACCTATCCAAATTTTATGGGTGAAAATGGGGAGCAGAAAATTTGAAAAAGGAAAATAAAGATATTGTTGGGAAAAAGTTTGAAATAGAGTGCGCATCAAGTCAATCAATTCAATCCAAGTCACTCTTCTTTCTTTCCGTTTCTTTCTTTTTTTTTTTTTTTTTTTTTTTTTGAGACAGAGTCTCACTCTTTTGCCCAGGCTGGAGTGCGGTGGCACGATCTCGGCTCACTGCAACCTCTGCCTCCAGGGTTCAAGCTATTCTCTTGTCTCAGCCCCCCAAGTAGCTGGGACTACAGGTGCCCACCACCACACCTGACTAATTTTTGTATTTTCAGTAGAGACGAGGTTTCACCATATCAGCCAGGCTGGTCTTGAACTCCTGACCTTGTGATTGGCCTGCCTCAGCCTCCCTAAGTGCTGTGATTACGGGTGTGAGCCACAGCGTCCAGCGTTGCACTGCAGTGGCACTTTCAAAACAGTTTTTTTTCAAACTAATAATAAGCATGGAAGTCGCCACAACTCTCTAAGCTGCGGTTCCTCAGTTCCTTTATAATATCAATGTTTTTTCTTCATTTCTCAGCATGATTCACCCTTCCCAACTGCTAGTTGTCAAAACCTCAGAGAGGCTTTTGCTAACCATGCCATCTATATAAATGCCCCTCACACTATTCATACTACACCACCATGGATTATTAACAGAGCCTTGTATTGTTTACTATAAATCATATTTCAGAGTTTGCATGATTAAAAATGATTTCTATATTAATTAGGCTTAAGTAAAAAGATGAGCACGTCTTTGTTTTCAGTCTGTTTCTCATGCTAGAAAATGTGCTCCATGAGAGCAGAAGCTTAATCAATTTTTTACTACTGTAACTACAGACCCCCATATAGTGTCTGCCATGTAGGGATACCCATACCGCTGTATCAACCAATGATACAATATTGATGTCTGTAATTGAATATGGGAAAGAAGATTGTAGAACTGAGGCATATGTATACCTTGGTCAAAGAAAAATTATCAAAATATATAGTTTCTGAACACTGAAAGTAAGTCAAAAGAAAGGCACAATTCACAATTGTAAAACAGGAAAAAATGCAAAATGATAATTAATTAGATAGATTGTTATATATCAATATACTAATAATGAAATGAGCTTTACTGAATATTATCTAGCACAACTCCAATATTAAGGAGTTAAGAAAAAAATTACAAAGAAGTATTACAAGACAAAGCATTGCAATTAGAATTGTCTGTTTCAGAAAAATTATATTAATACATTACACAGGTTTATCATAGAAACAAGCTGTGTGCATACTAACCTATTACAATAATAAATATATCATATTCTTACATATTAATTCAATACAGTTTACATATAGTGATAACAATTATATATGTAGAGAAAATGATATACAGCTATTTTCTATTACATAATTTGCAGATTTGTTAGTTTTTTAAATAAAACATCTCACTACTTAGATATATATGTGTCCCTTTGTGCATGCGCGTGTGTGTGTGTGAGTGTTTCTGGATGGTTAAATTCAGTAATTGTATTTGGCCATGATCCCTATTACTCTATTACAGACAAATAATATTTTCCTGCTTTATTAATTAAAACTGTGCTAAACTATGATTCGTCTAACACAAATCAAATTCACCTAAAAACCTCCAAGGATATTAAACTAAGAAATCCGGTACTTGAGGAAGAATCTAATTATTTTAATATGAGGCTGACTCTAGGAATTTCTACCTTAAATATATATGATTTATGCATTCTCCTGAGGGTGAGAGGAGTTGCTCCTAATCTCATTGCCCTGGGTCTAAGATTTTCCATACTGTTATTCCATTACTCCATGTTTATTTCCCATTTATTCCCCAAATTACCCTTTCTTCACACCCAGGTAAATCTGTTCACTTTTCTACACTATGTCATTTCTGTTCCAGTTCCTTTTCTCCGAAAGTCACTATGTCCCATGAACTTTTTTCCTGTTTTTCGTTTATTACTGATTCCTGGTCTCACTAGCAATTTTTAGTATTTTATTCTCTAAGTGCAATCTATGAAGCTGTATTCAATTTTCATACATGGAGCAGATGTCTCCATTGAAACAGAAATGTTATAGGCACTGTGATCAATTGTGTATTTCAGAGTCATTCAAAGTTACAGAAAATAATTTAATACCATAAAATCTTGCCTTCTGAAAGAATGGCTCGCCACTGCTTTTTTGTAGCCCAAAGGTACCCTTTTACTGCATAAAACTTCCAATACCTATGGCAGCAAGGTCTCTAGCTCACTGATCATTCCTCTAAAGCAGAGCTACATTTCAAATTGCTGTTTTAACAGATGGTTAAGATAAAGGGAAAATGGGAATAAAAGTTTCATGTGCAGCAATTCGTTTTTCTACTGCTTTACTTGCTAAACTTGCTTTCCTAAGATTGTAGGCCTCCAGGGCAAGAACTTGTCCTCTTTATGACTTTTGTGTGGCTACAACAAATGATAAATAATAATAACTTTCACACATTACAGCAGCATAGCAAATTTCTAAACATGGGCTAAAGTTTTTTGATCTATAGACTTGATTTTATCCAGAATATACTCCCTATTAATTTTTTTGTACACTATTATGTAAAAAGGTTTATGATAAAATAGGGTGAATTTTATTTTACAAGGCCCTGATTTGATGACCTATTCATCTGAAACAACAGCATGGGAAAACAAAATGACTTCCTCTTTACAATTCCATTGGAATAACTCATTATAAAGGAAAATACATTAATGCTAAATTAAAAACATCTTCTTATTGATTCTCCATTTAGCTGTAGTAAAACATTATTGTACAATGCATAGTATAAGCCATCTCAATTTCCTACTTTCAATAATCCAAATTTTCCGCAATATGTAAATAAACTTATAATGTACATGGCATAATTGTAGAGACCTTCAACATTCCACCATCAATTAATTTAGGAAGTGGTGGTTGGGAATATAACCAACACAATTTAAGAAATAGCTTTATGTTCAAGTTTTATTTTATTATATATTCTTAACTATGGGCTCATTATACAACTTCTACTATAAGTGTTCCTAATTTATAGAATGGATAAATAGAGTACCTTCAAGATCAAAGTCAGGTGGTACTTAAAGAACAAAGATTTCTGGTATGGGACAGGTTGATGACAGTGCATAATAATGATTATAAGTACATTAAGATGATAAAGGGAAGGGTAAATTGTAGTATATCAAAATTCTGTGCTCTCTCTACAGTCTTTAAGCTGTGCTTGGAATAAATAAATAATACACGCATATCTCCAAACCAAAATAGTTTACAAAAATATATTTAATACTTTATTCATTGCATTAGTATCATTTAGTTTCCATTTTATAATTTGTTCTCCTACAAGCACTATCTGTCTATTTACTCACCTATTTATCATCTAATTATCTCTCTATGAGGCTAAATATTATGCCAGGAAGAGCAATCTGTGCTGAAATAAGTTAGGCAGGCCAGGGATGTTGTCCAGCATCACTAAAATTCTCAGCACTGCTAACATGGATGGCTCACAGTAAGCCCACAGGGAAGATTTTCATGACATGAATAGACTGCCCAAGAAGTTCAGCATCTGAGCCATGTATTTTTGTGTCATTCACCAGTAACATAGAAAGAAGCTTGTTTAGTAAATGGGCTTTACAATTAGATATCTTTCACCATGCATGAATATTTATTATTCCATTTTTTATCTGCATTCAGAAACCTTTTTTGCAGTAATCTGATTACTTCATACCACCTCTCAATATATGTATGATCTATCCTATGTAGTATTATTTTCCCTGCTACTTTCATTCATTTTAACTTAATTTGTTTTGAAATGTTTTGCTTAAAAAACCAAATCAATACCAGTAAACTGAGTAACAGTAAGCTGGTAAAACGTGTTTCTGTGTTTATTTCCAATTATCATAAGGCTGTTATAAGGTCTCAGTCTCGGAGAGCTATAGCTGCAGGTTATACTATACACTCTGAATTAAAGTGCATTAGTAAACCATATTGCAAACAAACAAAACAATCATATTCTACTGTACTGTTGTAATTTGAATATATTCTGAAACGTAGATTTGTTCTTCTTTAGCTTCTTGATTTCTAATTTATTTTATGTCCAGTGAAGCCTTTTTACCCACATCAGCAGACAAATTTTGTGTCCAATGGAAACCAAGTAAAAAACCTTGTGCTGAATACTGCAATACAAGTTTTGCAAAGATTAAGTTGCCTTCAAAGAAATGCTTGGGGAAACAAAGAATACATACTAGCATACAATGAGATAATTGTGAAATTCTTTTAAAAATATATTATTTTAAATTAAAAATCACAATTGTATACATTTATGGGGTACATTGCGATGTTTTGATATATGCATGTAATGTACAATGATGATAGAATTCTTTCATATTATTGTTACCAGTGGCAAATCCATACAGGTCTGTAGCAAACCTGATTTTTGCCTCTTTGGAGGAAAAAATTAGGCAGAGGGCAGGGCAGGAGTAGGCTTAACTCAGGGGGAGAGATTGAGACAAGTTTTAGAGTCTGAGTGACAGTTTATTAAAAAGTTGTAGAGCAGGAGTAAAAGGAAGCAAAACACACTTGGAAGAGGGCCAAGTGGGCTACTCGAGAGATTCAAGTGCACCATTCAGTCCTTGACTTGGGATTTTATATATTGGTGTAGTTATAGGGTTTGTTTCTCCTCCCTTGATTTTTCCCTGAGGGTAGGCTGTCCACATGTCCAGCGGCCTGACAGCACTTGGGAGGGGCCACATGTGCAGTGTGTTTACTGAAGTTATGTGTCTGCTTACAGGAGGTGTTTTTTGCTTACCAGTCAAATGTTGCCAGATGAAGTCATGCACTGGTTAAATTCCACCATTTCAGCTCTTAGTGTGCATGCTTGAGCCCTCTAACACAACTCCTCAGATCTGCTTACCTACATACTCTAACATTATTAAGGGCCATATAAACAGAAATGCAGTTGGAGATGCATGTTCCTCATTTGTAGGAATGGTTGCTTAAATAACATATGGGCAGAAAAATATTGTGACTTTAAGGGATTTGAACAAAAAAAGAAGAGTAATTTCTAAGGTAAAAACTTAGGATGAAAATTCTGAATAAAATTGACGCTGTTAACATTCCCATTTCTAGGAATGCATAATCAGATTGCTACTAAATTCATTTCATGCCAATAACAAAGATTGATGATCATAGACTTCACAAAGGCTAATTTCATGTTTTTTATTAAAAGAATCAGTGAAAACCAGAGCTAGATGTAGTTGTCTGTAGGTATCCAAAGTAAATATATATTTTTTTGTTGGTGCCAATGAAGTTTCAATAAGTTGAAACTTCAATAGTGAAAAATCAACTTTGCGTGCAATGATTTTGACAGTCTAAATTATGTGTAAATTATATAATTGAATTATAATTCTAAAAATTAGTGTGATACTAACAATATTATAGTAATTTTATAATAATACTGAAGTTGTGTGTATGCTCACTTCAGACTTTTTTCCCTCATCAGTCGTGTTCCCAGAGGAATGTCATATACCGGTTAAGCTCCACCATTCTGGCTCTTAGTGTGAATGCTTAAGCCCATTTACCCAACTCCTGAGACCTTATTGGGAAGCTGCTGATTACCAGCTCTATGTGTTTTCTATAGAAAAGTGAGCATGTGCACAACTTCAGTATTATTATAAAATTAGTATAACATTATTAGTATTATACCAATTTTTAACTTCAATATTAATTACCCTAATATAATTCTAAGAATTAGTATAATACAGTACATTCAAATGATCACAAACTGATTTTTTTAAATGAGTTGCAGCTGTTACTTTACAGTCTGGTTTGTTGACCTGAATGCTATTCAAGTCCTACCTTTATTTCATTGATAATCAACTTTTGAGATGATTCAAAGACTGACTGAAAGCTTATTTCTATTTTGTGAGATTCTATTTTGATGCAAGGACAAAATGTTTTTGAGAGAGAAAGGGAGAGATGTTATAATGTTTCAAGTGAAGTCACTGGTTTCTCAAGAACAAAATCGGATTGCTCAAAAAGACATTTTAAAAGAAGTGGTTAAAACCATTATCTTGATTTGCAGTTAAAAGATGGGAGAAAATTGGTGAAAGTTTTTCAGTTGATCAGCTTGATTATTCTCTTGTAGAAAAACCTCTTAATGGAAATTGCTCTCACATTTTGCTTACAGCTATAATTACTAGGTAAGTAAGACTCTTCCAAATTTTCTACTCAGAAAAGTGGCCTTTTTCTGAATAGCAAATTTTCCTACATTCAATTGATCACCAAATCCTGTAAAATCTGCCTTCAGTGTAGGTCTGGCATGCTACTGCACCTCAGCATCTCTATGCTACAACAGCAGAAAAAGTGTGCCTACTCGACGTGGCTACCAAAATACGCTCCCATGCCCGGACGGGACCACAGATTCTCTCTTACTTTCTTATGATCTGTTCCTCACATAACAACCTCGTTATGTTCAAATAAGAATCTAAGTTTAATTGAGTCAATTCTCACATTTTAAATATTAGTGTCATTACATTGCTTCAGGCTTTCTATTATCTCAGCTTTTTTTTTTTTTTCTATCATTTACCCCCTTTTATTGTATGTTCACACAGACTGCCTTTCAGTGGCTTAAATGCAACTTTAGCCATCAGAATCATTTTAGCTATCAAAATCCTTCTTCTTAATGGAATAATTGCTCCTCTCCCAACCACTCATTCATTTCTTAGCTAACTTCTAATCATATTTTGTGTCTATATTGAAAAGGCATCTCTCTATGACTCTTTTCAAAACTCACAATATCATATATTTTATCTTAGCACTCAACACCATATTAAAGGATAAATAACTTATGTAATTCATCTTAGTTAAGAGATCTTACCTTGTTGGACTCTACATTCTCTTTCTCTCTACCCAACTCCCAACATATATTTGTGCATATGTATAAATTGCTATATCCTCAACACATCAAAACATATAAGGCATATGGTTACATAGTTGATAATAAATGTTTGTTGAATGTGTGAATTGAAACTAAAGAGCACGGTAGAAAGAAAAGAAAGGAACATTAATAATTTATATATTTGTAGAGATTAACAGATACATACATTACAGGTGAAGAACGTTTATTGTAGCAGAAGTTTCCTAAGATAATAATTTCACAGTGTAGAGACATAACATGGAAAGTTTTGCTAAGTTTCTATATTTTTATTGAAAATTAGTCATAACATTAATGATGATATTAACTGTAGTGTATTCAATAGTAGAATGAACCATGCAATTTATTCATTTCTATATATAAAGTCTTTGATTCAGTTTGTTCAAATATTTCTGAAAATGGAAAGTTTTTACACTTCTAGAAAAAAAGATTGACTGCATTATAACCATGATACAAGTAGCAATCCAGACCAGTTTTAACCTGTTAATTCAATAAGTAAAAACTGTTCTCACTGAGCATGCTTTTGCATACCAACCAATCAATTACAGCACCTTGTTTATCAAAATTAGCTAATCACAGACTCGGTCCAATAGATATCCCTCTAAGTGCTAACCAATCAACAACAGTCTTATCTAAGTAACATACTTCTACAGATGATGCTATCCCACTTATTCTATTACAAATCCCTGAACTCTGTAATTTCTTAAAAAGTCTTTATAAGATGGCAGTCTCTTCTCAGAGAGACTGTAGCTAAATAGGATAGCTCCCGTTAATATAATGAGCAATAAATGTAGCATTCTCTTTTTATTTCAGATAGAGAGATCCTTTGACCATCCTAAGTCATTTATTTTTATTGTCATTTTACACAGTAAAAAAATGAGGAGCAAAAAATATAAGTGACTTAATTGCAGTTATGGTGATGATATTAGATCAATATTAGAATATTAGGCTATTGAGTATATTTACTCCAATTATAATTATTTAATCATTATAAAATGTTAATATAGGTATGTCCTTAATAAATACTCTTTATCTAGAACACTTAAAGTAGGGTGTCTACCCACTAAATAGTTTAAGAGCATGTAAAACAATAACAGAGCAAGAGACATGCACTGAAGGAAATGCTAAGGAAACATGAAAAATAAAGAATGAAATAAGACACTGAAATTAGAAGTGAGTATATCTGTCATAAAATAAATATACAAGATTTAAACCGGTTTTCTTAAATAACATTTGTAACCACAGAACATTCATGATTCTGAATGCAGATTTATATTAACTTGCATTAAAATAAAATGGAAAAATAAGTAAAGCCAAGGACAGAATGAAATAATAGATTCAAGCTAATATTAGTTTGAGATCATTAGATAATTTGTGTTGATACAACATAAAATCTCAATAAAGATATTATATGCATGAAAGTGCCAATTCAAAACATCACACTGAAGAAAAACTTTAAAATTTCAGTAGAACACTCAAGATATGCATTTTGAACAAATTTTACAAACTAATATGAACAAAATTGTAAATGGTTAACTGATAACTTGACATAATATATAAATTATAAAAAAAGGAAATGTCTAGATAATTTTAATAACATTAATATTATAATTGATATTTTATTGAACTTGTTGTTTGAACACGTTTATCTCTACTAATTCCACAATTCCAATGAATAAAAGTGAGTGTATTTTTAAAAATAAATACACAAGAATATAAGAATACGGAGTAGATTTGGCCACAGATGAGAAATCTCAGCCAATTTACATAAAGAGAAGTAGGTATACAATTAATAAATGACAAGGGGTTTAAATATATTTCTTTTTCTAACAAGTATCTAAACAGGTGGCCAGGAGTTAGTAAAGAATAGTCCAAGAATCTTGCAGATTTCTTACACAGAGTTCTCTAAAACGGCCTGGTGATTCGGAGGCAGCACAGCTATCTGAAGGCATGTGCTCAAGAGAGATGCCTAGAAGAGGACTGTTTGAAAGTGTACAAAGGGAATTGATAAACTTCATCATTAGCTAGCTAAGGAGCTGCCCTTCTACACTCCTGCAGAAAAAAGTTTATTCCCAAGGAAGGTTGAATAAGAAAGCCTCTGTCCTGGAGTCCACTAAATTCTACTGCTGCTGATGTGACTCACTTTATGAAACTCCGTTTTTACACCCAAATCCGGCTAATCACAGCAAGCAAACCAAAACTTAGAGTACCTCTTGGGAAAACTGAACTGTTCAAGAGAAAAAGCGTACAGATAAAGGTTTTGAGGTGGATCGAGATGCATTACCTCACATAGAGCAACCTGGTCTCATCTCAATGAGCATAGTGGGTTTAAAGACTAATCAGTATTGTCAACTCTGTTTACACATTTGAGCTTCTTTTCAACTTTTAATTATCCATTTATAAGCATGAGAAAATATCATCAGGAATCATCAGATGTTGAAAGAACACTCAAATAAAAAAGGCAAAAACTAAAACAACAAGAAAGACTTACACTTAATTTGAACGGTATATTAATATGACAACTACATTCCTGCATTTATCCAAATAATAAGAATAATTAAATGATTAGAGACCTTACAACAAAGATTTATAGCACACATTTTACATAACACAGCTAGAGAAATACCAAACAAATTTTCTAATTTTAGGAACTATACTATACTACGTTTCATTGCATAGATTACAGTCTTTAAGACCTATTAAACTGAAGTCTCAAGAAAATATTTTTCTGTTTTGACAAGTCTATGTTATTTATTATTGAATGATGTGTGAGGATATTTCTGTCAGCTTGGCTTGCAATATGCATTATTCTCATTTGCAATCAATAACTTGACTGGCAGGCAACTCCCAGAGAGAGAGAGATCGAGAATATTTAACTGCTTGCTTTGCCGTGCCACATCAGTTAACTTCATCTTTCAAATCTCCCTAACATGACAGCACAGAAAATACCATAGAACAGTATTTCGTAATTAGATTCCTTTTACTTTTGATATTTTTGTTTTTATGAGAGGCAGTATACCTAGTTATAATATGTCATCCTTATATCTTGGGCCTATTTAAGATTTGTTTTCTCTTCTGCTTTCAAAGAAAGAGAAGGAACATCTTCAACATAATTAAGAATCTTCAGACTCAAAAAAGTCTTCCTGTAATTGCCAAATGACAAGTCATAATATTTATTATTTTAGACATTCATCAGAGCACTAATACCATTAGAATAAGACTTTTTACATATCTTACATACTATTTTAATGCAATAGGTATCACTTTGTTTTGTCTTGTCCATCCTTAACCCTGAACTCAATGCTGATAATTTTATGTATTGAATGTCAGTTGAAAGTGTTTCCCCTTAGGAATTTGAAATTTAAAAAAAAAAAATCTAGATGTCCAAAATCTCCTGTTTTAATATAACTTAGGGTTGATCACAGTTAACAAATATTTGGATTTCCATTAGAGGAATATGTCATAAATCAAGCTACTCTAAATTTGTTATATCTTAGTTAAATGAATGCAACTATGGGAAAATTGTAACACATTATTACAGAAATTTGAAGAAATTCAGAAACATAGAGAATCATGCCTCAAACTAGTAAGCACAAAGGTACAAATAAAAATGCAATCTGAATTAGTAATATCTAGCATTTCCACCACTACAACCTTAATTTAAATTATCATCCTTGTTTATCTAAATGACAGTAACACCCTCCCTGTGTCCTGTTTCAGTTTATCTACAGACCACCTTTCATCAGTAGCCAGTTTTTTAATATGTACATCAGATTATATTACTTCTTTCTTGGAAACTACCAATAGTTTTTCATTAAATGTTAAGCAATATCTTTCCTTGTTACCATGGCCTGTGAGGCTATACAGGAAATGGTCTTGATTTTCACCCTCCGTCTTCTTCCTATTCATAAAGTACATCCACTTTGGCCTTTTTTCTGGCTTTGTTTCACAGCATTTGTACTGGGTCTTCTTTCTGCTTGGCTTTTTTTTTTTTTCCATGATCTTAACATGATTGCTTCAGTTTCCTAGTTTGGGTCTGAATGCATATGTTACTGCCATTAAGCAGTACAGTGGATAATAAACATTGTTGTATCAAAAACTGCAGCATTGTTTATGCCACCACCAGTCAGTAACTCAAGGAGAGTCACCTCTGCCTCATTTCTGCTCATCAAATTTCATGTGAGTGAAATAAACTGACAGAACCTTAATCACATCCAGAATCCTAGTAGCAAAGGGTCGAGAGGTCACTTTAGCTTTACAATTTCTCTCACTAAAAACAGGAGGAAAAATAAGTTTTGTGCAAGTCAATCTAAGTACAGATATAGATACATTAATAGACCCATAGATATTATAGAGTACTATAGTAAAAGCAATGATGCTTGGCTACACATAGGGCTCTCAGATTAAGATCAGGCCTGTGGGTATTCTAGAAATACGCTCAGGACAATTCCTCCTTATTAAGTCAGAAAGAAGACAACTGATTGATTTTATGCACAATGACTGCATTTTTGCTTGTATTTTCGGCTGTATTCAGGGAGGACAAAACCCAGCCTCTTGATACTAGACAAACATTATTCAGTTTATTGGGATGTCTTTCCTATCATTTTACTATCTAACAGTTTCTAAACATGCTTGGGAATATTCTTGATTCTCTTCCCCTGTGAAGTAGCTTACTCGTAAAACTCCTACTCAAAGCCCTCTATATTTATGTCATTTTTGTTTTTTTTTTAGAAATTCTTCAAAGATATAGAACATTTAATTATTTTAATTATTTTCCCTTTACAAATATTTATTGTAAATAAATATTTACACCTTGACTCAGACACTGTACCAGACCCTGGGCACAGTCTGTCAGTAGAAGTGAAAAGTGAACTAGCAACTGCATTTTGGGTAGTGAATTCCACTTTATATATTTGCAAAAGCAAAGACATGAATCCACATTGAATGGGAATTAGAGAGATCTGGTCAGGTAAAGGAGATACTTAGTTTAGCTCCAAGTCCCTGAAGCTTACCTAGGAAGATCAAATATGAGGTGGAATCATAGTTCCTACTCCAGTTATTGATACATATGTTTTTTATGTAATTGAACTGGAATGCACTTGTGTATGGATATATGGGGAAGATCACGTTTATATGGGCTCACAGAATGACAATAACTATTAAGTATCTCTAAGTCAATGTTCATAAGTGGTCTTGGGAAGGATAAGATCCACAGTAGTTCTTCTTGACTCTACAGTCATCTGTTTAAAGTTATACAAAGGTATACTCTCCAACTGGGTATTTCTAATTGGTTTCTCAGTCTCTCCTATTAACGGTGTAACCAGTTCTTACTTTAAATTCCCTCTGTTCTAAATGCCCAAAGTGATGTATGTTCTACTATTTGGATCTTGGCTCATGTGCGCTACAAAGCATTTCTACAAACTTTCTGTTTAGGTATGCTGCCACAGTTAAGTGGTTTATCTCAGAAAATACAGCGGAACACAATGCATAGCCTTACTTACTATTAGATACAAAGTGTGAAAGCTTTGACACAGAACCTGCTTCCATACTTCAAAACATCTGTGTGTTTATTGATTCCATCTGTGAAGAATGCATTGCAAGTCTGCCTCTATGTGATCAGATGTGGACAATCATTGTGCAACCTGGGCATTGGCTGATAAAACAAATCTACAAATGTTTCAACATGACAGATAACAACATGCCATGTCGGGTCATCAGGACCCTGATTTATTGCTTAGTAAATGAGAAAACCACTTGGAAAGGCTGTAGAGGCTCCATTGCAGGCCTGGCAGAGCAGAAAGATAACATAATAAAATCCTTAGTCCTGCCACAGTTTTATCAAGAGGGTATACAACATTGATTAGCTTGACACTGATTATATGTACATACTTCCTGAATATTGTGCCTGAATCCTACTGGGACCGTGGCATTCACTTATAAATACAGATATATTTTGTACAGACTACTTTTATGCTACCTTATCATAAATAATTGGGTTTTATATTTAACAGCTACATCAAATGTTGACCTCTTGTCCAGATTCCTTGACTGATCCTGGAACCCTGGACTACTGAAGATAACTGGTGCCCATATAGGCATTCAGTTGAATTCAAATTATTGTATCTTTTCAGCCTTGCCTTTCTTAAACCAAATACTTAATGCATCTTCCTCATGAACTTTAGTTTCACAGCAGATCTTATCTCTCTGTACTTGGTAGTCTAGTTCTATTACCACCTTTTCACTTGCCATTATTTTTCGTAGTGTCTATCTCACTGTAAACATGGTTATAAAATGAACAACTGTGCAGTACAATGTTGTAATAACAGTACACATAAATTTGAATTGAGAAAAGCACGTAGGAGGTTTGTTGTTTATGTTAAAAAACAGACTTTTGTTAAATTTCCACTAGTGTGAAACTTCTCTATTAAGGTGGTTTACTTTTAAATACAATGCCCTTATCAACAGAGTCTACAGCAATTTGCAGCACATCACTTAAATAAACGAAGCATTTTATCCTGGAAATTTTATTACCTAATGTTGT
>NW_016805931.1:16830-45608 GCF_001698545.2 Rhinopithecus bieti | reverse complement strand
GAGCTTCCCAGCGGCTTTGTTTACCTACTTAAGCCTCAGCAATGGCGGGGGCCCCTCCCCAGCCTCGCTGTCGCCTTGTGGATAGATCGCGGCAGACTGCTGTGTTAGCAGTGAGGGAGGCTTCGTGGGCGTGGGACCCTCCCGGCCAGGTGTGGGATATATTCTCCTGGTGTGCTTGTATGCTTACAGCGCAGTATTGGGGTGGGAGTTACCCGATTTTCCAGGTGTTGTGTGTCTCAGTTCCCCTGGCTAGGAAAACGGATCCCCTTCCCCTTGCGCTTCCAGGTGAGGCGATGCCTTGCCCTGCTTCAGCTCTCGCTGGTCAGGCTGCAGCAGCTGACCAGCACCGATTGTCCGGCACTCCCTAGTGAGATGACCCCAGTACCTCAGTTGAAAATGCAGAAATCACCGGTCTTCTGTGTCGCTCGCGCTGAGAGTTGGAGACTGGAGCTGTTTCTATTCTGCCATCTTGCTCCGCCAGTCTCAATTGCAGTTTTACAACCTAGTCAGCATACCTGTGTCTCACCATGACAATGTCCTGAATAAAATCAGGGTGTGCCTTTCTCCAGTTGTGGAGAGCTTGCAGTGTCCCATCCCTCACTCATTCCTAGCTACTTGTCTCTGGTCATGACACATTTCACTAGATTCTGCAGAGAAAAACAGGGCTCTGATTTAGGACGAAATAATATCCAACGTATTGCACACCTCACTGAGGTTTTCTATATACTATCTTTCCTCATCCAATTTTCTAAAACATTTCTATATTTATTCACTCTTTCAAATATATAAAAAGATGGACAATAAACCCGTATAAGTATATGTGTGAGACTAAATAGGAAACATACAAATTAAGAAATTAAGAAAACAAAATAATGAAATAAAACAAAACAAAAATGCTAATACAAATTTCCGTTCAAATTGATAAATATTAAATAGTAATTATAATGGAAAGTCATAAAATGATATAGTAATAAACAATTATTACTAGGCTTGTAAGTTTAAAATATTTATTATGAAATCCTTTAAAAAATCTGCATAAAATATTTTAAAATGACCAAATCCTTGTATTCACTTAAATTTTATTAAAATTTTTTTAAAACATCCAACAATATATGGTCAAATATTTTTACAATATTAAAACTATAAACCACTTGACTATTCAAATCAAAGAAATGTCTAATTAACTAGGGCAGAGCTACTTGAAGTATGGTGCTCAGATAGTTGGCATCAGTGTAACTAGGGAAAGTTTTATAATTGAAAATTCTTGGTCTTTACTGCAGAACCACTGAATCAGAATTTAGAGGAGGGGTAAGGAATCTGTTTTAAGAAGCTTTCCTGAAGAATCTTAGATGTGCAAAGTTTGAAAAGTATTATGCTAAAGTACATTTTAAAATCACTTGTCAAAATTCTGTAGTAAATTAATATGCATTAAAATATAAAAGGTTTTCTAGGCTTTACTTGATACCAAAGGGAATGGTTGTCTTTTTGTAAAAAGACATAAATATGCACAGAAAATATTATTGGAAAAGATGGCATTGCAAATGCATGTGGAAAAGACAGATATTTAAATGAATAAGTCACACTCTTTTATTAAAAAATTACAAAGTACAAACCACAGAATAAGAGAAAATATTTGAAAACTACCCATCTGACAATAAATTAATAACCACAGTATATAAAGTGCTCAAACAACTCTATTGAAAAAAATGATCTCATCAAAAAACGAGCAAAAGATCTGAATAGACATTTCTCAAAAAAAAAAAAAAAAGACATACAATTGGCAAAATGGTTTATGAGAAGGTGTCCAACATCACTGATTGTCAGAGGAATGTAAATCAAAATTACAATGAAATATCATCTCACCTCACTTAAAATGGCTTTTATCCAAAAGACAGGCAATGACAAATGCTGGCAAGGATGTAGAGTGAAAGGAATCCCTCATGCACAAATGGTGGGAATGTAAATTAGTACAACCACTATGAAGAATACTTTGAAGATTCCTCAAAAAACTAGAAATAGAGCTACCATATGATCCAGTAATCCTATTGCTAAATACATTCCCCGAAGAAAAGAAATCAGTATATCAAAGAGATATCTACACTCCTATTTTTGTTGCATCTGAAGCTGTGTTCACAATAGTCAAGATTTGGAGCAACTTAAGTGTCCATAAACTGATGAATGAATAAAGAAAAGGTGGTACACATACACAATGGGGTAGTATTTTGTCATGAAAAGAAAAATGATACTCAGTCATTTGCAACAACATGGATGAAACAGGAGATCACTATGTTAAGTGAAATAAGCCAGGCACAGAAAGACAAACATCACATGTTCTCACTTATTTATGGGATTTAAAAATCAAAACTATTGAACCCATGGAGATAGAGAGTAGAAGGATGGTTACTAGAGGCTGGAAAGGATAGTGGTAAGGTGTAGGGGAGATAGAGATGGTCAATGAGTAAAAAAAATAGGTAAAGAATAAGCCCTAGTGTTTGTTAGCAAAACAGGGTGACTATAGTCAATAGTAATTTAATTATACACTTTAAGAAATTAAAAGAGTATAATGGGATTGCTTGTAACACAAAGTGTAAATTATTGAGGGAATGGATACTCCATTTTTCATGACATCACTATTACACATTGCATGCCTGTATCAAAACATCTAATGTACCCCATGATATATGCACTTACTGTATACCCACAGATTCTTTACAAAAGTTACAAAGAAGTATTCTGTTAAGTAGAGTTGATGTAGAATAACAAAAAATTAAAGAATATGATAAAATTTACTTGCACATGCGTGTGAACATTCTCTGGCCCACAAGGAAAGGATTCCTTTTTTCTACCATGTTAGATCCCAATAAAATACAATTGACACAGACTAAAAGTCTATACCATTCCATCTGAAAACTCACTTTAAAAATAATACTATGGGTAAAAGATGAAAAGACTAAGAACGCAATTTATAAAATAATTGAAGATTCATATAATTAATTAAATTCCTATTGAATATAGCACATCACAGACAAAAACTAGACATCCCACCAAAAAAAAAAAAAAAAAAAAAAGAGTCCAATGAAAGGTTATGACTAGAGATTGTCTCTGTTCCATGTAGTGTGCTATGAGGTAATAGAAAAGGTAGTTTTTCTGGCTTTAAGAATCAGACAAAATTTGGAGAAAGCACATCCATAAAAACATAAAGAGGTAAACCACCCAGAAAAAAAAAAAAAAGACCCTGGAGGTGGACTCCAAATCATGTGCATAAAAACTAAGCTAAAATCACTTGTTGACCCCAGAATTCTATGTACAGCAAAATATCCTTCAAAAATGAAAACAAAATAAAGATGGCTGCACATGAAAGAGAATCAAGAATTTGTCATTAGCAGATGTACTTTATAATGCATGTTAAAGAAAATTCTTCAGGTGATGGTAAATAATATCATATATAGAGAAAATATAATCTTTCAGAAATGATAAAGATAGTTTCTAATGGTAAATATCATTAATAAATTCTATCAATCATTTATGGAATGAAAATATCAATTTTACCCCTAATATCTAAGAAAATGTAAGAACAAGGAACACTGTTCAACTTATTTTATAGAGCCAATATAAACCTAAATAGCAAAATGACAGAATTACACAAGAAATATAAATAAAAGAATATTACCAAGAAATATTTCCCATAAACATACACCCAATATACTTAATAGCTTATTAGTCACATCTCTATATATTACAGATATAGGACTTCTCTGAGAAATGAAAAGTTTATTTAAGATCCAAGAAACAAAAATTATGATTTACAAATTAACACAATAAAAGAGAAAAAACATACAATAATTCTCTCAACAGGATAAAATCATTTGAAAAAATTGTGTATCCATTCGTAATAAGAACTTCCAATTTGATTTAAAACCCTAAAGGTAACATCAAACTTAATGACCAAATACTGAAAGCTCTTTCCCTAAGATTAGGAGAAAGACAAGAATACCTCTTTCATTCAACTTTGTATTACAGATGTAAGACCACAGCAATAAGACTACAAAAAGAAATGGAAGACATAAACATTGAAAAGGAAGAAGTAAACATATCACAAGTTGGTAATGACATTATTGTTTATAAAGAAAATCTAAACGTATGAAATTATTAGAACTAATACACAAATTTTATAAAATTGAAGGATGCAAGGCTAAATTTTAAAAAAGTATATATATACTTTTATATATACTTACATATATATATATACTTACATATACATATATATATATGGAGAGAGAGAGAGAGAGAGAGAGAGAGTCATTCCTTAGTACTTTTGGGGGATTGTTTCCGGGAACATCTGCGTATACCAAAATCAGCTCAACTCAAGTTGATTTCATGGAATCTGGGAATATTGAAAAGGTCAACCCTCCATATATGTGGATTTCATATCCCTCAAATACTGAGTAGCTTTTGGTTGTGTATGTGGAGCTTCTTGATAAAGAGAACTGATTGTAATTATTACAAGAAAAATCCACTTATAGTTGGATCTATATGCAGTTCAAACCTGTGTTGCCCAAGGGTCAACTGTATATATTAGTGGTAAACAACTGAAAATTAAAATCATTGCAATACCATCTGTATTAGTCCTTTCTCACATTACCATAAATATACTACGTGAGATTGAATAAGTTATAAACAAAAGAGCTTATAGTGAATCACAATTCCACATGGCTGGGGAGGCCTCAGGAAACTTATAATAATGACAGAAAATGAAGGAGAAGCAGATACATTCTTCACAAGGTAGCAAGAGAGAGAGAGAAAACAGGGGAAACTGCCACTTTTAAAACCATCAGATCTCATGAGAACTCCCTCACTATCATGAGAACAACATGGGGGAAACCATTCCCATGATCCAGTCACTCTCACCAGATCCCTCCCTCAACACATAAGGATTACAATTCAAGATGAGATTTGCATGGGGACCCAGAGGCAAACCATATCACCATCTAACAATAAAATACAGATAAATTTAACATAAGATGTTCAGGACCTCTGTGTTGAAAAATATACAACATTGCTGAGATAAATTGGGTAAAATCTAAATAAATATATGTAGAGATATATTATAGCCATAGATCAGAAGACTCAATACTGATAAGATGTCAATTCTCGTAAAATTGATTTGAAGATTCAAAATATTTTCATCAAATCCGCAAGAGGCTTTCTGAATGGAAATACATTGCATGAAACAGGCATGCTGAGCCTAAATTTTACATGGAAATGCAAAGAGAGTAGAAGAGACAACAATATTAAAAAGGAAACAAAGTCGATGAATTTACTACCTAATTTCAAGACTTACCATAAGGCACCAGTCATCAAGACAATGTATTATTGACATAAGAAATGACAAATAGATCTCTGGAACAGAATAGAAAAGCTAGAAATAAACCCACACTTACACACTGATTTTTATGAGAGGCACTAAAGCAACCCACACATAAAAGAGAGAGTGATCTTATTTTATTTGCATGTTTCATATTTAGAAAATTATTTAGGGATACAGGAAAATAACTTCTATAATACCTCATGACAGGGAGAATTAGGACAGTTAATTTGGAGAATAATGGGTACTATTTAGTAACAAAGAATAGACCTATCATGGATGATACACACTAGGCACGTGACAGTGATTTCCTCTGAGGCTGAAGAGAGTGAAAATGCACCTGTCAGTGATGGAGGAAATCTTCCAAAGGGACTAATTTATCTACACAGCTCTTTGTAAAGGAGAATGCATGCATATATTAGAATATTTTAAATGTTTGTATGGTAAAAATAGACTGGAAATGGACATTAAGTTGTTCGTTCTATTAAAGGAAATATCCGTGTTGACTATTGATGCTTTTCTGTATTTCTGCATTTTAAATATAATACCACAGTCAAGGCCTGCAATTGCAGCAGCCAATCCTCAAAAAGAATACATTCTGTTGTGTTTACAACTTTTTCAGGTCCTATTTCATTTCTCAAGTGCAGGGGCTTTTCCCAAGGCTCAACTGTCAAAGCTTAATTCTCAGATCTCTCACTCTATGTAAACATTCTAATCCTATTACAAAAATGGAACTTACTTTAATCCTCTTGTATCAGGCATTCAATAACCTAGAATATCCCTCCATAGGAGTTTCTCCCTGCAAAGGGCTTGTTCTAGAGCCAACAGTTACTCAAGCTCATGTATCTTCTCCTTTTCTTTTATTCTTCACGGCACTTCAAGAGTGGGGTCCTTTTATCTCTCCGTTACAGTTAATGATTTATCATTCTCTCTGTCAGTGCAATCCTGTGATAACAAGCTCTAGTGTGTTTTACCCAAACTAGATAGAATCCACAGCATGATCAATCCGTCTTTAGAAATTGCCGTTCTCATTCATCCCCTGAATAAATCCAGAGTTTTAGATATCTGATGGAAACTTGGCCGAACTGCTTCTTCTGGTTGCTTTTTGTAGACATTCAGGATAGGTCCCAGTGTGGGAAGGGCCAGTTCTTATAATTGACTGGACTCTGCCTCCATCTTTATCACTTCACAAATAGATAATTCTCAGTATTTCAGGACCAATCCTTTTCACTGCATCACGAATTTGTTAAGATTTCCTTAACCTACATAATCAAATATACGGTAATTTATTACATTATTTAAAAGAATCTAATTAAATTATATGTCATTGCTCATAATTACACACCTTACAGACATAGTTAAGAAAAATGGCTCTGTCCCCTTAGTCATGGTGCTCTATTACCTACTAGTTTTTGTGCCTAACGCTGTCTTCCTCACACCCAGTTCTGTGGCAGAATCATTACTTTCTATGTATCAGAGATTTGATAATGACTTCAGGGACTTCTCAGGTTCTCTAGCTGTTAATGCTTAGTGTTCACACTTCCATTCTCCTCGCTTGCAAGGTATTTTTATATGTAAAAATAATATTTTGCTAACAGCTACTGAAACCCTGTGCGGTACAGGGACATAAGAAGACTTACTATTTTTCTTAGGATTTTCAAAACTGCTGCCCTCTATTATTCTGAGAATGAATTTTCCCAGTGTACTCTCTGTTGCAGTGCTCTGATGATTTTTCTTTTTCTCTGAGTTCTGTTATGGACGATAAAGATTATTCAAGAAATGGTTTCATTTGATTTGGAGAAGAAGAATGTTCACATTTAGAAATGTCAGAGTTGCCACTGGTGTATAAAATGTCATTGATTATATGATAATACTATTTATTTCAGAATTAAGCATACTTTGCCTGGCTTAAGTGGCCTGTAGTTTTATAGTTTAACATGATTTGTTAAGTGTAACAAATTCTTTTAAATAAATCCTACTAATGTCTTACTACTTATTGAAATTCTAATCATCCTTTCATTTACAAGTTTAAATTATACTCCATGGACCTTTTCTTGATCCCCTTTTGGAATTAATTTGTTTTTCCTCTGTATATACATAAAATACTGTTATTTCAATAGAAGAACTTGCTTCTGTGCATATGGAATTAATAATTTGTTATTTGCATTTTTAAAAAAATGTACTTCTCTCCCAGTTAGACTTCATATTATGAGAAGCTTTCATTTACCTCTCTGATAATGTAACATATAAAAATAATGCAATCAAGATTTTTTTAACAATTCAGTCTTTTTTATTAGTGGTATTATACTTTAAAGTTCTAGGTACATGTGCACAGCGGTCAGGTTTTGTTACATATGTAAACATGTGCCATGTTGTTGCTGCACCCATTTAACTCGTCCATTTACCATTAGGAATATCTCCTAATGCTATCCCTTCCCCCTTCCCCCTCCACCACAATAGGACAGTGGTTGATTGATCTCCCCTTCCTGGTCCAAGTGATCTCTTGTGCAATCCACCTATGAGTGAAAAATGCATGTATGGTTTTCTGTCTGAGATAGGTTGCTGAGATGATCGGTTCCAGCTGCATCCTGTCCCACAAAGGACATGAATACAGGTGTTTTTCAGGCGCATAGTATTCCGTAGTATTCCATGGTGTATATGTGCCACATTTTCTTAATCCAGTCTTTCATACAATGAGATACCATCTCACACCAGTTAGAATGGCAATCATTAAAAAATTAGGAAACAACAGGTGCTGGAGAGGATGTGGAGAAATAGGAACACTTTTACACTGTTGGTGGGACTGTAAACTAGTTCAACCATTGTGGAAAATAGTGTGGCAATTCCTCAAGGATCTAGAACTAGAAATATCATTTGACCCAGCCATCCCATTACTGGGGATACATCCAAAGGATTATAAGTCATGTGCTATAAACACACATACACATGCATGTTTATTGCGGCGCTATTCACAATAGCAAAGACTTGGAATCAATCCAAATGTCCCCCATCAAAAAGTAGGCAAAGGATATGAACAGACACTTCTCAACAGAAGACATTCATACAGCCAACAGGCACATGAAAAAATGCTCATCATCACTCACATCAGACAATTCAGTTTTTTATAAAATACATCACTTAATTATATTTTAAATACAATGTAAATATAAAATAATTTAAATGTGCAACTAGATTAATTTTCTACCTTAAGGTTGAGATATCAGTATAATATAAACCCCATTTGTCATCTTATCATTGTTTTTTAAAATTATATAAATGAAATCATAAAGTATGTATTCTTTTGTGGATTAATTCACTCAATATCTTTTCTGTGAAATGCATACTTCTTATTGCATATGTTCATTTTATTTCATTCATTGAAGTGTAGTATTTCATTGTGTGAGTATTCCACTTTTTATTTCTTACAAAGAAGGTTTTTTGGTGGTCCTGTTACCATTTCTGCTGACTGCATCTTGGGTTGCACTTTTATTACTTACTTGAGTCCATTGAGACACAATACTCACACACGTGAGTTACTTGAATGAGGTTTGTTACTTATAGGTAAGCAGCAAGAGACTACAGAGGCCTAGGACTTACGATGAGCTAGTCCCTTAACATTCAGGGAAGCTGTCTAGGGCAGACGTAGTCTCAGCTGCTCCACTTGTACAGCAATTAAGGGATCTTAGAAAACAGTTCACCTTGGGTTTTATATTCTGAGGACAACATGACAGACTGGGCTAAAGCTTTCATAGATAGATAGATAGATAGATAGATAGATAGATAGATAGATAGATAGATGTATATTGTATTTCAATAAGTTTTGGGGAACAGGTGGTGTTTGGTTACATGAATAAGTTGCTTAGTGGTGATTTCTGAGCTTTTGGTGTACCCATCACCTGAGCAGCGTACATTCTACCAATTGTGTAGTCTTTTATCTACCACCAATTCCCACCCTTTCCCCTGAGTCTGCAAAATCCATTGTATCATTGTATCATTCTTATGCCTTCGTGTCTTCATAGCTTAGCTCCCACATATGAGTAATGACACATGATGTTTGGTTTTCCATTCCTGAGTTACTTCACTTAGAATAATAGTCTCCAATTCCATCCAGGTTGCTGAGAATGCCATTATTTCATTCCTTTTCTTTTTTTCTTTTTGGAGATGGAGTCTTGCTCTGTTGCCCAGGCTAGAGTGCAGCGGCACAATCTCTGCTCACTGCAAGCTCCATCTCCCGGGTTCACGCCATTCTCCTGCCTCAGCCTCTGGAGTAACTGAGATTACAGGCACTCGCCACCGCGCCAGACTAATTTTTTATTATTTTTAGTAGAGAGGGGGTTTCACCACGTTAGCCAGGATGGTCTTGATCTCCTGACCTCGTGATCTGTTCGCCTCGGCCTCCCAACATGTTCTGATTACAGGCGTGAGCCACCGTGCCTGGCCTATTTCATTCCTTTTTATGTCTGGGTAATATTCCATAGTGTGTGTGTGTGTATGTGTGTATGTATATATGTACACACATATGTATATATACACATATACATGTATACATATACATACATATACATATATATACACATGCATATATATATCATATTTTCTTTAACCACTCACAGATTGATGGGCATTTGCACTAGTTCCACATTTTTGCAATTGCAAATTGTGCTACTATAAACATGTGTGTGCAACTATCTTTGTTGTATGATGACTTTTTTCTCTGGATAGATACCTAGTAGGGGGATTGCTGGATCAAACACTATATCTACTTTTAGTAATTTAAGGACTCACCACACTGGTTGCTGTAGTGGTTGCATTCATTAACATTCCAACCAACATTGTAAAAATGTTCCCTTTTCACCACATCAATGCCAACATCTATTTTTTTTTAAATTTTTTATTATAGCCATTTTTTGTATGAGTGAAGTGGCATCACATTGTTGTTTTAATTTTCATTTTCCTGATAATTAATGATGTTGAGCATTTTTCCACATGCTTGTTGGTCATTTGTATATCTTCTTTTGAGAACTGTCTATTCATATGCTTAGCCCACTTTTTGATGACTTTTTTTTTCTTGCTGATTTGTTTGAGTTTTCTGTAGACTCTGGATATTAGTTCTTTGACAGATGTATAGATTGTGAAGATTTTTTTCAACTATGTGGGTTTTCTGTTAACTCTGCTAATTATTTATTTTGCTATGCAGAAACTTTTTAGTTTAATTAAGTCCCATCTATTTATCTTTGTTCTTGTTGCATTTGTGTTTGGGTTCTTGGTCAGGGAGCCTTTGACTAAGCCAGTGTCTAGGAGGGTTTTCCCAAGTTATCTTCTAGAATCTTTGGGGTTTCAGGTCTTAGATTTAAGTTTTTGATCCATCTTGAGTTGATTTTTGTGTAAGGAGAGAGATGAGGAACTAGTTTCATTCTTCTACATGTGGCTTGCCCATTATTTTAGCACCATATTTTGAATAGGATGTCTTTTCCCCACTTTATTTTGTTTTGTCAAAGATCAGTTGGCTGTATTTGGCTTTATTTCTAGGCTATCTATTCTGTTTCATTGGTCTATGTGCTTATTTTTACATCAGTACCATGCTGCTTTGGTGTCTATGGTCTTATAGTATAGTTTGAAATCAGATAACGTGATGCCTCCAGATTTGTTCTTTCTGCTTAGTCTTGCTTTGGATATGCAGGCTCTTTTTTGATTCCATATGAATTTCAGTATTGTTTTTTCTAGTTCTGTGAAGATTGATAGTGGTATTTTGATAGAAATTGCATTGAATTTGTAGATTGCTTTTGGCAGTGTGGTCATTTTCACAATATTGGTTCTACCCATTCATGAGCATGGATGTGTTTCCATTTCTTTGGGTCATCTATGATTTATTTCAGCAGTGGTTTGTAGTTTTTCTTGTCGAGGTCTTTCATGTTCTTGGTGAGATATAGTCCTAAGTATTTTATTCTTTTGCAGCTATTTTAAAGAGGTTGAGTTCTTGATTTGATTTTCAGCTTGGTTGCTATTGATGTATAGCAGAGCTACTGATTTGTATATATTAATTATGTATCCCGAAACTTTACTGAATCATTTACCAGTTCTAGAAGCTTTTTGGATAGGTCTTTAGGGTTTTCTAGGTATACAATAATATCGTCAGCAAATGGCGACAGTTTGACTTCTTCTTTACCAATTTGGATGACTTTTATTTCTTTCTCTTGTCCTGTTGCTCTGGCAAGGACTTCCAGTACTATGTTTAATATAAGTGGAAAAAGTGAGCAACCTTCTCTTGATCCAGTTCTCCAGGGGAATGCTTTCAGCTTTTCCCCATTCGGTAAAATGTTGGCTGTGGGCTTTGTTGTAGATGGCTTTTATTATCTTAAGTTACGTCCCGTCTATGAGAATTTTGCTGGGGGTTTTGATCAGAAAGTGATACTGGATTTTGTCAAATGCTTTTTCTGCATCTGTTGAGATGATCATATAATTTTATTTTAATTATTTCTGTGATGTATCACATTCATTGACTTATGTTAAACCATTCCTGCATCCCTGAGGTGAAACCCACTTCATCATGGTGGATTATCTTATTGATATCCTATTGAGTTTGGTTCATTAGTTTTTTGTTGAAGATTGTTGCATCTATGTTTATTAGAGATATTGGTCTGTTGTTTTATTTTTTTGTTATGCTCTTCCCTGGTTTTGGTATTAGGGTGATACTGGCCTCTTAGAATGATTTAGGGAGAACCCCCTCTTTCTATCTAGTGGAATAATGTCAACAGGATTGGTACCAATTCTTCTTTGAATGGCTAATAGAATTCAGCTATGAATCTGTCTGGTCCTGGACTTTTTTTTTTGTTACTGGTGATTTTTTCAATCTTGCTGCTTGTTTTTGGTCTGTTCAGAGATTCTATATATTCTTGGTTTAGTCTAGGAGCATTGCATATTTCCAGGGATTTGTCTATCTCCTATAGGTTTTCTACTTTATGTGTGTGAAGATGTTCATAGTAGCCCTGAATAATCTTTTGTATCTCTGTGATATGAGCTGTATTATTTCTCAGTTTGTTTCCAATTCAGTTTATTTGAATCTTCTCTATTCTTTTCTAGGTTAATATCACTAATCATCTATCACTTTTATTTATCTTTTCAAAGAACCAGCTTTTTGTTTCATTTATCTTTTGTATTTTTTGTTTTGTTTTTTTCAATTTTACTTAGTTCTTTGTTATTTCTTTTCTTCTGCTGGGTTTAGGTTTGAATTGTTCTTGTTTCTCTAGTTCCATGAGGTGTGACCTTAGATTGTCTACTTTTGTTCTTTCAGACTTTGATGTGGGCATTTAATGCTATGAACTTTCCTCTTGCACAGCATTTGCTGTATCCCAGAGGTTTTGATAGGTCATGTCACTATTATCATTCAATTCAAATAATTTTTTAAATTTCCATCTTGATTTCATTGTTGACCCAACAATCATTCAGGAGCAGGTTATGTAATTCCCATGTATTTGCATGGTTTTGAGGGTTCCTTCTGGAGTTGATTTCCAGTTTATTCTGCTGTGGTCTGAGAAAGTACTTGATATAATTTTGATTTTTCTTAAATTTAATAAGACTTCTTTTGCGGCCTATCATATGGTGTATCTTGGAGAATGTTTCATTGTTTCTTTGTTGACTTTCTGTCTTGTTGATATGTCTAGTGCTGTCAGAGGAATATTAAGTCACCCACTATTATTATGCTATTGTCTATCTTATTTCTTAGGTCTAGTAATAACTGTTTTATAAATTTGGGGTCTCCAGTGTTAGGTTAATATATATTTAGGATTGTGATATTTTCCTGTTGAACTAGTTCTTACATTATTATATAATGTCCCCCTTTGTCTTATTTAACTGCTGTTGCTTTAAAGATTGTTTTGTCTGATATGAGAATAACTACTCCTGCTCACTTTTGGTGTCCATTTGCATGGAATATCTTTTTCCATCCTTTTGCCTTAGGTTTATGTGAGTCCTTAGGTGTTAGGTAAGTCTCCTGAAGTCAGCAGAAACTTGGTTGGTGAATTCTTATCTATTTCTGCCATTCTTTATCTTTTAAGTGCAACATTTTGGCCATTTACATTCAATGTCGGTATTGAGGTGTGAGGTACTATTCTATTCATCATGCCATTTGTTGCCTGAATACCTTGGCATTTTTTTCATTATGTTATTGTTATATAGGTCCTATGAGATTTATCTTTTAAAGAGGTTCTATTTTGGTGTATTTCAAGGTTTTTTTTTTTTTTTTTTTTTCTTCCAAGATTTAGAGCTAGTTCTTGTACTGCTGATTTGGTAGTGGTGAATAGTATCTGTTTGTCTGGAAAAGACTGTATCTTTCCTTCATTTATGAAGCTTAATTTCTCTGGATACAAAATGATTGACTGATGATTGCTTTGGGCAAGGAGGCTAAACATATTACCCCGATACCTTGTATCTTGTAGAGTTTCTTTTGGGTCTCTTGTTGTTCCACATAAATTTTAAAATTGTTTTGTCCTATTTCTATGAATAATATCATTGGTATTTTGATAAAGATTTTATTGAATCTGTAGATTGTTTTGGGTAGTATGGACATTTAACAAAATTGACATTTCCAATTTCAATCCATGAACATGGAATATGTTCCCCTATTTTATTTTATTTTATTTATTTTTGAGACAGAGTCTCACTCTGTCACCCAGGCTGGAGTGCAGTGGCACAATCTGGGCTCACTGCAACCTCTGTCTCACAGGTCCTAAGAGATTCTCCTGCCTCAGCCTTCAGAGTAGCTGAGATTACAGGTGCGTGCCACCATTCCCTACTAATTTGGTATTTTTAGTAGAGATGGTGTTTCACCATGTTGACCAGGCTGGTCTCGAACTCCTGACTTCAGGTTATCCACCCACCTTGGCCTCCCAAAGTGCTGGGATTATAGATGTGAACCACTTTTTCTTTTTTTGTATCCACTTCAAATTATTTTATCAGTGTTTTATAGTTCTCAATGCACAGACAAATCACTTCTTTAGTTAAGTTAATTAATAGGTATTATTTTTTATTTATAGCTATTGTAAATGTGACACATTTCTTGATTTCTTCTTTAGAATTTTGGCTGTTGGCATATAGAAATGCTACTGATTTTTGTACGTTGACTTTGCATCCTGAAACTTTACTGAATTTGTTGATCAGTTCCAACAGATTTTTTTTGGTTGAGTCTTCAGATTTTTCCAAATATAATATTGTATCATCAGCAAACAGAGATAATTTGATTTCTTCCTTTCCAATTTTGACTTTTGTTTACTTTTAATAATTTTATTTTTTTCTAATTTTGTTACTTTAATTTCCCATGGCACCTCGGCAATGTTGAAAACAAATACAAATACAAGGATGTACTCATTTTAACATTTTATGCATGAGCATGTGTCACATGAATTTTGGGGGCAACAGTTTTGACAACAGGAGCAAATCTAAGCAATTGACCAAAAAGAAGCCAGGTAACTGGCTCTGACCCCCACTCCCAACATTTAAGAGATGGCAAAGGACATCTAAATTAGGTTTAAAAAATCAAGTTGATATGGATATTTCAACAGTGTTCTGTGCTGCAAAACTGAAAATGAAACCATTTAATACACAGCCCGTTAATATCTGAGTTACACTTTTAGGAACTGTCCACTCGAAGATTCATAAAAATTTGTCAGCTTTTAAAATTAAAGGGATGTTTTTTATTTGTCTTGTCTGATTTCTCTAGCTAGGACCGCCAGTAATATTTTCGATAACAGTGGTGAAAAGGTGCATCTTTTTCATATTTCATTTTTCATATTTAGAGAAAAGACTTTCAGTTTTCACTATTCAGTATAATACTAGCTGTGGATCTGTTATATATGGATTTTATTATGTTGAGGTATATTCCTCCTATACCAGCTTTTACAGGTTTTTATGATGAAGGGATGTACACATTTATTAAATGCTTTCTCACCATCAATTGAAAAATTGTATAGTTTTTGTCCTTTATTCTGTTCATATGATATATCACATTGATTTGTGGACATCCTTTCATATCTGAAATGAATCTCACCTGGTCATGATGAATGATCTTCTTTATGCATTGTTGAACTAGGTTGCTAATATTTTGTTAAGGATTTTCACTTCATTGTAGGCCTGTAGTTTTCTCTTTATGATGCACCTTTGTTTTGTTATCAGGGTAATACTGGCCTCATATATTGAGTTCGAAAATATTGCTTTTGATTCTATTGTTTGGAATGGTTCTAGTTGGATTGATATTAATTCTTCTTTAAATGCTTGGTAAAATCAATAGTAAAGCCTTCAGGTCCTGGGCTTTTCTTTATGGTTGACATTTTATTATGGCTTTGATCTTGCTTTGGATTTTTAAATGTTTTAATCTTGGTAGGTTGTATGTGTCTAAAAATTTGTTTCCATTCTTCTAGGCTTTCAAATTTATTGGCATAGAGTTTATTATAGTGGCCTTTAATGATCCTTTGGATTTCTGCAGTATCAGTTGTAATGTTTCCTTTTTCATCTCTGATTTTCTTTATTTGAGTCTCTCTTTGTTTCTTAATCTGGCTAAAGGTTTGTCGATTTTCTTTGTATTTTCAAAAAACTAATTTTTTTGTTTCATTGATTATTTGTATTGCTTTCTTCATTTCAACTTCATTTATCCTCTGATGTTTATTATTTATTTTCTTCTACTAATTTTGCATTTGCTTTGCTCTTGCATTTCTAGTTTTTTAAGAGGCATCACTAGGTTGCTCATTTTGAAGTTTTCTTCTGTTACGATGTAAGCATCTATAGCTACAAACTTCCCTCTTACTATTCCTTTTGCTCTATTCCATAGGTTTTTGCCTGTTATGTTTCCATTATCATTGGTCAAAAAATTTTTCAAATTGTTTTTTAATTTGTTCATTAACCTAGTGGTCATTTAGGAGGATATTGTTAATTTTCAGATGTTTGTATAGTTTCCAAACTTCCTCTTGTAATTGATTTCTAATGTTATTCTATTGTGGTCAGAGAAGATGCTTGATGTTATTTCAATTTTTTGACTATGTTAAAACTTGTTTTATGACCTAACATATGATCTATTGTTATGAATAATCCATGTCCTGAGGAGAAGAATCTATATTCTGTAACTGTTGATCCGTCCAACACTAAAAGTTGAATGTTGAAGTCTCCAGATATGATTTTATCAGAGACTATTTCTCTGTTTAGCTCTAATATTATTTGCTTTATATATTTGGGTTTTCCAGTGTTGGCGGCATATATATTTACAATTGTTGTATCTTCTCACTGGATTGATTATTTTATCATTGTATAGTGATCTTCTTATAGTTTTGGTCTTGAAATCTTTTTTGTCTCTTCTAAGTATAGACACTCCTGCTATTTTTGGTTTCCTTCCCTTTGTTTTCAGTCTAGGTATGTCATTCTAGGTAAAGTGTGTTTCTTATAGGGAATAGGTTATTGGATTTATTTTTCCTATATCCATCAATCACTCTATGTTTTTGTTTGGAGACTTTAGTCCATTTACATTCAATGTTATTAATAATGAATAAAGACTTACACCTGTCATTTTGTTATTTGTTTTCTGGTTGTTTTGAGGAATCTTTTTCCTCATTTCCTTCTTTCTTTCTTCCCTTTCTCTGTGATTTCCTCTACCGGTATCTTTCAATTTCCTGCTTTTTATTTTTTATGTATCCATTGTATTTTTTTGAGGTTACCAAGATGCTTGCAAATACTATCTTATAACTGATTGTTTTACACTGGTGAAAACACTGATTGCAAACTAACCACAAAAACTTTACACTTTATCCTCCCGCTTTTAAACTTTTTGTTGTTTCTATTTATATCTTATATCTATTTATATCTTTTACACCTTCTATTTATATCTTTTTTATTTATGTCTTATATTCTTATTGTTTCTATTGTCTATATGTTGAAAAGTTATATAGTCACTTTTTATCAGTTCATCTTTATGTTTTTCTACTTAAGATACACGTTTACACACCAAAATTACATTGCTATAACATTGTCTTTTTCTGTGTACTTACTGTGAGTTTTGTTCCTTCAGATGATTTCTTACAGCTCACTAATGTCCATCTCTTTCAGATTGAAGTATTCCCTCCCATATTTTTTGTAGTACAGGTCTGGTATTAATGGATTTTCTCCGTTTTTTTTTTTTTTTTTTTTTTTTTTGTCTGGGAAAATCTTTATTTCTCCTTCATGCTTGAAAGATAGTTTCGCTAGATTTACTATTTTAGGGTAAAAGTTTGTTTTTGTGTTTGTTTGTTTCTTCAGAACCTTAAATATGTCATACCACTTTCTCCTGACCTACAATGTTTCCACTGAGAAGTCTACTACCAGACATGTTGAAATTTATGTATGTTTTTTTTTTTTTCTCTTGCTGCTTTTTTTTTTTTTTTTTTTTTTTTTTTTTTTTTTTTTTGGAGACGGAGTCTCGCTCAATTGCCCAGACTGGAGTGCAGTGGCGCAATCTCGGCTCACTGCAAGCTCCGCCTCCCAGGTTCAAGCCATTCTCCTGCTTCAGCCTCTGGAGTAGCTGGGACTACAGGTGCCCACTACTACCCCCGGCTAACTTTTTTGTATTTTTAGTAGAGACAGGGTTTCACCATGTTAGCCAGGATGGTCCCGATCTTCTGACCTCTTGATCCGCCCATCTTGGCTTCCCAAAGTGCTGGGATTACAGGCATGAGCTACCGCACCTGGCCCTCTTGCTGCTTTTAAGATCCTTTCTTTATCCTTGACCTTTGAGAGTTTGGTTATTAAAAACCTTGAAGTACCCCTGTGACCAGCACTACTGGTGCTGTTCTGGTTAAGACCTGTATTCAGCATATCACTGGTCTCACCCGAGGCCAACTGTAATCACTACCTTGCTACTGCTAATGTAAACTCAAGACCCTGTGTCTCTAAAATCAGCAGATGGTAGAGCCAGTTAGTCTGTGTCCTTCCCTTCGGGATGATGAGTTCCCCCAGGCCCTGGGCATGCCCAGAGATGGTGTCCAGGAGCCATGGCCTAGAGTCAGAAACCTTAGAAATCTACCTGGTACTCTATTCTACTGTGGCTGGGCTGCCACTGAAATCAAAAGATGATGTTCCTTCCTCTCTTCCCTCCCCTTTCCACAAGCAGAAGTGCCTCTCGCTATGTCTATCACCACCAGAGGTCCACAGTCAGCACTGCCAGATTACTGCTGATGTTTACTTATGACCTACGTGCGCTTTGGTCAGTATGTGGTGAATGCTGTCTGGCTTGGGACTCACCCTCAGGGCAGTGGGCTCACCTCTGGACCAGGGTAGTTCCAGAAATGCCATCTCAGATCCACAGCCTGGACTTGGGGATCCCAAGAACTCTTCCCCTCCATGGCTGAGCTGGTATCTAAACTGTAAGAAAAAGTCCTCTTTAATCTTCCTTCTGCTTTTCTCAAGCAGGACTCTCTCCTCATGGCCACCACTGGTTGGAATGTGCTGGGTCACACCTAAGGCCAGCATATCTCAGAGTCTCACCCAAAGCTCATGGTATTTACTACCTGGTTTCTGGGCCCAAGGTCTCTTTAGTCAGTTGATGATGATTCCTCCCAGGACTAAATCCTTCTCTTTCCTTTCTGGATGAGGGTATGTCTAGAAAGTTCATCCAGGAACTAAGGCCTGAAATGTGGGCATCATGACTCTGCCCAATGTCCTATCCTGGTGCGACTGAGCTGCTATCCAAATTACAAGATAAAGTCCTCTTTATTTTTTCCTCTCTTCTCACTTGATATTTTTGTTTTTATACAGGTGATTTTTGGGTAAACAGTTGTTAACTTGCTCTTACTGCGGGGAAGGTGATCAGTGGAAACTTCTATTCATCCATCCTGTTCAAACCTCCAACTTTCTAATTACTCATTCTGTATTAATCTTTTAGAATTATCTCAGGGACTACCATATGCTTCGTTGACATACTAGAGTCTGATTAGTACTTTTATTACTCCCTAGACAATGAAAAATCTAAAATTATTTTGATTCTAGTCCCCCCCTTCATCTTTTCTACTATCATTTTCAGATATTTTAATTCTATATAAATTTAAAACCACACATGAAGTTTTTATTGTTTTAAACAATATAAATTTGGATTTTCACACATTTCCCAATGATTCACATGTTTCTTGCTTGCACATGGGTTAATTTCCTATTGTGTCCGGAGAATATTCATTTATGCTCCCTTTAATGAAGTTCTTCTGGTGATAATTTACATTCTTCCAGTTTTGTTTGGTTGAAAATGCCATTATTTCACCCTTATCTGTACTAATTTTCATGGAGTATATAATTCCAAGTGAGCGGTTATTTTGTGTTAGGGTTAGTTTTCTATATATTTTATAGTTTCCATTGAAAAGTCTGCTATCAATCCTACAGTTGCTCCATAAGCATAATGCGCGCGTGCGTGTGTGTGTGTGTGTGTGTACTTATGGCTGCTTTTAAGAATTTCAGTGTTCAATTTTAAGCACTTTTACTAAAGCATACCTATTCGCAGTTTTCTTTGCGTTCATACTGCTTGGAGTTCATAAAACCTAAATCTAGGGTCAGATGTCTCATCAGATTAAGAGATATGTAAGCTAATATTTCTTCAAATATTGCTTCTATGCTTTTCCTTTTCATGTTTTTCTCCTGATGTCATAATAATATGTCAATATTTTTACCATGTACAATATTTCACTTTTGCTTTTTTCTTATTCCTCTTTATTTCTGTGTGTAATTCAATTATTTTAACACTGATGGATATTCCAATTCTCCAGGATTTTCTTGTTTGTAATTTGCTATATACCCTTCTATTGAATATGTAATTTTAATTTTAAATTGATCTAGTTTTAGAATTTACATTCAATTACCATTTTCTCCCCTAAAAGATTTGAGTAAGCTTTTCCTTATAGATTAAATAATATTTTAATTTTCCATTTCATAATATGTGATTTATTAAAAGTATTACTTATAATTTAAAAAAATCTCTTCTGATATCTCAAATTTCTGGATAATGTGTGTGTGTGTGTGTGTGTGTGTGTGTGTGTGTGTGTGTGTTTTGTCTTTTGATCTCTCTCCGGTATTAAGTCATGGAATCCCAATCGTTGGCATGCTTGCTGACTTTTTTTTAATTGAATTTTAGACATTGCACAGGAAAGGAATATAGAGTGTCTAGATGACATTTTCCTTCAGTGAGAATTCATTTTCCTTTTGTCAAAAATACATATATAAAAGCATATTATCTTGATGCAGTTGAGGCTGTGTTATATAGTTTATTAAGGCTGATATATTTCTGGTTTGTCTTTATTCTTAAGGTGTAGTTTTCTTGCTCTATGAATTGCTCTTATGTGGTCTTGTCACAGGATTGTTGGGGTGTTGCTTCACCAGCTGGAAACCTCTGTGGTTGGTGCCACCTTCTGCCTGGGTATTGCTCACACCCACTTGGCTTGTTTCATCCACTCAGCCTGACAGGCTGCACTAAGCTTGTGATGCCAGCCCAGATCTCTCACCTGCCAAGGGCGAGCCAGGCGCTGGGTAGTGAGGGCCACTGTGCACAGACAGGTATGTCAGCTGCTGCAGCAGAGCAGGCATCTGCATCTGGATGAGGGGAATGCAGTGGCATCTGGAAGCAGAGCCCCAAAGACAATGTCATAACCCAAGCTCAGGGAATCCCTAGATGTGGGCTCCCTGAAGGGCCACAGCTCTTCTCTCCTTCTCACCACCTTCAATGTGGTGAATGTGGGGGTGTTTCAGCCCTGTAGGAGTTACCACTCTTTCAGTGCTGTCATTCAGCAAGTCCTGAGTTCTTGTCATGCATTTAGAAAGAATGAGGTAGGTGGACAATTAGAGGATGAGCAAGGTGGAGAGAAGCTTCATTAAGTGACAGAATAGATCTCAGGAGACATGAAATGGGTAGCTTCTTTCCACAGTCAGGTCATCCCAATGAGTCCAGGAGACCCAAAATGGGTAGCTCCTTCCCAAAGTTGGTAGTCTTGATGTCTGTCCAAGTCTGGCTGAGTCCAAAGTTTTTTTGGGCTCAAAAGGCAGAAAATGCATGCTAATTCATCCATGAGTGGCCATGGGCAGGCCTGGAAAAAGCACCAAAAGTTCTCACTCTGGGACCTAGACTCCACCCAGAACTGTCAGTCAAGCTTCAGGCCAGCCACGACTTGAAGGTAGGATTTCACCAGGGTCCTGCTCCTTTGTGCCTAGGAGCCTGTCTCCTGCCATCATCAACATGCCATCCACAGCACCTGGGCCGTTCATGCTGAGGAGCACATGCAGGTTCTTGCTGAGCTGCCCTCAGTGCCCCCAGCCTCCCTCACTGAGTTCATCAGTGCTCAAATTTTTGAGGAGACTGAGGCAGTGGGAGGGCTGGTGTGTACGCACTGTCCTGAGCACATGAACACCTGGCAGGTCCTGACAGTTTCTGGGCTTAGCTTCAACTTTGCTACAACATCAGAGCAGGCACAGGGAGAGGGAACAGATACGTTCAAGACTTTAGGGGCAGGGGGGTTTCCTGGGCCCCTGAGAGCACAGGGATGCCTGGATCCAGAGCTGTGGCTGCACAACTGCAGCTGTGCCTAGGAGTGCGGGGCACCCACTCTGCCAGCTCAGTAGGGGATGAGGCTTTCTCCTGTTCCTGGCCCCCTCCAGCTCCACAGAGCATGTAGCCCCAATCATGCTGCAGCTGCCATCCCCACAGCAGCAAATCCAGACGAGCAGCTGCTGCCGTCAGTCTCAATTGAAGGACTGGGATATTTATACAGTCTTCTCCAACTTAATACTTCAAGTAACATAAGACTACTGAAATCTTTGCTCCATTTATTAATTTTCTGCATGGATTCTTAGTCTCTCCAACAGTGTTCAGAAGTCTAAAGAACTAACTATTGGGAGGGAATTGTACACAGAAATTTTGACTCACTTTTCTGAAATGTCATTTCTTCTAAATGGCTGAGTTTTGAATTCCAGCCTGCTTCAGTAACTCCAAAATCCAACTCTGTCTCCTTTGCCCAATGATCAATTCACATGCACACAACATGCTATTTTAAACTTTAGATTTGGTTTCTACTAGTGCAGATGGATATTTGTGAATGTATTGAAATTGCCCTCTTCTGGAATTGCCACTTTGACTAAACAAGACAATTAAACTCAACTGTAGGCCATCCCTGGTACCAAGTTTACTTACTCTACAGGGCAGGAAACCCAGAATTCCAGTTGAGTTGCATCAGTAGTGTCTTTTATGTTGGACTCCCAATGAAAGCTTAATGTGAGTGAATGAGACCTCAGGGACTGGTACATAAGATACTCATATAGGAATTATTCTGTCTTATAATATTTCTATAGCATAGCTTTATGGACTTAGGAAGATTAACTCTTAGTTATGAGTTATATTGCATTTAGGAATGCCCAAAGCTATGAATCCCCAATAGTAATATATAATTGGTTCAATGTATTCCAAATTACAATGCAGGTTATCAACTGGAACTCATTTTTATAATCACCAGTTTTGTCTAGTATCATAGTTAACATTTATTAAGTTTACAGCAAAACAGATATGAAAGATCAACCCAAACTCAGCTTTCCAAAGAAAAGGAGATATTTGAAATCTTTATTCCCATAAGCTGATGAAAAATTAGAAGCTTACTTGGTCTCAGTGTGCTACCCTTTTCTCTTTTGCATCCCACAGGTCTTGGTGTCATGGTTGTACTCAATATCTTCAGTTTATATATTTTAGCCAGTTATTGATGTACTTTGTTGGAGTGATAGTGTGTTAGAAATTATTCTACACTTGTGAGATGTGGAAGTATGTCAAAAAAAATTAAAGTCGCATATAGTTTTTTAAAACTCTTTTTTTTTCTTGGCTTAAGGGGCTTTCTAGAAGTAATTGATCATGACAGAGTAGCTATTAACTACGTACATTTGAGCGAATTTTTAAAACATGTTGTAAATTGTAAAATAGGTTGTCTGTATGCATCTGAGGATATTTTACTATGAGTCATAAAGAGTTTGGTGATGTTCAGCTTTCTAAAGAGATAGAAAATTATTAGTGTTCCTGACTTGTCTTTAAAGGCAACTTAACACATACAAAAATGTGTCAGCACTCATGTTTATAGTCTACTAAAACCAAGTTATTTGTGTGCTGTCTATATCTGCAAAAAGATCACACAAATAATTTAGAAAAGCAATCATTATAGCATACAGTGATTTGTTTCATGTCTTTTATATATCCAAAGAAAGAGAAAGACAACTAAAAATGAAAACTAAAATGGGTAGTAAAATTTACAAGTTATTTTGTAAACAAATTTATAATATTTTGAAACATCCTGCATGAGAGATATAGAATGTGCTATTATATAAATTCACCCTAAACTCCACAAATTAAGAACTCGTAGTAGTTCAAAACATAAGTTTACTCTTGTTAATCTACAACAAAGTATTGCTTAAAAATTCAATAGTGCAAACCATTTTATATTGTTCATGATTCTTGTTGAAAAAATAATTTTATGTGATTTAAAAGAGTAATTTATTTAAAAATAACAGATTCTCATTCACTACTGGCCAGCATGAAAAATAATGCATCTATCAATATGAGGAAATCTATTAAAACACTGGAAATATGAGGGAATCATCATACTTTGTGAGATTTAGAATTAGAGATAGAGTAAAATAAACTTATTGTTTTCCTAAAAGAATGGAAAGTGGAATAAGCGAATCTATATATTTTATTTCATATATTAAAATGTTACTGTGACTAAAATATTACTTTCCCATTATATGTATATATGGTAATTATTCATTGCCTACATTAATTAACTTCATCACACACCTCCACATACGTGTATCTATCTAATCCTTCTATCTAATCTATCTATCTATCTATCTATCTATCTATCTATCTATCTATCTATCTTCTATCTATCTATTTCAGTCTCCCTCTATCTCCCTATCAGTCATCTTTTAAAATTCTACTTATGTTTTCCTATGTGGGAGAGCATAACAAGAGATAACAAGAGATGTTTTAATAAATTAATGGAAATGTGTAAAGATTAGGAAAATGAACGTAGATTATGTGCATCCCGAAAACTTTTCTCTGGTGTTACTGCTTTTTCCTTTTGATTCCTCATATTTCTAAGGAAGCTCTACCTTCTCTTATGTTTATATTCTGATTGTGTTTACTTCACAGGCTATATTAGGAATCTGCACATATTGGTTATGATTGATAATCTGTTGTGATTTTAGTGTTTTAGTAAAACGATTCAAATTTCAACTTCTCTTACCTTTGGTTTCTAATGGCCACAAAACAATCTTAAGTCTGAGTTTTACTGATTTAAATTTATCATTATTATAATTTCCTTCTGGTTTTACACATTTCCATTAATTTATTAAAAACATCTCTTGTTCTTTCCCTTTGACACAATCACATATACATTTCATCTCTTTTTACTTACCACTGATTTTAACCATCAATTTTTATAATAATCAACAAAATCTCTCTTAATTTTAGAGGATATGTTCTGAGATTACAGGGACCCAGACTGTTTTACTATTATCTTGAGAGAGCTCTGAAGGAGTCTAGCCCATACCATCTATAACAATTATCCTAGTTTTCTTTTTTCTCCCTTCCTTCCTTCCTTCCTTCCTTCCTTCCTTCTTGCTTGAGTCTTGCTCTGTTGCCAGGCTAGCATGCAGTGGCACGATCTCGGCTCACTGCAATGTCCACCTCCCAGGTTCAAGCGATTCCCCTGCCTCAGTTTCCTGAGTAGCTGGGACTACAGGCACTTGCCACCACACCTGACTAATTTTTGTATTTTTAGTAGAGATGGGGTTTCGCTATGTTCGCCAGGATGGTCTCGATCTTCTGACCTCATGATCCATCCGCTTCAGTCTCCCAAAGTGCTGATATTACAGGAATAAGCCACTGCACCTGGCTACAATTATTCTTACTGGTCCAGTGGAGAATCAAACACCTATGTGCCAAAACTAACTGTGCATGCATATACACATACACACATACATAGGTTGTGGACTGTTCGTTGTATGATTTTTTATCGCACATATTTGAAGCGTACAGCATGATTGTTTGATATACAAATATAAAATGAAATGATTACTGTAGCCAACACAATAGACGTGTTTATCATCTCGCATATTTAATTTTTTACTCGGAGTGTGTAAGAACAGCTAAAACCTACATTCTTAGAAACATTTTAGTATGCAACACAATATTATTAATTATAAGTATTGTGTGGCACATTAGATTTCTAGGCTTATTTAATTGATCATATATGACATGACTACAGTCTAACGACTGTTGTGATTACAATACTCTTTAAAAATAAATCTATTCAAGAAAAAACTGGAATGACACCCACAAAAATTTGATTAAATGTTTATAATAAACAACTACGAAAGAAAGAAGATGTGCTTTGAAAAGAATTAAAATTACAGAATTTGTGTTAAATTATTTAATAAATTTTATGTTTTGGATAACTTGCCTACATTTTATTTATTTTGATAACATTCTACCAAAGAAACATCTGCATTAAAACTAATATTTTAATGAAAGTAGATCATTTATGCTGCATGATAACTAAAATGTCACTGAAAAACATACATAGAAAGATTATAAGCGATTACTTTAAGAGACTTACTAAGATACAGACTCATTAGCATTTCACAACCTTCGAAAAAATATAGCAATAAAAGCTGTTTAAAGATACATTGTTATGAGGGAATCTAGACAAATAAGTGAGAGATTCTCTAAATAGTTAATAGTTTAAGAACATTTTAGTTAAGTAAAAGAAATTCATGTTTTTCTATGTAAAACCAAATGAATGTAATAAACTTATTAATAGTGAAAATCAAGAATGAGATAACTTTAGTAGACCCACGATGATATTTTAAATTGTTCCAAAAATGATTGTTCTGGTGACATATGTATCATTATAAAGATAGATATATCTATAAAAATATAAACGTATTAAGAGAATTTTTGATACTCATTGATGTCTATGTATCATATTGTAACATATGTATTCATATTTTATCATAATACTGTTCCAAGTGCTTCATATGAAATGCAAAGTCAGTTATGGTTACTTTGTTGTGATGTCTGTAAGTCTTTTTTAATTTCTCTAAAAAAATAGTTTTTGGCAAAAGGTGAATAACAAATAATGTGTGTCATATATGAAAAAAGATTATTCAAATATAGATTTAGGAATAACTTATTTTTCCTTCAACCAAATAATGATTATTTAAGTTGATTCAGTTCAATGACCAAATTACATGACATTTTGATATTTTATATGCATATCTTTGTTTATACTTCTGTTTTGCTTCCACATTTATCATCATGTTTTAACTTTTAAATACCTTTGCAACTGGACATATTTATCTGCATGTTGTCTTTTGAGGAACAAAGGCACTGAACTTAACTAGTTGGCCTGAGGAGAAAAAGTAAGAGCAGGTCCAAGTCCTTTTTTTCCTAGGATACAAAAGGACAAGTCAATTCCTCTTATGCTTTGTTTTAAACTGTTCTTACTAGATGGTTCTTTTAGCAGATGTGCATATTTGTATTTCATAATGAATTTGTTAAATTCACCATAATATGTAATAAAAAGACATGTGTAAATCAATTATAATTGATTTGTCAGTTCCTGTAATATATTCCCACCTATGAAGGCATTTTGCTTGGCTTATTTTATATGGAAAACAAAAACAGCTTGGTGGCTTCATTTGAAACCTTCAGTGGTTTTCTACATCACAGAACCACTTACAATTCTGTAGCGGCATGATAGTCACAGCTACTAAAATAGAGTTTTTAAGGTCAGATTTGGAGCTAGGATTACCAAATCAGAAATAAATCTGCTGATTTTGTAAATAAAACACAAAGATAATTAAAGATTGACCGTAAGATATATTTGCCTTTGTTACATTTCTGTTTTCTTGTAGCATGGAAACAAAAATGAATAGAACTTTCCTTATATCCAGGTTTTGTTTGTTCATTCACACTTTTATTATAAAATCTGCTTATTCACTTGTTATTTTAATTGATATGAATATAACAAGTTGGATTATTTTCTATCCATTAAATGCGGACTGCCCAGTTAAATGTGAATTTTAGTTAAACGATGACTTTATAGAAGTATGCCACTTGCATATATTTGAGATATACTAAAAATCATGTGCCTTTGAAATTAAAATTTAGCTGGGCATGCTATGTGTTTGTTTTTGTTTTCTAAATCTGGCAATCTTAATTGCATTTTATTGACAACTGCAAAAATAAAGTAGAGAGTCTTTTGCCCACACTTGGAAGGTCAAAGCAACTTCTTATTCCCTTTATCACTAAAGTGTCCTGGAGTTAAATTGAGAAAGCAATAAGAAATAAGGATTGTCTCATCATATAAGACTTAAACTATGTAATACATTTATTATAGTACATTGAATTAAAATAACAAAATATTATCTGTGAAGTATTTTAATATGGAAAGAGAGCCCAATAAGTACGTTTTGGTATAACTATTAAATTATTAACACAAAATCTGATATGTCTTGTATTTGTCAATTGCAATTTGAGATTTCTTTTTATTAAACATAATCCTATGTAAATAATACAATAAATGTTTGCAAATAAAAAGATTATTCAGTGATCCTTTGAATCTTTCCCATTTGCCTTCTGAAATGCATAATGATAGACAAACATGAAGATGAAATGATTTTAAAGAATATAGTCACTTTCTATTTTAAATTTGTTACAGAATCTTTACCACAAAATAATAACTAGTAAGGCAATGCATATGTATATAGCTAGATATAGTCAATCTACAATGTATATATACTTCAAAATATATTGTCTATGTTAATAATATACAATTTTATCTATCAATTTGTAAGATAAGCTAATAAAAAATAAATGAAACAAAACAATAAGAATGTAGGCAGGCACCTTCCAGTTTTGGAACATTCCACGGATGTCAAGAGAACACCCTTTCTTTTGTTTAAGAGAGGAAGAGAAAATGACTACAGAGAAACTTGCAAAATAGTAAACTTCAAATACTAAAAAAAGCCATAGGTGGATTATTTATATACCATTAAAAATATGCTTATTTCTCTTAAACATTGTAGATTGTTAAAATGGACTCATGTTATCTATTATCGTCAAAAGAAATATACTTAGAAATAAATCTGCTGATCTTGTAAATAAATCACAGAGATAATTAAAGATTGATCATAAGATATATTTGCCTTTGTTACATTTCTGTTTTCTTGTAGCATGGGAACGAAAATGAATAGAACTTTCCTTATATCCAGGTTTTGTATGTTCATACTTTTATTATAAAATCTACTTATTTACTTGTTATTTTAATTGAAAAAATATAACAGGTTGGATTATTTTCTACCCATTAAATGCTTAATTATTATAAAT
>NW_016805931.1:0-14743 GCF_001698545.2 Rhinopithecus bieti | reverse complement strand
TATATAGATATAAAATAGTTATAATTTCTAGAATTTTTCTTTGGGAAACTACAATAATATATAAAAGCTAAAAAAGAAAAGACAAAATTATAACTTATGCCTCTATGTAGATTAAATAAAGTTTTATCTCTAAATATAAATATTATTGAATATTACTTTAAAAATACATGTATGTTACCTTTAATAGCTTTTTTTGTTAACAGAAATCATATAGACATCTATACATACAGGGTATTAATTTTGTTACCTCATTTTTTTTTTATTTTAATGGCTTGTGTTTATACGTGTGTGTGTGTGTGTGTATTTGGTGTCTGTGTATGCACCTGTATGCATGTGTCATATTTTTTTCCATAGAAACTTCAGGAAATGCTTATTACAATTTCAAGGTCTTCCTGTCATCTAACAGAGTAGTCTGGGCTTTGCTCATCTCAGATCTCCTGGTTTTGTATACTTTGACAATCTGATGAGTATATGATGAAGATATTTCTGAATGTCTGGCTTACTTTTGCCCCAGTATAATTTGTGGGAATGAAACATATATTGCTAAACTTTTTAACATTGTATATATAGAAAATGCTATTAGGCACGCTATAACTTTGAGTAAATTCATCATATTTACTATAAAATCTGGTCTATTTTGTCTAATTTATTTATTTATTTGACTGAAACCAACATAAGATCTAGTATCTAGTATCATTATAAAAATGTCAATATAGTTCTCTCCTCTGATTTGCCTCCTCCAAAGCCAAGCACTTACTGCATTAATATTCAAGTCTGGTGTAAGTCTTAGTGAATCTCTCAATCCACATCATTATTTTGTTCATATCCACACTCTTGAAATGGACTTGATAGATAAGGCTAAGAAATACAAAAGAATAGATTTGTTTATGTAGAGATTATTTTAAGCTTGCTGGAAGCAGGAGAAAAATCCTAGGGGAGGAAATAAGAAGCAGACAGGCAATCTGTGTGCCTCTCATCTTCCAGCAATTCCTAGAGGTTACATATAAGAAGATTAGAAAGTAATACAGAATTGCAATTTTAAAGCTTTCTAATGAAAATAAATTTACTGTGTTTGATTGCTTATATTTGTCATCGGTTTTTGAAAACAGCATAATATGGAATGATGATTCAATACAATAGAATTATTTACTATATAAATTGTTTGGGATGGTTTAGTTACTGAGCCATGGCTAATATTTTCATCATAATTTTAAATTAGTGTGTTAGTGTTTATACTGAACTTCAAAAAAAAAAAGCAGAAAAGAAAGAATTAGTCATTGGTTCTAGTAAGTGCAGAATATTGTTAGCTACTTATTTTATGAATATTTGATATACAAATTTAAAATGTGCAATATCTAACATTATATATGCTTAGATGTCAATCTTTTTTTTGTTTCCCTATATTACAGGCTGCACAATAATGGTTTCCAAATATTGCTGATTTCCATTTTAATGATAGTACAAACAAATATGTGGATGGTCAATAAAAGTATAATGAGTGAAGAAAGAACCAATGATGTCTATTGTCCTTAGGTGCACTGGAACTCTATTTAATTTACTGTGTTTAATTATATTTTCAATTTAGTAAATCTGGGAATTCCCTATACTGTATGGTATCAGAATAAAGGCTGCTAGTGAATAATTCACATGAAATTTGGGAGGTAGAAGTAAAACAGTGGTCATAAATCTCTGTTGTGATCAGAAGTACTGATGGCAGATACAATGGTGGCTTTCAGCTTCTCCTCTCACTCTTCTGCTGCATGTCCAGCCCATCTTCCTGACTACGGGTCACCTCTACTGCACAAGTGCTTCCCTCGGCCTACCAACAGGCACTAGGCAGTGGTCACTATACAGAGACAACAGTTTCCCATAAACCACTCCACAAGTTTCCCTATGTACTCTGACTTTGACAGCTGGATATGTGTAGCTTCCAGCATGTTTCTGCCTTTTCACCCCTATAGATGCTTCGGAAAGATTAGTTGATGACTTGTTTGATTCCCCAACTCAGCCCCCAAAGACTTCCAGGTCTCTATGCCCTGAGCTCTGCCTATATTGGCATAGGGCCACTTCCTATAATAAATACTTTTCCTTATAAGATCAGATAGTTTGTGCTTCTCTAACTAAAAAGATAATTGATTAATCAGCCTTTAGTGACTTATATTCTGTTGTAGTGTTAAGACTGACACTACAAATTAGTAATTTAAGATAGAACATGATTGAGAATAAAATTCAATTGTTTTTAAAAATATTTGCAGGAGCCAATGAACTTTTGAATAGTCATAGAAGGCTGAAAGGAGAGAGTGCTATTTTAGTTGGGTATTTCGTGATAGATGGATGGTGGAGGAATAGAGTGCAAAGAGAACATTATAGGAAGAGAAAACATGATGAAAAGTATAAAAGGAGTAATGAATATAGGGTGAAGAGAGAAAGAGAGAGAGATGTTTGAACTTTGTGCTATATTTAGGAAGAATATGAAATGAGTTTAGGAACAATAGACAAGTTTAAGGAGGGCTCTGAAGCTAGGAAATTTGCTGAAGGTTTTTTTGTTTTCGTTTTTGTTTTTTTGATAAATTCCTATACGTGGAGGAGGGCCATGGCGTTATTTAAGTATAGATGGATGCCGCATGTTAAATTGTCAATTTCCAACTGCTTCAGAGACGTACTGATTTCTGAATATTTGGATCATCTCTGTGAATACTCCTCTGCTTCAGCTACATGAATCCACTCCACAAGCCTGCTCACCCAAGTTCCTGTTGCAGCAAATAAGTGATACAATATTTACACCTCAAGGCATAACTCTCTTTTGAAAAGATTTTGCTGCTGGCTTCTAAAAGGTCTGCTCTACCTGATCTCTTCTTGCTCTCACATGTCACTTCATCATTCTCTCCAACTTAATCTTCATTCATTCTGCCTGATCTCAGTTGTTTATAATATTTTACACAAATTTTGCAATTTATAGATTGTGCCTGTCTTATAGTTTGACCAGGTATGAGGTATACTGGGAAATACATACATATGTACATAGATGATAGATATACATAGGTAGATACAGATACACATTTATATTTAGTTGTCAAAACCTCTTTTACAGTATTCTTGTCAGAATCGACAGTTGACTAGTGTGGTGACTCACGCCTGTAAACCCAACACTTTGGGAGGTTGAAGTGGGAGAATTGCTTGAGCCCAGGAGTTTGAAACCAACCTGGGCAACATAGTGAGAGCCCATCTCTACAGAAAACAAACAAACAAACAAACAAAAATTACCCAGATGTGGCGACACATTCCTGTAGTCCCAGGTAAAGTGGAAGGATTCCCCTAGCCCGGGATGTTAAGGCCGTAGTGAGCCCTCCTTACACCACTGCGTTCTAGATTGGGCAACAGAGCAAGACATTGTCAGAAGGAAAAAAAAAAAAAAAGGTACAACAAAATAACACAAATAATTGCTGATATATTTAGCCACATTCAATTGGAAGTAACATAATTTTTAATCACTTTATGTCTTAAAAGTTTAGCTTCCTAAAACCCACATATATTATTCAGATTTAACCACTTCAGTGTTACATGGTACAGGCCAATATTAGATATTGACCACCTCTGGATGCATTATTTTGTCCTTCAGTGTGTCTTTTGAGTAAATAGTTATAATGATTAATGAAACTTAGAGTTTTATATTTCTTTTAGAATCACATAGCTTAAGCCTATATCTTTGATACTTCTATCAGGACATTTAGCCAATACATTATCTTGCGATACACTATTAGAGCAGCTATCTATCTCATCTGTATCTGTAACCACTAGTAACAACTATTTGTGATATTTTCCGATCTATTAGGAATAGATCTTTTCCACTTCCCATTCTCCACTAACAACAGAGTATAATATAAATCCACATTACATAATCTAATATGTACTGGGGATTTTTTAATAGAATACTAGTATATGTTAACATTCTTCCATCAAGATTTAATTTAAAGACCAACCACTTCCTTTTATGTATTACAAACATCAATTTAGTATTTCCTGTTTCTACAATTGCCACTAAATTTTCTCTTCCTGAATTGTATTAAGGACACATGATTTTTATAATACTTTATTTTGACAATTAATTATAATTGTTATTCTCAATTTGATGATCACATTTTCCCAATTTGGTCAGTAAAATATCTTTAACATGTTTTAATTTTTATTTTGACACTCCCTGGATAGTTTGAAAACACCTTGTTTTCTAGCAATACTGAGCATTATTATGTTAATCAGAATTTGTCTCTGTCTAGAGGTATGATATCAAGAATGATATGGTATGATGCCAAAGAACATTTTGCTTATTAAAGTATTATAGCATTGGAAACCAAATATGGTTATAACATGAAGTGTTCTACATGTATAGTGATGGTAGCAATGATCACAGCATCTGTGGACCCTTAGGAGACAGGACTAGAAAAGGTGAACCACATACAAATCATAAATGTATATTTATACTTCTAATTTATCTTAACATTATTTATTCTTATTTTAGTATAAAATTTAATTTGCATTACAAAATGTTACATGTTAGCCACCTAATTACGTTAGCCACCTAATTGAAATACATCTCCTAGATGTTATAATTTTATTAATCTTTATAATATTAACAATTCATGTATTAAAACATTTTATTGCACTGACAGTATTATTAAATACAAAGAATTGTGACAAAGTGAAATATGGTTCATCAGATTTTCCAAACATATCCAGTTATTCCCTGAAAATATATAAGCCATTATTAGAAGAGCTCAAAAGGTATCATAAATCCTCACTTGTAAATGTTCTTTCTCTGCTGAAAATTTTTTTGCATTAACTATTAAAAATATAACAAATGACTGTTTCAACACTTTGTTTTTCCATAAATACACATGCAAATATGTCGTTATATATTTCTGTACATGTATATATGTAGGTATCTATCTGTATGTATGTGTACATGTATTACATTAATGTTAACTATATGTCCATATAAAATTTAATTTTAGATTCATATATTTTTATGTAATATATACTAATATCTTCCATTTTTTGATTCCAGCAATAAAGTGAGCTTATTTTATTTAAATATAAGAAAGCTTTTAGTGGTTCTACTTCCACCAAGAGAAAACTTGGTGGAATTTGGGTGGAAAGCAGTGGCCCCCTGTGCCAGCGCTGCTAGTAGGTCCGCGCCAGTAGCCAGTTGCAGCCTGGCCCTGCTCTCCTATACTATCCTGTAGGGTTTGGAAGCTACACAGAGACACTGAGAGGTGAGAGAAGAGGGTTTCTGAAGGCAAATACCCTCTAATACCTTTATCTCCCTTGACTTTGCCCCAGACTTTTAGATTTTTGTTTTATTCTTCTCTAAAAAGGAAGATTTTATTTAGCAACACTATCTGAAAAGTTAAACCATTACAGGTAATTCTCTACATCTAATAAACATTCTTCGGTAACAGGATTCTTTGGGGTAAAACATTCACTATTTTTTTCCATTAATGAAATCACACATTTTAGCAGTTTCATCTGTTTAGCAGTAATTTCCAACATCATGCAACAAAAACAAAACAGCAAACAAAACACAAAGTTCCTTAGCTTTATATTTTTTACTATGTTAGTTTTCTTTAAAGACATTCTTAACACCTCATGTTTATTTGTGTATATGTATGTATGCAAAATTATATAAAATATAAGTTTTTGCATATGTTTCTTATGAGGTTAAACTATTGGCAGTTTTCTAATTACTTAAAGGACAAGTTTGTTACTGTTCTACCGATAGGCTTCGCTAATGCTCTGAACTTCTTTCACAAAAATACATATTATCTGAAACTAGAATTTCCAAACATTTAGAAAGCCTTGTGCTTTAGGCTTTTTTTTACATCATTAGCTTATGTTGCTATAAATAGAAAAACATACTTTGATAAGAAGTAACTGGAACTGAAGTCATGATACCATTGAGCTATTCTAGAATATAGTCACATCTGTAGTTTTGTAATACACTTAGCTACTTTAAAAGGGAAAGACATTCACTATTTTGGGACAAGTGTTATTGCAGCTGCCAGCATGAGACCTGTGCTTGATATTGGTACTTCATGTTCCTTATTAGGATTCATGTAGCATGGTCTTAATTAATAGTGTCTCAAGTGGCCTAATATTATACATTTATTTGACATGCTCTAGCACATTGTGGTGTATTATATTGTTTTGTAACATTTAAATAGTATATAACATTGCAATGATCCTAAGTTCAATTCTTTTGTGTCTATTTTATCTCAAGTCATCCTTAACTCCAAGAGGATTCTTTCAGAAGACTAGAATTATTAAAACTTTTCCATATTAGAAGCCTACCTTTCATAATTCAGTTTTATGTTTCATTGATTATACTAAAATTTCAATAATATAAAATATTTTATAGCATAAGTGAGTCTATTTTATCTAGATGTAATGAAGTCTAATTACTTAAAAACCTTTTGGAATTTAATTATAATTTAATCTCATATTTATTATTTAGACAGTCTAGGCAATTTCTAATATCTTTGTATTAAATTACCAGACTGTAGAAAATAAGAAAACTTAAATTGATTTTTCCAAACTCAGTAATAAGGCAAATAACATATTTATTCCTTTAAGTTGAATTCGACTTCTGTGTCATAATCCGTGATAGTTGCTAAAGACAAAATTTTTATCAAATCATGGAATTTTCTTTATAGAATATGCACGATTTGGGGGAAGACAGACATAAAACAGAATATCACACAAATTAACATATATTTACAAGTGGATTGATTGCTATGAAAGTGAATTATATAATTGTATTAAAGATGTTATCTTGATAGTTATTAATATAAAATAAGCAAAGACCAGAAAACTTCCTGAGGACTTAAGTAAGAGAGGTTACATGACCGTATCTCTCTGAAACAGCTAAGAGCAAGTAAATATGAACTTATTTTAAGATTACAAGAAATGATTTAAGTACCATGACATAATTTCTAGCAATACAAATATGACATCTTATGATTTTTAATCATAGGGGATAAATCAAGCATTTGCCACATTTATTTAGACACCAAACCATTATTGAGAATTCACAGTGTTGCAGACAGCATGCAAATACTAGGAATACCAGCAAAACTTGTTGGCTCTGTACATCCATGATCTTACCACCTATATGACAGGCTGATATACATTGAATCAATGTAAGGCTATATGACAGGAACAGGACAGCGGTGAAAGAAAAGCATCACCATCTTACTCAGGAGAGACCATCTAGTTTAATTTTGCTTGTTTGTTTATTTTCTGGAATAACAAGAGAAAATATTTTCTGCTGAGCCTCTTAGCATGAATGAGGGTGAACCTTAAAATAATACATGGAAGTGTATGTCAGGAAGGAGAAACAGCACTAACAAGGTATGCACACATAAGAGTATGTGACAGAGTTAGGGAATTAGAATAACTTGATGTATTGAGCTCAGGACACCTGGGGATAGAAGGGAGCTGGAGCCTGGTTAAATTGAGTATCTTTCTTTAAGTAACATTTCAAGTTGGTTGACAGTGTGCTCCCTGGAGTTAGAACTAAAGCAAGTTTCAGCACTTCTTATGACATTGCAACCTCAGAAAAATTATTTAAATTATCAAACAATAGTTACCTATCTGTAAATTGGGATAATTATAACAATTTACTTATATGACTGTTGGAAAATTAAATGAAGTAATAGATTCAACACGTTTGGCACAGCACCTGGCAGTACCTGTGCTGTGACTAAGGGTAGTTATTAATATTATTGTTTTCAAACACTATGCATTCTGTTTACCTTAGAACCCAATTTGAGAAAATAAGGAATTATTAACTTTTGCATTTAATATTTTGAACTGTGTTCACACATTCAAAGTAATTTTAAAAAGTTCTCATCCCAGTAAAACAACTAATTAAACACAAATTACAGCCCCAAATAATACAAGGAGTTTTCTGAATTAAGTTCCTTTTAAGTAGAATATATGAAACCTATACTTTAACAAAACCACTGGTTTAAAGTGAAGCAAATTTACAAACTTTTAAATCTGTATATGATTTGTATTTTTTGAATATTTGACAGGCCTATGTGAAACATAAAAAAAAATAGAGCCACGTAGATATTTATCTACCCAGTTACCTATATTTTGACGTTTTCCCTCTCTTTTGACATCAACTTCTCAGCAAGATGGTTAGAGTAGCTGTGGTGCCTGTATAAACTCAATGCAGTGCAACAATCTCCATACACAAATTCATATCCATAGGCAGAAATTCAAAGGTACCTACTGTGTCACAGCATGGGAAACATTCTTTTACAACACACTGATACACATGAATCTCTTTATAATAGCCAACAATAACCACTAAAACCAGCATGCACTCATTCTCCAAAATTCTCTTTGGACACAAAAGGGCCTTGGTTTCCACTAAACTGTACTTCCTCAATAGATTCTAACACTGTATTTTATGCATCGACACACTTAATGTCTTTTTTGATTTTTGAATCAGGTAACCAAGGTCTAATTTACTAATGATTCCTGAATGCTTTTTTTATTTATGGTTTGGGGCTATTTGCATGGCAGTCATTTAGCAAATTAATGTAGATGAAAAGCAATAATTTTACAGATGTTTGTTGCAATCATGCTGTCATCCCATATTTAAAATGCTAATCTATTGACATCTATTCATTAGAGATGAGCTCCACTTACTTTGTAACATTAGTGTTTTATAACCTGGGGTGTTTTTAAGTAGGCTGAGAGTCAGAATTTTAACCAACCCATTCAGAATGTATTTTTAAAGGGTGAAAGCATTTTATTCTTTATTACTTTAAAACTCTTCTTCCTCATGCTGACATTACCCGATCTTTGATTGAATCTTTGCATTAATACAAACAACAGTACTGAGTAGGTGCTTATATTAATTTTGTATTTTAAGTAGCAGAAGTCTAGCTATCTTGCTTCAGAAAAAAAGGGGTCCCTATTGCTTGGCAAAATCCTCAGCGGTTTCAATATTCTAATCAAGTGAAAGGCAGATATGTAGAAGGGCGCAAAAAAGGAGTAGGGCCAAGATTGAATGGCACCGGAGTTCTCTGTCCCTGGCTGGAACTACTTGTAAATCGGTTCTATTCTCCCTGCGGCTTTGTTGTTGATGATGCTGTTATTTTCAAGGGACTCATCATGATCTTAGGAAGCGACTTGTCCGCCTATGCTAGACCAAATGCAAACTCCTAAACTAATCAACTGGAACAAGAGGTCGGGATAACATAAAATCACTGCAGCTCACTCTGGAGCCCAGAAAATGGGATTGAGGGTGGGAGTGGGGACTCATTTCCCAGAAGGGCTGTGCTTCCAGAAAATCCACAGAACTCAATAAATGTGAGGACTAAATGTATAGAGATTATCTTCTTTTTTTTATGTTGTTTGAGATATAAATGTCTCCGAACGATGCAGTCTTTTTATTTTCAAAATTAATTTTCTGATTTTAAAGTGATCATATTATTAAAATATATCATCTTTGTATTTTCCATCGTCTTATCATATGCAAGTATGTATTTATACATATGATTTGTACATACATGTATACATACATATATACATACACACAATTTAAAATATATATAAAATACACAACAAAATTAAATATGTATACATTTAACTGTCTAAAGATAATAACTATATTCAAACCAGCAGTCTTTCAGTGCTTTGAAAAAGTTACTTAAATATATGTATTTGATTTAAATTAAGTAAGAATTTATACTGAATTTCATTAATTGATTGTGTCTTTGTGTTCTAGTCTAGCCATCATACGTTTGGCTAATCAAAGACTGGGTAAATTATCATGAGAGAATATGTTGAAGATGATGAACATAGCAGTTAGATAAACTGGTGTGAATAGAACTTTAATCTTTATGTTACACACAAAAAATCCCTACAATAATCTTTTACCATTTGAACTTCATCTTATAACCAACATTTGCTTATTCATTTATTTTCATGCAGGTATTATGGACAAAATCCTATACTAACACAAAATAATTAAAATTGATTTCTACACTTTCTGTTTCTTTTCTTTTTTTTTTTTTTTNCAGGCCAAACTTGCCTCAATGTAGTCATGAACAATACTAGAACCGTGAGAATGAGAAACCTTCTAACTCCCCCCTAACACTTCCCCACCAGAAGGAGCCTTCTTGCACTCTAACCTCTAAGAATCTATCTTATTTAATATTTATTTAGTATTCATGTTACAGCTCTATGAGGGGAGAAATATACTGGAAAGATGGAAAAACACCATTTTTTTCTCACTCTAAGCAAATGTGCACGAGCGCGCGCACACACACACGTATACACAAAACCCCACAAGAGTATAATATTATCTATGAAGGAGAGATACCAAGTTAAATTTAACCAAGTATTTAGAAATGACAGGGAGCTAGGAAGAAAAGGCAAACACGTAATTTTATTTTTAACCTTAAGCTTGCCAACTTCTTTCCCTGAACAGCATTTGTCTTGTTTTGATAACCACCTACACTTATATTAGAAACGTACTGCAAACTATTTAGTGATTCCACTTTGAATTTAGTCACATGACTAAGATGTTTTGAATATAAGCCTATCCGTATGCCAGATACAAATTTCAGGAACTCTTAATGTCTCTTCTTTTACAGAAACTCTACCTCTATCCTGATGTAATTAGGTTGATTAAGAAAATTAAAGGCCACGGGCCAGAAAACTAACTTCCACAAATGCAACAAAAGGAAAAGTTTCTCCAATAACCTCTACTAAATGGGAGATCTTTCTTTTAAGTACCAAGTCAATTTCTTCAACTGTATAATGTATTCTAATTTGATGGTTTTCAAATATAATACAGTAACAACAAAATGTAATAAAATTAAGACTATAAGAAAACAGAGTAAATGGTATAATTCAAAAAATAATGACTAAAATAAAATGACTTATGGATTTTGTAATCCAACATATAATTATATATTTTTTTATTTTACATACATAAGATCACAGCTAAGGAGGTTAACCATAATTTCAAATTTTATCACCAGTCACTTGTGCCATTTTATCACATTTGAAAACATTCACTCATATTATTTACTTCACACAGTGATCTATAAATTTATTTGTATATTAAGGACCTTTTCTTCTTCAGGATAACTTAAAAAAATTAAATGACGTATTGAACATACTACTGAAGAAACTTTACTTTTTAATTATGGTCTCTGCATTGAAGATCTGTAGGAATTTTTCTTTAATAATTTTCAAATCTTCCCATGACCTCTCTGTTCATAGAAATATCATCTTTGAAATAATTTGTGTGAATACTGTATAAATCAAAAATGGATTCACATGACTGTATTACCATAATCACCAATTTTAACAGTCTCCTAGATATTTTCTATATCGCTTTACTTGATTATAAAATGTCAGTAATATGAAAACACTCTTAATACAATAGTACATTTAATTACATCAGTTTTCCATCAACACATCGAAGTCACTTAATAATTATATTGGCCATTTCCACTGATCGGCAGGAGGCTCTTCCACTAATGGCTCCCATGGTTTCCAGTCCCTCATTTTTCTTGCCAGAATTAGTTCATGTTCAGCCTGAAGAATCACCTCTTCTAATTGACCACCTTGAAGTTGGTCTTCTAATTTTTTAACATCTGGTTCCGCTTTAACCATAGCCAGCTTCTCATTTGTAATCTGTTCTGTATACTTTCTATATGCTGCATTTTTAGGGATTTCCTCAAGAACATCAAGAATCTTTGTGTACAATATTCTTAGCCTCTCGTGTGGAGTACTGCACACAGCCAATCCCACAAGGCCAGTGGTCTTCTTCAGCACACCCGCCATGACAGCGCCGACGAGTCGATCTCTGTTTCTTTTCTTAACTAAATTTCTTGAAGTTATTGTTTATATATGTTACCGTATCTCCACCCTGAAGACTTCAATAATTCTACAAAGTTGAAGTTAAAACCCAGAGCCCATTAGCTTGATTTTATTTACCTTATACAAATTTATTTCTTATCTATGCTTTCAATCATATAAACCATTACTCCTGAAACCACAATTTCAGGCCAAAGAAAACTGTTTTTCTCCAAATACACAATGCACATGACTGATTTTATAGAAAGCAATAGTATGCCCAGTGGTTAAAATTCAGGCTCTTGTGTTAGATGGTACAGGGCTCAAGTCAGCTTGGGCATGTATTAACTGTGAGAGTTTTGACAATTCATTTGACCCCTCTATGCCCCATTTACCCTTATCTATAATAAAAATGGAAATAATGAAAGCACCCACTTAATGAGATTAAAAGTTTTGGAGGGGACAATCAGGCAAAATCCTGAGCACCCTGCTGGCACCTCCTTGTCTGTTTCCCCTCCTTCCCCTCTTTCTCCTTCCTTTTCTATTTAGCTCATCATTACACACCTGTTGACCTTTGCTGGGGAAAACCATACAGACAATGAGTTAGCACCTCTCCAAATTAATCATAAGAAATCTTACTTTGGTCCTCAACACTCCACTCCTTTTCCTCTCTTATTTTTGGTGCACTCACTGCACCAATTCTGCAGTTGCAACTGCACACTTTCTCCTGCATACTTTTTCCTTTACTCTTCAAAATATCTTCAACTCTTCAGACTCCTAGTGAATGACTTTTTTTTGATGAACAACCCGAGAAAATATAATCTTCCATGTATCCGACGACCAAATGTACACAATTAAACAAACAAAAGTCATATCTACATATATACTCTTTATTTTTTTAAAAGGAGAAAATTTCCCTCTCCTTGCCAATCCCTTACCTGTTCTCAGTATCCCACTCTACCATCCAAATATTCACCAGAATCGTAAGATGTTGAATGGCTTTTCTTTTTTTGCCTGTTCTTACAGACTCTCTTGATATACTGTCTTCTTATCAGCAAACAAGCTTGCTCCACTTTCTCTTTCTTAAGAAGAATGAAAAACCAGAAAAGCCTCATAAACAAATCTTACAGTATTCTAAGCCCCCTACCCTAGGGAGATCACCTTAATTTTCCTTACAGAATACTCAAAATGTTTTTCTACACTTTCTGAATATGTTGATACTTTTTCAGCTTATCCTGCTCAAACCATTCTCATCTGGTTTCTGCCTACACTTTTCTACTACAGTGCCTCTAGGTTGATTAATAATCATTTATTTTTTTCCACTGTGTAGATAGCTTTTGTCCTCATCTTAAATGCCAACAGTAATTAATGAAGATGAGCATTTCCTTCTTGAAATAGCTGATTTCTGTGACTCCACGCTCTCCAAGATTCAAATACATTTCATCTCTTCTTTGATGTCTTCTCTGGTTACAAGATAAAAGTACCTGAGGCAGAATGATACACATGTTGTGTTGAATCATCCTCCTCTCTTTAATAACCAAAATTGCATATGAATTATTGTGTATAATTTTAGAGTTTTAAGTTGTGTTATATGCATTGCTGGCAAAAATTAGTGGTAGAGAGATAAAAACAGAGTAAGTCAAAATGTAAACCAAACGATCTCCTTACATGAGAAAATCTCATGTACTAATTAATACAAATTACAAAACTATAAAGTATGAAATGCAAAGTGTTTACATTTAATTGCATTTTAAATTGATACAACTTTTGTCACCATAGCTAAAGGCATTTATGAATAATAATGAGCTCATCAGTGTGATTCGTTTTCAATTCTTAATGAATAGGAATGAGTTAATTTATTTTAACTGATTCACTCTTTGTTTCAATTAATCATAAAACACAAGAAAGATAATGCCCCTTTATTATGTCTGAGTTCTTTTGTTTTTCTTTTCCTGATTTCAAAATAATTAGAATATGACAATGAGTAAAGCAAACAGGTGAATAGGAGCTAGAAATTTAAGTTAAAAAACCATAGAATTTGAAAATGAAACTGCTTTTATATCTAAAAATAAAATATTAAATGACACTTACTTTTAAAAGTATTAATTATTGTCATAATTCTTTAGTAGTTGAGGCAATCAGAATTGATAACTCAACCAAAATGAATTGGAATAACTCTATCATAATAAATAGGCACAAACTTATATGAATACTAATTAGTAGCTTATGAAAGATGTTCTCCAACTACTACTCATTTAATTCTTACAATGGTCTGAAAATAAAACAGTTATAATTACATAGTTCATTTTGCAATGAAGGAAATTGACCTAGTTTAAACAATTGACTGAGGACTTTAAGCCTACATATTCTGACTCTGAAATCCTTTTGCATTTTTTTCTCAGGGATTCAATAAAGTCAGTATTTAAAAGTGTGTACTCTGGAGTCAGAATGCTTTTTAAAATTGTGGGTCTAGCTTTCTCTATTTGTTATTTGAGACAAGTTTCTTTACCTACAAAAGGAAGCTTAAAAATAGTGCTGAGGTTAGGAAATTTTGTAAGACTTCAGGTAAACATATGAAGAAACATGATTCCTACCTACCATATGATAAGTAGTTACTACATGTTACTTATTAATAGGTATTTCTCCCTCTTCATCATTTTCTGCACTATTACATTTCTAATACATAATATTTAAGGGTAAATGTAGAAAAAATAAAAGTTTAAAGGCTAAAATGTTTAAAATATATAAATAAATTTGAAATATTTTAAGGACACATAATTAACAGAAAGGTTGAAAGGTGATCATATTCATTAAAAGTTAGATATTTATTTATTTGTAAAATTAGACCTGACTTTGTATT
>NW_016805930.1:0-1464 GCF_001698545.2 Rhinopithecus bieti | reverse complement strand
ATAGCATTAGGAGATATACCTAAGGTAAAAGACAAGTTGATGGGTGCTGCCCACCAACATGGCACATGTATGCATATGTAACCAACCTGCACGTTGTGCACATGTACCCCAGAACTTAAAGTATAATAAATAAATAAATTAATTAATTAATTAATTAATTAAATAAGAGTTAGGCTCTTAAACTGACTTTGTTACGTTCCTTATTGAAGCTTCATATTGGTGGCTTTCATATGAACAATTAATGTTTTAATTATCAGTCACTTTTAACTGTATATTTAATGCAGATGATAAGCAAGTCTACAATTCAATTTTTATGTCTTTAAGCATACTTCTGGAATCAGTCCAGGTGCCAAAATGAAATAATAGTGTGATTTAAACTAGGCTATAAATGGGGAATTCTGTTAGACTTCATGGTGTAAAGAAAGATGGCTCAAGATGTGAGTACCTGGGCAAACCGGAATGCGAAGTGATTTATAGTGCCAAGATGTATTAATGTTATATCCTTATGTTCTGTTTTTAATAAAGATGTTGTATCAGCATAATAAATTGAGTTTGGCTTAGAATTGTTATGTATAGAAACTTAGAGTGGGATGATTGGAAGCAAGAAAAGCAGGCTTTTTGAATGAACAACATAAGTGTCTGATTGTCTTTTTCTCTTGGTTAAATAAGATGTACTTCTCAGTGTCACAGTGGGATGAGTCTGAATACTACTTTTTGACAATTTTGTGTCATCAATGCTATTTTGTTTAATTTTATTCATCTTGTTTTGATGTATTCCTAATTTAGACTAATCAATCACACTAAGAGAATCAGCAATATGACAGGAATATCAGTGTGACCTGCCTAAAGATTTCATTGTGGTTTTAGAATGTCATATTTTACTTTCTTCCTCCAATGTAATGTTAACATATATTCAGTCAGGTGTGTAATAAGAGAATTGATTGATAAACATTTTTAAAATGCTAAGTGATAGTTTATTGATTCTCACTCTGGTCTTCTCTACTTTAGTTTAAATAACTGGAAGCTATGTTATTTACTAAACAGTTCCTGGTTTAAAATTTATTTTCAGTACTTGCACAACTTCCTTTCAACCTCTTTGAAGAAGTAAAAGATTGTATCTTTCAAATATATTGTAGATGATTCTAAATTCTGTGCTCTACTGATACTTCACACAATTGAGAATAGTTTAATAAGACTGGGCATTTATTTAGAATGACTGTTTGGTGAAATATTTTTTGTTCATAGATAAAATACTTCCTCCTTTTGTTATTTTTTAAGTTATTTAGTCAAAGATAAATATCACTCTTTGATCATACCTAGTCATGCCATATCCTTTAGCATAGCTATGAAGTGAAAGAAAAGAATTACCTTGGAGTTATGGTTTTCAAAAAGTCATGACTAAATTGAGAAAGACAAGACAAAAGCAAAAGCAAGATTCCAGAGATTGAAGTTAGAGCTCAGGAA
>NW_016805929.1:0-1750 GCF_001698545.2 Rhinopithecus bieti | reverse complement strand
TGAGCCACCGCGCCCGGCCCAGATCAGATTTTTAAAAGGGATGTTGCCTTGATTAAAATATGAGTGTTTTTGATAGCCGCCATGAATTCCATTTTATTTATTTATTTATTTATATTTTTTATTTTTTTGAGACAGGGTCTCACTCTGTTGCCCAGGCTGGAGTGCAGTGGTGTGATCATGACTCACTGCAGCCTCAACCTCCTGGGCTCAAGCGATCCTCCTGCCTCAGCCCCCAGTGTACCTGGGACTACAGGCGTGTACAATGCCTGGCTAACATTTTTGAATTTTTGTAGAGACAGGGTCTCAGTTTGTTGCCTTAGCTGTTCTCCAACTCCTGGGTTCAAGCAACGCTCCTGCCTCGGCCTCCCAAAGTGCTGGGATTACAGGCGTGAGCCACGATGCCCAGCCAAGAAGTATTTTAAACAAAGAAGGATAAATGACAAATGGTGAAGAAAGCCTGGGAGGGCTGAGCGCATTAACTGCCCCCTTTCTGCAGTTGCCAAAATGACCTGGAAAAGAAAGTGCGGGCATTAACACGTCCAGAAAAGGGTGTTCACGTAATGAAGACACAAAGTTTTGAGATAAATCCTTGAGTCATGTTGGTCTTTGTTCCATCCGCTTTATAATGTCCAGTGTGTTGATAACTGGATCAAACGCAGCACAGCCTCACTGTATTTTCCTCTCAAATGTTATCTAGTAACTTTGCAGCATTTTTGTATGCGTCGTCATACACATTTGTTCCAGCGGCAATTTTCTCCTTTTTTACCTGTAGAAAAACGTACCAGAACTGGATGCAATAATATAACAAACCTTTTCGGGTTTGAAAACAACAACAACAGCAGCAACAACAACAACAAAACAAACAAACAAACAAAAAAACAAAAAGAAACCTTTGCAAATGGAACATAAGCTTTTGATTAAAAAAAAAAAGCAGGTAAATATTTGCCTGAAAACAGTCGTGTTTTTTTTTTTTTGATTTTTTTATTTTGAGACAGAGCCACCCAGGATGGTGTGCAATGGTGCAATCTCTCTGCTCACTGCAACCTCCGTCTCCTGGGTTCAAGTGATTCTCCTGCCTCAGCCTCCTGAATAGCTGGGATTACAGGCACATGCCATCATGTCTGGCTACTTTTTGTATTATTATTATTATTTTTTCTTTTTTTGATACAGAGTCTCACTCTGTCGCCCAGGCTGGGGTGCAGTGGCGCGATCTTGGCTCACTGTAGCCTTCGCCTCCTGGGTTCAAGTGATTCTCCTGCCTCAGCCTCCAGAGTAGCTGGGACTACAGGTGCCCGCCACCATGCCCGGCTAATTTTTGTATTTTTAGTAAAGACATGGTTTCGCCATGTTGGCCAGGCTAGTCTCGGACTCCTGATCTAAAGTGATTCACCCGCCTTGGCCTCCTAAAGTACTGGGATTACAGGTGTGACCCACCGTGCCCAGCCTACTTTTTGATTTTTAATAGAGACGGGAGTTTCACCATGTGGGCCAGACTGGTCTCGAACTCCTGGCCTCAAGGGATCTGCCAGTCTCGGCTTCCCAAAGTGCTGGGATTACAGGTATGAGCCACCGTGCCAGGACAAAGAATCCAGTTTTAAAATACAAGCGGGCAGAGCCGGGGACTGTGGTGCATTCCTGTAATCCCAAATACTGTGGAGGTTGAGGTAGGAGGATCCTTTGAGTCTAGCAGTTCGAAACCAGCCTGGGCGGCCGGGCGCGGTGGCTCAAGCCTGTAATCCCAGCACTTTGG
>NW_016805928.1:0-781 GCF_001698545.2 Rhinopithecus bieti | reverse complement strand
GTTGTTGCATATACAGACTATGCCATAAAACCCAAGCCAGATATTAATATTCCTTTGCTCAAAACTTTTTCATGCTTCCCACATCCCTCCAGTAAAAATGTGATTCCTTTCAAAGGCCAGCAAAACCCTTCATAGTCTGTTCCCTACTCACCCTCCATAACTCTCTGCCCTCATTTTCTACTTCCTAATTTCTAAGCTCCCTCTAGACTAGCCTCTTCATTGTTCTTCAGATATACCTAGAGTCAACATACAATTTTCTAAGTTAAAAACAAGATTCCCATACAAATATGTAGTGAGCACATTCTAATTATTATTTAGTCATTATTGAAGGAACCGTTAGTATGGTAAAGCTGATTAAAAGGAGGCTAGGTGACCAGTATAAAGAATCATTAATAAAAAGAATGCTGGAATAAAATGGCAGAATTCGATACAAAACTGGTTAATATCCTCAAGTGCAATGATACTGTAACACATACATCTTTTTCTGAAAAAAAAAAAAAATTAACCTATTTGGGCACCAGAAACATGCTATTTTGTACTTGTGATAATAAGTTCTCATACTTTTTATTTTTATTTTAAGTTCTAGGATACATGTGCAGAATGTGCAGGTTTGTTACACAGGTATACATGTGCCATGGTGGTTTGCTGCACCTATTAACCTGTCATCTAGATTTTAAGCCCCGTGTGCATTAGGTATTTGTCCTAATGCTCTTCCTCCTCTTGCTCCCCACTCCCCATCAGGCCCCAGTGTGTGATGTTCTCCTCCCTGTGTCCATGTGTT
>NW_016805927.1:0-217 GCF_001698545.2 Rhinopithecus bieti | reverse complement strand
CCATCCTGGCTAACACGGTGAAACCCCGTCTCTACTGAAAATACAAAAAAACTAGCCGGGTGTGGTGGCGGGCGCCTGTAGTCCCAGCTATTCGGGAGGCCGAGGCAGGAGGATGGCGTGAACCCAGGAGGTGCAGCTTGCAGTGAGCTGAGATTGCACCACTGCACTCCAGCTTGGGGGACAGAGTGAGACTCTGTCTCAAAAAAAAAAAAAAAAA
>NW_016805926.1:0-928 GCF_001698545.2 Rhinopithecus bieti | reverse complement strand
CAATTAATTAAAACTACCCTTCTCTATTGGTCATTTGCAGCAGTAACTCTTTTTTATGTCTCCTTTTCCTGGAAGCTATGTCATAAAGTAGGTGATTGTAAAACAAACATAATTTCCATTAGGAGCAATGTTATAAAAGGGGATTATGTTATTGGCTAAGGTCTTAACTACAAATAAATTATGTATCTATTCATTTGTCTTCACACCTTTGCTGTCATTAGATAAACTTTTTGTCTAATATATGAAAAGAGCTGGGCTAGGCATTAAAATATATTTTAAAAGAATCTTAAGATAAACTGTTCCTTTAGTTCACTGTATTTTCTTGCTCCAATGTCCTTTCACACTTCTGTGTCCCATTAAGCCCTACTTTTTCTTTAAGGCCTAAATCAAACTCTACTTGTGGAGTTACAACCACCTCTGTTAATCTTTGCCATACCCTCATCTTTGTTACTGTGTGTACGTTATTGCTGTAGCATCTCTGACTATTTATTTCAGTTATAAATATGCTTGCCACTGCTCTTTAGTTTCAGAGTTCATTTGGAGCAGGGACTATGACTTGTACTTTTTGGCTTTCTCCTGCACACAGAAGTTAGCTAAAGCATAGTAAATGAGTAAATGTTTTTAATAAGAATCTTTAAACTGGGCTGGGCACAGTGGCTCACACCTGTGATCCCAGCACTTCGAGAGGCCAAGGTGGGCAGATCACCTGAGGTCAGGAGTTCAAGACCAGCCTGGACAACATGGTGAAACTCCGTCTCTACTAAAAATACAAAAATTAGCCAGGCATGGTGGCAGTTTCCTGTCATCCCAGCTTCTCGGGAGGCTGAGGCAGGAGAATTGCTAGAATCTGGGAGGTGGAGGTTGCAGTGAGCCGAGATTGCACCGTTGCACTCCAGCCTAGGTGACAGAGTGAGATTCCATCTAAAAA
>NW_016805925.1:0-2145 GCF_001698545.2 Rhinopithecus bieti | reverse complement strand
TAGATAGATAGATAGATAGGATCTATCTGCTATTTCTCAGCCTGCCTCCTGGAAGTTGGAACTGATCTCGCTTGTTCCTAAGCCCCCACCTTAAATCACATTCTTAGACTGTGAACCATCAAAAGCCCCCAGGCCAGCAAAGATACGACCAGGGGCCACTCAAGGACCTGACAGATCACCACCCTCCAGCCAAGACCCAAGGCCCGACTCCCCTTTGGGTAAGGCTAGGTTTTCAGTGAGCAGCATCTAACAAGGGACAGAAGAAAGAGCCCTGGAGATGGGCTTGGCCTGAGAAGAGCCCTGGAGACACACATTTAGTCCCTGCCCATCCACGCGGGAGGGAACCCTGGCATCAGGGGCTGGCCTGGGCCTGGGTTCTCCTGAATGAGAGATCAACAGCAGCACCACCTCCTACACCCATGCTGCCTGCGTCTCTCATCCTGTTGAGCAATGCCGTTGGAAGCGAGTTCCCTAATTCTCTCTTCCTGTGTGAACGCAAAACCAGCAGCCGACTCCCCAGACACAGAGGCGTTGAAGGCGTGGGGCCAACACGCTGGCCCCGCTAACGGTTTGCTGAATCATCACTAACCATGAACCAGATGGATTACTAAGAAACAAGACATGCATATTTTCTTTCTTTTTTTTTTTTTTTTTGAGATGGAGTTTTGCTCTGTTGCCCAGGCTGGAGTGCGATGGTGCAATCTCGGCTCACCGCAACCTCCGCCTCCCGGGTACAAGCGATGCTCCTGCCTCAGCCTCCTGAGTAGCTGGGATGACAGGCACCTGCCACCACATCCGGCTAATTTTGTATTTTTAGTAGAGACGGGGGTTTCACCATGTTGGCCAGGCTGGTCTTGAACTCTTGACCTCAGGTGATCCACCCACCTCAGCCTCCCAAACTGCTGGGATGACAGGCTGAGCCACCTTATCCATTGCAAACATCATTTCTTTTTCTTTTTCTTTTTTTATTTTTAACTGTTTTTTTGAGACAGGGTCTCACTCTGTCACCCAGGCTGGAGTGCAGTGGCCCGATCTTGGCTCACTGCAACCACCGCCTCCCAGGTTCAAGCGACTCTCCTTGCCTCAGCCTCCCGAGTAGCTGGGATTACAGGCATCCACCACCACATGCAGGTAATTTTTGTAATTTTACTTAGTAGACGTGAGGTTTCGCCACGTCAGCCAGGCTGCTCTTGAACTCCTGACCTCAGGTGATCCGCCCTCGGCCTCCCAAAGTGCTGGGATTACAGGCTGAGCCACTGCCCTCAGTCCCAATTTGACCTGTTTTGGATTGACCCCCATTCTGGTCACCTTTAAGAACTGCAGACAGTGGCCGGGCGCGGTGGCTCACGCCTGTCATCCCAACACTTTGGGAGGGCGAGGCGGGTGGATCACGAGGTCAGGAGATCGAGACCATCCTGGTTAACACGCCGAAACCCCGTCTCTGCTAAAAATCCAAAAAAATTAGTCAGACAACGTGGCGAACACCTGTAGTCCCAGCTACTGGGCAGGCTGAGGCAGGAGAATGGTGTGAACCCGGGAGGCGGAGCTTGCGGAGAGCCCAGATTGTGCCACTGCACTCCAGCCTGGGCGATACAGTGAGACTCCGTCTCAAAAAAAAAAAAAACCAAAAGAGCTGCAGACAGCATTTCAGTACACGCTTGGGGGTTAACTGAAACAGTGACCATCACCAAGCAAAATCTTAAAATGTGAGCAACGTGGGGCTAAACAGACTGCAAAAAGAAGACCCTTGTGTATTGTAGGATCTGTAACAAAAACACAGGGCACCGCTTGTTTAGCGCCGCTGGGAACGGCCACATCAGGCAACTCAGATTTTTTTTTTACCACACAGCTCATACCTGTGAATGTCCCACACACCTGCCCCAAGTACGGACCGGGCACTGTGGCTCAGGCCTGTAATTCTATCACTTTGGGAGGCCCAGGTGGGCGGATCCCCTGAGGTCAGGAGTTCGAGAACAGCCTGACCAACATGGTGAATGAAACCCCACCTCTACTAAAAATACGCAATTACCCCTGCGTGGTGGCTCATACCTGTAATCCCGGAACTTTTGGAGGTTGAAGCAGAAGCACTGATGCCAGGATTTCAGGACCAGCCTGGGCAATATAGTAAGACCCTCTCTTTTTTTT
>NW_016805924.1:0-1465 GCF_001698545.2 Rhinopithecus bieti | reverse complement strand
AAAAAAAAAAAAAAAAAAAAAAGGTTAGCATGTAAGATGCTTACTCAGGTCTGAAATAAGAACTCATTGAATGAGAACTGAAATTGTTACTATAGTCATGAATGATGATGATGATGATGTTGATGATGATAAATTTCCCTAATAACCCTATGACGAGAATACTATTATCCCCATGGAACGGATGAGGAAACTGAGGCTCTGAGAAGGTCACCTAGAAAGGAAGTGACCTAGCAGGAGTTGAATGCCGCCTGCGCCTGCCGCTGTCCCAGTGCGTGTGCGCCCGTGTGCCCTGCGTGTCCCTGAGTCCCCCGTGGCTCCCCTGCGGGCCGGCCCTTCCTGCCTCCGGGCAGCCCTGCGCCCCCCTGCCCTGGGCTTCCTGTGACCGCCTGTTTGTTTGTGAGCCCTGGTGGCGGTGGCGGCGGAGGCAGCAGCAGCGGCAGGAGAAGGAGGGAAATCGTATTAATAATGCCCTGGTTCCAGCAGGAAACGGCCGTCAGACACGCTCGCCGGCTCCCTCCCTCGCCCAGGAGGCAGGAAATGTGGGGATGGATGCCAAGGCCACCAGGAGACCTCGGCCAGGCACTGCAAGCCCTGGCCCAGGCGGGGTGTCTCACCTGATGTCTGGGTAGTCGCGCACCAGCACTCCCACCTCCACCTGGATGCTGGGCGTGTCTTCCAGCTGCAGGACTTCAGCCAAATGGGGCACCACGGCGTCCAGCCACGAGGCCTGGGACTCCTGCAGGGGAGGGAGGACGCAGGGCTCACACCCTCCCAAGATTGACCCTGCCAATTCCTGCCCCTCCTGGCCTGTTATCCCATCTCTAAAATGTAGCAGAAACCAGGAGCGGTGGCTCAAGCCCGTAATCCCAGCACTTTGGGAGGAGGCTGAGGTGGGCAGATCACTAGAGGTCAGGAGTTCAAGACCAACCTGGCCAACATGGTGAAACCCCATCTCTACTAAAAATACAAAAATTAGCCAGGCGTGGTGGTGCACACCTGTAATCCCAGCTACTCGGGAGGCTGAGGCAGAAGAATCACTTGAAATCAAGAGGCAGAGGTTACAGTGAGCGGATACTGCACGACTGCACTCCAGACGGGGCGATGGAGCAAGACTCTGTCTCAAAAATAAAGAATAAAAATAAAAATAGGTTGGGTGCAGTGGCTCACGCCTGTAATCCCAGCACTTTGGGAGGCCGAGGTGGGTGGATCACGAGGTCAAGGGATGGAGACCATCCTGGCTAACAGTGAAACTCCACCTTTATAAAAAATACAAAAAATTAGCTGAGCGTGGTGGCAGGCGCCTGTAGTCCCAGCTACTCAGGAGGCTGAGGCAGGAGAATGGCGTGAACCCGGGAGGCAGAGCTTGCAGTGAGCGGAGATCGCACCACTGCACTCCAGCCTGGCAACACAGCGAGATTATAAATTTATAAATAAATTTATTTATTTATAAATAAATAAAATAAAT
>NW_016805923.1:0-929 GCF_001698545.2 Rhinopithecus bieti | reverse complement strand
CTCAAAACAGAGAATAGGAAGTGGGTAGGTAGAGAGGAAACCAGATGGTAATTATAATAATGGTTAGAGTTGAATGAGCAGTGCGTGGTATTCATTGTTACTTTTTTATTTTGCATATGTTTGAAATTCTTCATAAGAGAAAAAATAAATGGTCCATGTGAACCTGTAACATAATAATGACAAGATACGTCACCCTAAGAATAAATATGTCTTAAGTTATCCCCTTAACCTCATCTTGGCTTCAAAGTGTACTCTTTAATCATTATAGTTTGTCTAGATCCCCAGAGAGTGTTCTCAGGTTTTTCATTGTTAGTCTATGAACTTCAGTCAAGTAATCAGAAAGCCAATATAATAAAATAGTTTTTAACTTTCTGGAAAACATGCAAGCATAAATAACTATCATTTATACTTCTGTAAGAACACTGACATTGAATCATACTCAAAGCAAAGTATCTAAGATTCAGAGTAAGTCGGATTCCTACTTGTTCAACGCAAAGATTCAGCTATATCTGGTGGGTAATGGAGTTAAATATTACCCTTATCTTTTAGTATCTATTTACATCTAATTTGTAGAGGGGGTTAAAGATCTCCTGATAAAAATAAAATTAATAACTTAAAATTCTCTATAATTAGACAACATATTAGCTTTCATGCCCATCAAATATGAGGAGCTGCAAAAAGCACGGTGTCAAGGGATAAGTCTAGTGTTCTCATGTAAAAATAATGTTGCAGATATAGACAGGATAAACTAAATGATAATGAGGCCTAAGATTTGGAGTGGAGGAGGAGTCCGAAGTACAGCTTGATGGCTGTTACCTGCACTTACAACCAAATCAGCCGTTTTGATGTCAAATGTGTGGCCTGGGATACAAAATCTATGTATAAATTTTAAAGAATTATTTTGCCGGGCGCAGTGGCTCAAGCCTGTA
>NW_016805922.1:3342738-3348968 GCF_001698545.2 Rhinopithecus bieti | reverse complement strand
CACGTTATGCACATGTACCCTAGAACTTGAAGTATAATAAAAATTTTTTTAAAAAAATCCAAAAGAAAAAGTCACTTAAAGTTTTCAACATACAATTGAAAGCTTTATCAATAAACTGAACCAAACAGAAGAATATTACAGTCTGAAGATAATCTTTTGAACTAACTCAGTCAGAAAAAAAAAAAAAAAAAACTTTTTAAAAATGAACAAAGCCTTTGAAAGATATGGGATTATGCAGTGTGACCAAACTTATGCATCATTGGTGTTTTTGAGAGAGAAAGAGGAAAAGTAAACAACATGAAAAACATATATGGTAATAATTCAAGAAAAATTCTCCTAATCCTGCCAGAGAGGTACAAATCTAGAGAGAAGAAATCCAGAGAACACCTGCTAGATACAATAGAAAATGAACATCACCAAGGCATATTGTCTCCAGATTCTCCAAGATGAATGCTAAAGAAAAAAATCTTAAAGGAAGCTGGAGAATAAAATTTTTAAAAAATTAAACAATGAAAAGGAAGCTGGAGATAAAGGTGCCATCATGTACAAAAGGAACTCCATCAACCTAACAGCAGACTTCTCAACATAAATGTTATAAGACAGGAAACATTAGAGGGCTATTTTCAGTATTTTTAAGAAAAGAAATTCAAACCAAGAATTTTATATTCCCCAAACTAAGGCTCATGAGTGAAGGAGAAATAAAATTTTTTCAGACAAGCAAGCACTAAGGGCATTTGTTACCACTAGATCCCTCTTACAAGAGATCTCTAAAGGTGCTCTGAATGTGGACATGAAAGAACAATATCTGGAATCACAAAAGCACATTTGAGTACATAGCCCACAGACCCTATAAAACACCCACACAATAGAAACAACAAAGTAATCCGCTAAGAATTTCATGATAGGATCAAAACCTAACATATCAATATTAACCCTGAATGTCAACGGTCTAAACACTCCACTTAAAAGGCACAGAGTGGCAAGTGCTATGAAAAGTTAAGACAAATCTATCTGCCATATTCCAGAGACTCAACTCACACATAACAACACCCATAGGTTCAAAGTAAGGGTTGGGGAAAGGTCTGCCACACAAATGGAAAACAAAAAAGAGTAGGAGTTGTTATTCTTGTAGCAGATAAAATAGACTTTAAATCAACAACAGTAGAAAAGAACAAAGAAGGGCATTATATAATGATAAAGGGTTCAATTCAAAAAGAAGACTTAACTATGCTAAATGTATACACATCTAACAATGGAGCACCCAGATTCATAAAACAGGTAATTCTCAACCTACAAAAAGACATAGATAACCACACAATAATAGTGAGGAAGTTCAGCACCCCACTGACAACATTAGACAGATCATTGAAGCAGAATACTAATAAAAATGTTCTGGATGTAAATTTGACACTTGATCCATTGTATCTAACACACATCTACAGAATACTCTACCCCTCAACCATAGAATATGCATCCTTCTCATCTGCACATGGACCATACTCTAAGACTAACCACATGCTCTGCCATAAAGCAAGTCTCAGTAAGTTCAAAAGTATCAAAATCACATCAGCCATACTATCAGACCACAGTAGAATAAAAATAGAAATTAATATAAAGAAGATCTCTCAAATCAATGAAATCACATGGGAATTATACAACTTACTCTTGAATGATTTGGGGTAAACAATGGAGGAAGAAACTTTTTAAAACTTTGACATAAACATGAATAGAGACACAACATGACACAATCTTTAATAAAAAATAAGAGAAGATTCAAATAAGCACAATCAAAAACAAAGAAGGTGAGATTATAGTGATCCTCCAGAAGTACAAAAGACTCTCTGAGACTATTAACATCTCTGTGCACTCAAACTAGAAAATCTAGAGGAAATGGATAAATTTCTGAAAACACACAATCTCCTAAGATAGCATCAGGAAGAAATTGAAACCCTTAACAGGTCAAATATAGAGTTCTGAAATTGAATCAGTAATTTAAAAAAAACCTACCAGCCATAAAAAGCCCCAGACTAGAGGGAGTCACAGCAGAATTCTATCAGATGTACAAGAAGAGCTGGTACCAATCCTATTGAAACTATTTTAAAAAATCAAGGAGGATGGACTCCTCCCTGTCATTCCCTGAAGCCAGCATCACTCTGATACCAAAACCCAGCAAAGACGCAATGAAAAAAGAAATCTACAGGTCGGTATTCCAGTTGAATACATGAATATAGATGCAAACATCCTGAACAGAATATTAGCAAACTGAATTCAGCATCACATCAAAAATGCATCATGATTAAGTTAGCTTAATTCCTGGGATGCAAGGTTGGTTCAACCATATGCAAATAAATAAATATGATTCACCACATAGAAAGAATTAAAAACAAAACCAAAAAAAAAAATCATCTTAATAGATACAGAGAAATCTTTCAGTAAAATCCAACATCACTTCATGATAATAACCCTCAAGAAACTAGGCACTGGAGGAATATAACTCAAAAAAAATAACCATTTATGTCAAACCCACAGTTAACATCATACTCAATGGGCAAATGTTGGAAACATTTCCCTTGAAAACTGGCAGAAGCTAGGAAGCCTTCTCTTATCACTCCTATTCAACATAGTATTGGAAGCCCTAACCTGCGCAATCAGGCAAGAGAAAGAAATAAAAGGTATCAAAATGAGAAAAGAAGAAGTCAAACTATCTCTCTTCATTGACAATGTCATAATATACTTAGAAAACTCTAAAATTTCTGTCAAATGTCTCCTGCAACTGCTAAGTGACTTCAGGATGGTTTCAAGTTACAGAATCAACATACACAATTCAGTAGCATTTCTATATACTAACAACGTTCAAGCTGAGAGCCATATCAAAAACAGAGTCTCATTACAACAGCCACACACACACACACACACACACACACACACACACACACAAATACTTAGAAATACATGTAACCAAGGAGGTGAAATATCTCTACAAGGAGAACTATGAAACATTCCTGAAATAAATCAGAATGATACAAACATATGGAAAACAATTCCATGCTCATGAATTGGAAGAATCAATACCATTAGAATGCCCATATTGCCCAAAGAAATCTAGAGATTCAGTGCTATTCCTATCAATCTACCAATGTCATTTTTCACAGAGTTGGGAAAAAAAACTGTTCTAAATTTTATATGGAACCAATAAAAGAGCCTGAGCAGTCAAAGAAATCCTAAGCAAAATGAATAAAGCTGGAGGCATCACATTATCTGACTTCAAAGTATAAGGCTACAGTAACCAAAATAGCATGGTACTGGTACACAAGCAGACACATAAAGCAAGAGAATAGAATAGAGAACCTACAAATAAAACCACATACATGTAGCTATCTGATCTTCAACAAAGTTGATAAAAATAAGCAATGGAAAAAAGACTCCCTTTTCTATGAATGGTTGCTGGGATAGCAGGTTAGATACATGCAGAAAACTAAAACTGGTAAAATTGCCTTTTACCATATAAAAAATTAACTCAAGATTGATTAAAGATTTAAATTTAAGACTTTATACTATAAGAACCCTAGAAGAAAACCCAGGAAGCACCATTCTGCATATCAGCCTTGGGAAAAATTTTATGACTAAGTCCTCAAAAATAATTGCAACAAAACAAAAATTGACAACCAGAACCTAATTAAACTAAAGAGCTTCTGCACAGCAAAAGAAATGATCAACAGAGTAAACAGACAATCTACAGAATAGGAGAAAATATTCACAAACTATGCATCCAACAAAGGTCTAGTATCCAGAATCTATGAGGAATGTAAAGGATTTAACATGCAAACAACAAACAATCCCATTAAAATGTAGGCAAAAGACATGAACAGACATTTCTCAAAAGAAGACATACAAGTGGCCAACAAACATGAAAAGAAATCCTTAACATCGCTAATCATCAGAGAAACGTGAATCAAAACCACAATGAGTTGACATCTCACACTAGTCAGAATGACTATTACTAAAAAGTCAAAAAATAACAGATGTTGGCAAGGCTGTGGAAAAAAGGGAACACTTACACCCTGTTGGTGGGAAAGTAAATTAGTTCAGTCACTGTTGACAGCAGTTTGGAGATTTCTCAAAGCACTTAAAACAGAACTACCATTTGACCCAGCAATCCCATTACTGGATATATATCCAAAAGAAAACAAATTATTCTACCAAAAAGATACATGAACTTACATGTTCGGCACAACACTATTAACAATAGCAAAGACATGGAATCAATCTAAGTGCCCATCCATGGTGGACTGGATTAAGAAAATGTAGTACATATATACCATGGAATACTATGCATCCATAAAGAAGAACAAAGTAATGTCTTTTGCAGCAACTTGGATGCAGTTTGAGGACTTTATGCTAAGCAAATTCACACAGGAACAGAACACCAAATAGTGCATGTTCTTACATCTAAGTGAGAGCTAAATACTGTGCATTTATGGATATAAAAATGGCAGCAGTGCCGGGCGCGGTGGCTTAAGCCTGTAATCCCAGCACTTTGGGAGGCAGAGACGGGCGGATCACAAGGTCAGGAGATCGATACCATCCTGGCTAACACGATGAAACCTCGTCTCTACTAAAAAATACAAAAAAGTAGCCAGGCAAGGTGGCGGGCGCCTGTAGTCCCAGCTACTCGGGAGGCTGAGGCAGGAGAATGGCGGGAACCCGGGAGGCAGAGCTTGCAGTGAGCTGAGATCTGACCACTGCACTCCAGGCTGGGTGACAGAGCGAGACTCCGTCTCAAAAAAACAAAACAAAACAAAACAAAAAACAAACAAACAAAAACAATAAAATGGCAGCAGTAGACACTGGGGAGTATTAGAGGAGAAAGGGAGGGAAGGGGACAGGGTTGAAAAACTAAATATTGGGTACTGTGCTCACTACCTTGGTGATGGCATCAATTGGTACGTACTCCAAACCTCAGCATCACACAATAAAGCTATGTAAAAAGCCTGTGCATGTACCTCCTGAATATAAAATAAAAGTAGAAATTACTTCAAAAATAATTTCATTAAAGTTACTTAAGACAATCGCTGGCACATGGTAGGTACTCCACAGAGAAATTAACTTTATTGTACCAGAAGGAGCATTGAGTATATCGCATGGCCCCTTTTCAAATGCATTTTCTGTTCCTAGTCAAAATATTTTCGTTTAAAAATAGAAGATCAAGGAAGTAGAAAGTAAACGTCTGTGGAGTGTCTCCTAAATTTTTCCTCCCTTTTAGTCAGAGGCCAGAGTCTAAAGCAAGTTCAGGTGCACCACATAAACCTGGCTCAAACTAATCAAAGGCAATCCATCAGAACTACAGGATTTTTCATATGTGTTTCCCATATCTCCTCTTAACCTGCTTTCCTCATATTTGCATTCAGTTTCTCCTCCAAGACTCCTGGCTCTGCACACCTGCCTTTTGTCTCTTCCCTTCACACCCTGGCTTTGTGAACCATTTGATCCCTAGTTCTTACTCCTCTTCCTCAAGACCTCTCTATGTTGTTGGCTTTCATAATTTTTCTGCACTTAAATTGTGCTCTGGATGATAATACCTTTTCACAACCCATGGTATTTTTTTCTTATCTTCTTAGAATTCAGTCCAGTTTTCCAAAAAAACCTGTCTCGCCATTTCTCATTTTATCATCTGTTTTTCTAGAAACCAGTACAGAGAATCATATGTAAAAAACATTGTCCCTTTTCTTTCCTTAAACAAAAATGTTCTTATTGTGGCTTAAATATACTGTTCATGCTCATAATACACCACATGTTACAAGGAACCAAATCAATAGAAGAAGGCTATTTTATGAGTAGATGCCATAAACATTTTCCTTGTACATGCTAATAGATGTCCAAAGAGCAGGTTAGAAGTCACTGAATTGGGACATGTGAGTTCTTAAAGGAAAAAAAGTAACTTGAGAGCACTTAATTTTTTTCCCTGAATTATTATTTTGCTGTAGTTCATAAAGCTTTGACATACATTTGTATATCCACTAAGTATTGCATAAGTCTCAAAGCAGCGCCTCACACAATAGCATGAGGATGTTCCGTCTTTTTTGCCCTCACTTTTCATATGTAATGGTGTCCATTTTCAGTTTATATAAAGAGATCTCAAGCCTGTAATCCCAGCACTTTGGGAGGCCGAGACGGGCGGATCACGAGGTCAGGAGATCGAGACCATCCTGGCTAACACGGTGAAACCCCGT
>NW_016805922.1:3331253-3342396 GCF_001698545.2 Rhinopithecus bieti | reverse complement strand
AAAAAAAAAAAAAAAAAAAAAAAGAGATCATGAATTGAAATTCCAGCAAAATTTTATAATAGACTATTACAAATTTTATTATCAGCATCTGACCACTCTTAGGCACTCTGCATCCCCTTATTTTACCCCATTTGAGACACTGCACATTCATAGGGACCTCAGTAAGTTTGAGTTCTTTACCTCCTTATCCTGAAACCCATTAAAACCTGAAATCTGGAATAGAGGTGGAATCACAGCATTAGTTTTGGAGTCAGACACTTCTGATTTCAACACCAACCCTGACAACTGGTATCAATATAACCCATAGCAAGTTATTTAATCAATTTAACATCCCTTATAATTGATTTTCCTCCCTTATAAATGAGGGTAATAACAGTTCTTAGTTCTCACAAACTGTTGTGAGGATTGCATGAAATTGCTAGATACTGCTGAGGTTTGGTAGGAGCATTAATTCTAAGCCAGGATCTTTCTTCTTTCTCTTTCTCTAAAATACACACACACACACACACACACACACACACACACATGCACACAGACATATATGCATATACATATAAAACATGTAAATATATACACATGTATATATTCACATATTTGTTTACACTAGAATAAAAGTGTTTGGCATTTCACTTTTTTGATCTTGTTATTGGAAGTGATCTGTCCTGTTTCCTGTACATATCTGCGAGAGCACAACTTGTAAAGGTGTATTCATTTCTCCCATAAAGGAAGTCATCTCTGCTGCGTTGTTGTCACACTTAATATGCATCTTCAAGGTAAATGATGTTCTAATGGTGAGTGAGAAAAATTACTGCCTTTACAAGACAAAACATGAAATGGAGAAAGCATTTTAAAACAGATGTGTGGAAATATTCCCATTATTATGTGAGTTTGTTTTGAAAAATACTAAGTGTATCACCTGTAAAACCTCTCATATCTGGACACATGCTCAGAAATGGATTTTCTAAAGTATTTCAGTATCCTTTAAAGGAGAAGTTCCAATGGATTTTGATCACTTTGATTAAACACAAATATATACAGTTTCTGACTGGTTTCAAAATGCAATTCATATAGACAGAAAAGGAGGTGAAATTTACTAGCCTGTTTTTTCAATCAGAACTTTATATTAGTTGGTAGTTGAGGCTGAAAAATGAGTCTTATGATTTAGTGAGAACAGTCAATAAAACTCCTTCCAAAAATGGACCCATGTATCTCTGTGACGTAGTTTTTCAATTCTGACAATCATTAGCACCATGACCTGAAATACACTGAATCTGAACTGGGGCTTTTCAAAGCTTTAAGACAAAGTCTTAAAGAAAACATTTGCTAAAAATTATAAAGTATAGGCTCTCTGATTTATCTCACTGTAAAGTTATTACCAATAATATATCATATATCAGCTTAGAGAGAAAAATGACAATATATTATTAATACATAATAGTAGTAACTAAAATATTACTTTATTTTTCTTTCATCTATTATTAATTGCTACTTTTGTTTAATTATAATATCTGATAAATGTTAGTATATTAGTACATTTGTCTACTGTACACATAGATGGCAGATCTTAATGTCAAAAATTGTTTTTCAACATTTTGAAGGGACCAAACTTTTAGAAACATCTTCTTGATGTGGGCACTACTGATTTTGTTGTAAAGGTGACACTGAGACAATGTATGAATTCCTTTGCAGAAGAGATAGATTGAGGGTTGGTTGAAAGAAAGGAATTTGTGTTTTTGTGTTTATAGAGTGAGACTGTCCTCCCTCCCTCTAGCTCCCTCTGTGTTAATTTCTAGGCCTGCCATAACAATGCACCAGAGACAGTGTTGCTTAAAACAATAGAAATTTATTCTCTGACAGTTTGGGAGGCCAGAGGTCTGAAATAAATATGACAGTAGGGCCATGTTCCCTCTGAAGGCTCTAGGGAAGTGTTCTTCCTTGCCTCTTCCTAGCTCCTAGCTCTTGGCTAACCATTGGCATTCCTTGACTTGTAGCTACATCACTCCACTCACCACCTCTATCATCTAAGGCTTTCTTCCCTCTATGTCTCTGTATCCAAATATCCCTTTTTTCCTCTTCTTTGGACACCAGTCATTAGCTTTAGGGCCCACCCAAATCCAGTATGACCTCACCTTAACTTGATTACATATGCAAAGACCCTATTTCCAAATAAGGTCACACTCACAGGTAACAGTGATTAGGACTTGAACATCTTTTGGGGGGTCACAATTCAACCCACTATACTCTGGCTCTCCAAATTCTTTTCTGCTTCCTTGCTCTCTTCAATCATTGCCTTCTTATTACCTAGTACTACAGGGGCCTTTGAGTTTCCTGGATGTTCTCCATGTTAGAGCCCTTGTACAACATCAAAAGGCCATAGGCTATGTGGGACATGAGACTTCAACTTGTGGGAGGGGTTGGGTTGGGGCAGGGCATGAAGGATCATGCGGTGTGATTCAGTGGTTACCATTTGCTTTCTTATCCTTTGCAGTTCTCTGTGCTCTAGAACTAAGTGACAGCAATTGAGTATATTTTTTTCCTCTTATTCTATTGTGGTTGCCCCCAAGAGCACTATGGATTATGCCATTTTACCCAACACTGTCCAGATTTCAGAAGCCCCTTCAATCCCAAAGGGAACTGGTCACTTTCTCTGGATCCAGGCAGAGGAGAATTGAGATGAATACATCAGCCCCAATCACAAACCTCCTTTGAATTGAGTACCTCGAAGTTCGTATTATCCATCCAAACCTATTTAATAGAAGCATTCACATTTTCCCAGTAGTCTGAAGACATCGTTTTGTTCAGTTCAATAACATTTCCATGTGCTTTTGTTAGTCAATATTTATTGTGCAATCACGAGTCCAGGATAGATGTAGACAGTGCACAGAAAGGTGTACCTTGATTATTATGTTTAAATTAATGAGTTTTATATTTCAACTTCTGTAGTTCTTGTGCTATATTCTTTAACTCTCTCATATTTTTCTTCTCTTTCATGATTAGACTCCTGCTACTCATTCTAGCAATATACAGATATATAGAATTTCCCTTTTCCATAATTGATCTTCCTCCCTTTCTGTCAAACAGTAGTTGTCCTTCGTCTCTCCTCTGTCTCATCTCTAATTCATCTCTTTTCATTATATAAGATATATATACCAGCCTAGTACTGTCATAGTTTAATCTCTGTAACTTTTTTCCCTCAATTGCTGCCCAATTATTTCATGTTTTATGCTTTGATTCAACTGATATATTAGACTGCAGCTTTTCAGTAATGCCAAATTCACTTGTAGAGTCTCTTCCCAGAGTGGACCCAGGGTAACCACCTTCTTTATCCTCCTTATCTTTGACACTACCTCATTATTAATGACACTCTTAAAAACTGAGCTAACCAGCCCAAAAAGATAATTTAATAGAACTAATAGGTGACAGACATTTGACTTTATGAAAGCCAGACAATTTTTTCCCACAGGAGAACATAGAGTTCTTTCAATAGAAAAATAGGATGCAATTTTATTTTTGAGTGCTAAGGGACATGTCTGTTATTCAGACCAATTGTCTTTCAAGCTGTGACACTTTCTACCTCCTATATTGTAATGATAGCTGAGCTTTTCACAATACCTTTGCTCCTTAACACATTTTTTTCCTGCAAGCTCTTTCATGAGAGACATTTTTTTTTAAAGATTAGTGTGCGTGAGTTACATTGCATGAAGGTTTTTAAAATATATTTCTTTCTATTTTAAACTTTTGCACCAGAGACATAAAAATGTCAACTTATTTTGCTGGCCTCTCCTTCATTTTCTGCCCATGTGTTCCAGGAAACGGTTACTCCTTTTCTTTAAAAGACTCTATTCCTTAGTTTACCTTGCCTTCTTTTCAGGAGTAATTTGGTTGCTGAAATACTCTTGGAACTCTTACTAGTGCTTATTCCCCAGCTTACTTACTGTTCACAGTCCTCTGCTGCATTTTCACTTTCCTTTATAATCCTCATAGTTTTCTGTCTACCTCTTTTATACTTGGCATATTTCCTCAGAGTGTAACAAAAAAAAAGTGCGCTTTTTTTTTTTTTTTTTTAACCATTGCTCTATTTGCTACATGTAGCCATTCTTTTAGTGGCTGTCATAAAGTAAAGCAAATCTTTGCAAAGGCTTTATCCTTGGAGTTCAGCACCAGGAATGATTTCCATTACCTAGTGTTTCAGGAGTCCTCACGCAGTTGATCGGCTTTGTTTCAAGGACTTTGCTCTGTCCTTTGAAATGTCTTTGAAATGGCCTGCCATGAACTTGCACAAATGCTGCAAACTCTTTATGACATACAGTGGTGAGCACGTTTATTTCAGGGGCCCTGCCTTGCCTTCAGAGCCTTATTATTATTTTCCCCTTTTCTTCAAAAGTTGTGCTTTTATGTATTTAGTGTTTCCACCAGTCAATCGCATTATAATGTTAAAGACATTGTAAACCAAGGTCTTTGGAGTCTGGCAGAGACCTGAGTACAAATCTAAGTTTTGCCACTAACTGGTTGGGTCACCTTCATGAGTTAATTAACTGCTCTTGTCCTTAGATTCTTCACCTGGAAATACAAATAATAACAGGTTATTGGGAGGATTATGTCTGTGTTTGTGACTGCGCACTGGGGAATGTTCAATAAATGTTGGCTATTATTTTTTACAAGTGTATACAGAGCTTTCTCCAACATCGCACAGTTTGTATTTGTGAAACATGCCCTCATAGTATAGTATGTCAGTAATTTCAGTGATTTCTCTTACTCTATCCATGAAGGCTTGTTTTTTGTTTTTTGTTTTTTGTTTTTTTTTCTTTTTTGACAGAATTTAGCTCTTGTTGCCCCAGACTGGAGTGCAATGGCGGGATCTCAGCTTACCGCAACCTCCACCTCCCGGGTTCAAGCAATTCTCTTGTCTCAGTCTCTCGAGTAGCTAGGATTACAGTATGCACCACCATACCCGGCTAATTTTGTAGTTTTTTAGTAGAGATGGGGTTTCTCCTTGTTGGTCAGGCTGGTCTCAAACTCCGGACCTCAGGTTATTCGGCCGCCTTGGCCTCCCAAAATGCTAGGATTACAGGCGAGAGTCACCACGCCAGTCCTATATTTAGGCTTTTAAAGGCTTGATAATTTCTTCTTACCTAAGACTGTGTAATTCAATTCTTTATAAGTAGATCTTTATATAATATTTTACCATTTTTCCTTTCAAATAAAAATTTTGAAAAATACAGAACAAAACAATTAAAGTCACTCATAATTTTATCATGTATCTATAGTGAGTTTAGATGAGTATGTGCATGTGTATATGTGTGTGCATGTATGTATGCATAATTATATCTACGATTATATTTATGTAAAAGGGTGTCTCCCCACCACTCTAATGTCCCTCTGTTATCACCACTAAAAGAAAACAATTTTTTACAATTTGATGATGTGCGTATGGCAATTCATTTTGCTATACTTATAGGTATATATTATTTACACATTTTTTGCTTAAAAATGTGTTTTAATATTCGTACTTTATGTGCATAATTAATGCCAGTTCCTTAGGCAATTTTTCCTTCTCTTTTGCTCCATATTGACATTACTTTCCTGTACGTTTTAAAGAATTAATTACTAATAGAAAAATTAATCATACAAAGCATGTACATTTCACTCAAGAGTTTGCAATGTGTTTTTCACACATTATTTTGTTTAGTATCCACTGGCATGTTGTGAAATGGATTACAATATTTCTATTTTATAAATGAAGGTATCCCAAATCACAAGGGTTAAGTGGTAGAGGAACTTTAGAGCACAAGACTGCAGGCCTCGAAATCTCAAATCCCTGACGCTTTCCTGGGAGAAGTGTATAACCACCCTAAACAGTTGGTTTCATGTCTTTCCACCTTCTCCTACTGCCTGCCATGAGATTGGCCATGAGATTGGCAGGCAGTAGGAGATTTATCACTTGAATCACTTTATGTTGAAAATCGTGTTCATTAAATTTTCAAGGTCTTTCCTATACTCCTATGTAGTCCTCAAATCAATTTCTCCCATTAGTATGACATGATCTAAAAGCCGATACATTACTTCATTTTTCAGAATCCAAGAGTAGCTATGTTTTCTCTAAATAAAACTCATTCTCATTATTCCCATTTTTCAGATATAATACAGGAATCTAGACATAGGCATTAAAACTGTGTAGTGGTTAAAAATTATAAGATTTGAAGATCCACTGCCCAAGTTCAAATCCCAATTCTGAGACTTCTTAGCTGTGTAACTTTTGTCTGGTCCTCGGTTTCTCTACAATAAAAATGGTAATAATACCTACACCCTAAGACTCTGGAAATGATTAAAGGGCTCAAGATTTTCAGACATTTAACAGTTTCAAACATTAATTTTACAACATTAATACTGTTTGTCCTATAATGAGTGCTGAGAAATGTTAACTAAGATTATTATTATGATAAAAATAAGGCACAGAGTAATCAGATAGCTTTCCCAGATAGCATTAAAGATGATGATAGTAATCATTTTCTGTACAAAACAGTGTGTTTTCCACTGATCAGTTTTGTACTGGCGATTTTACAGTGACCAACGAGAGCTCTGTACAGAGTGAATAACAAAACTTTTACCCATAGTCTTCTAATATTCCTATAACTGCCTATGAATTGATGTTTTATGGAGATATTTGAACAGAAAGAATAATAGATGTATTGATATTATAAATACACAGCTTATAGATATCCTATATATTATTTATACACCAACACACTTATTGTGTGATTACTGCACGCTTTAAAATGTCTGATAAAGCAAACTCTGATGGACAAGTGATATTATAACTGTGCTTTCTACTTTTCAAATAATGAAAATGTTTGGAGAATGCAGTAGGTTTATGAAGAGGGAAGGAGGCTAGTGGATGCTGGAGTTCTAGTTCTGTCTGCTCCTAAATGTGTGATCTATTTGATATATAGGTTAATATAGTTAAATCTATTCTTTGCCTCTTAACATGGCAGGTCTGGAGTAGGTCCTCTCTAAAATTACTGCCAGCTTTGGCATTTTTGCTTCTCTTTGAACAACTTAGAACTTTATATTTACAATTGTTGATAAGTGTAATGTGGATCATTAAAATGCTGAGGATCATAAAAGTGTTGTCTTAAAATTGTTACCCTGAATGGGCTGGGCGCAGTGGCTCACGCCTGTAATCCCAGCACTTTGGGAGGCTGAGGTGGGTGGATCACAAGGTCAGGAGTTCAAAACCAGCCTGGTCAAGATGGTGAAACCCCGTCTCTACTAAAAATACTAAAAAAATTTAGCAGGGCATGGTGGCATTCACCTGTAGTCCCAGTTACTCAGAGGCTGAGGCAGGAGAATCACTTGAACCTGGGAGGTGGGGGTTGCAGTTAGCTGAGATCGTGCCACTGTACTCCAGCCTGGGTGACAGAGCAAGACTCTGTCTCAAAAAAAAAAAAAAAAAAAGAAAAGAAAAAAAAATCTTACCCTGAATGGAGGAAGGTCTAGAGAGGTCCACTTCTGGGAAAGATGCCTGTCTATGTGATTTTGTACATTAGCATCTAGCAATTACCATCCCTCACAATTCACTTAAAACACTGCAATGTTTTTCCACTCTTCTTAGGAATAAAATCCAAACTTCTTAAGACAAATATGTGGCATGGCATAACCTGACCCAATTAGATCTCCAGTCTTACTTCTATCAACTGGCCACATTTAACCCTTCTCCACTCTGGTTTCTTTCTGATTCTTCTCACTTTTCCTGGAATTCTCCTCTCCTCTTTTGACCCACTCCTCCCTGTATTCTTTAAGCATCAGCTTGAATATAGGTCACACACTTCTGTGTTGAACATACAACGTTATATGCATTAGAGACACGATCATGTAAAAAATAATCTAGTTTCAGGCATCTCTTTTAAAATAAGGATTGGGCAACATTTGAGTTCATGTTTGTTACAATTGGAAACCTTAGCAGATGAATATCCCTTTGAATTGGGTTCTAAAAGTTTGGGCCCCATATAAATATATTTATATGCACTTGGAACCAGCTTCACTTGGGTGTATCGCTTTTTTTCTACATGCAGGGTTATGAGGTTACAACTTCTAGCTAAAATTTTACTTCCTCAAAAATGCCTTCCCCTGTATCCTTGAAATAGGTACTTCCACAACATACTGGCCACAGCACCCTATAATCATCCTTCAACATATTTAGCATAACTACAGAAGAGTCTCTTTTTTGCAAGAATATAATAGTTTTAATGTACATGTTCTCCACTAGCTTCTAAATTTCATGAGAGTCAGTACTTTGCTTGTCTACCCCATTCTCCTTAATACCAAATCTTTTGCCTGGTCTTCGATATGTTCTTGCCAAAAATGTTGGCAAAATATCACTTCTGATTCACAGGAGATAGGTTGCAAGACCCACACTGGATGCCTGAAATCTATATATACCATGGTTTTTATACATACATATCTAAGATGAAGTTTAACCTATTAGGCACAGTAAGAGGTTAGTAACTAATTATAAAATAGAACAATTATAACAATATGCCAGCACTACTACTCTGGCACTTTAGGGTCATTATTAAGTAGAATAAGGGCGACTTGAAAACAATCACTGCAATGCCACCACAGTCGATCTCACAACCAAGAAGACTACTAAATAACCAGTGAGTGGGTAGTGTTAGCATGGAGACTCTGGACAAAGAGATGATTCATATTTTCCCTGGGCTAGGTGGGATGGCATGAGATTTCATCACATTACTCAGAAGGGCATGCAATGTAAAACTTGTGAATTTTATTTCTGGATTTTCCACTTAAGATTTCTGGGCTGTGGTTGACTGGGGGTAACTGAAACCTAGGAAAGCAAATCAGAGGATAAGAGGGGCATTACCGTATATGCCAGACACTGAGCTAGTGTCTCAAAAGCTAGCTGATGAATGACCGAGTAAACTGACAAACAGAAGTCGTAGATGGCAGCCCTAGGAGTAAAGAGGCAATCCTAGATAAAACCATGGTTTAAAAGGATACGGTAGCACAGAAGGAATGATCGATTGCATTAGCAAATGCAGTTCAGTCATAGAAGGCATGTTTATTTGTTGTCTGCTCCTGTTAGAAATCTGCTTTTAAGTTTGAATTGTTGAACAGTACTCTGTCATGTCAGGAGGATACAGGATTTACAAGTAAACTGGTCACCTATGCAATCTGGCATTAACTGCACATTTTCCTCTAGACTAAATTTAGAGCATCTGTATTAAGGAACACATTGTTAAGAGAGATTCCCAGAGAAACGTGCCTACTTCCCTAACATATTTCTGCTTCTAACACTCTATAACCAGCCCATTCCTTCCCCAGGCTAAAAACAACCTAATGAAATAGCTAAAGAGAAAAATAGAGCATAATCAGGTAAAATATGAACAGGGTACCCCAGTCCCTTCTTTTGAAGTAAAATGAAAGAAATAAAAGGAAAGGAAGTGATGATTACAGTTACATGATGAAAGCTTACTATGCCTGGAGACTATGGACAAGTAAGGAATAGTCATTGGAATTTAATTTAAGGTTAAAATACGCTATAGCTATTCACATGCTTGTTATGCCACACTTGTTACTGGAGTCACTGAGATAAATTTTTGAGCTTCATTGTCTTTGTTTTTCCACTATTAATTTTACTTATTGCATGTTTTTAATATGCTAGACACAGTGTTCAGTGTAATGCATATATTATCAGTACCTAACTGTAGAACTATGCTGCAAAGGACATCACCATGCTCATTTTACAGATGAAAAAACAAAGGCTCAGATAGGGTCTACTAGTAGCCAATAGAGGAATTGGGGTTTGATCCCAGGTCTTCCTCAAAACTAATGTATATACAGTTAGCTTCTATTCTATGCAGACTTCAAAATCTTTTTCAGTGGAGATACTTGAAGTAAAGTGAAAAGAGTAAGCAGATAAATTCACAGTTTACATTTCACTCAGTGCCAAATAAAGTTTTCTCTACTCCTGTTTACTCTAAGAATATAAAGTTATTTTCTTAACTCACTTAATGCACTTTCATAAGCACTATTAAAATGTCTAGGTTTATCAGGTACACCAATTGTACTTGATAAACAATACAATTTCACGTAGAAAACATTTGGAATTGAACAAACATCACTGTGAGAGCAAAGCCTGAATTCTGTAAATGTCCTTCAAGTATTTTCTAGCATAGAAAAGTTCCTATTTTAGAACATAAACTCCTTCGATTTGATGAGCAGCTATGACCGACTCTCCAGAAATATTCACATGTTCACAAATTTTGAGTATGCTTTAGGAATATTAGGCAAAAAGAAATATTTAAAAGAATGATGAAAACAAAAATGAAAAGTTATGATACACTAAATGTATAATACATACAAGTAAAATTAAGTGAATTTCTTGAACTTATTAATAATTTACCTTATTAGAGCTTAGAAGCACGTGAGATTCCATGCTGTTTGAACTACAAATCAGAACATTAAGGAGAACTAGTCTCTTTTGAACCAGGGCTTCTCAACCTGGGGTGCATTACCCGTAGGGGATTCATGCATTCTAGAAATATTATTCAATTTTCATGTGCCTTTATTTTTTTTGGGAGGAGAGAGTCCATTTTTTTTTCACCAGATGGCTAGAGATATCTGTGATTTTCTCCAAACTGAACTAGAGATGAAAAAGTAAAACTATGTACTGGCACCAAAACTGTGGTCAATATTTAATGACATTGGAGAGTACTTTTGAAATAATGTTATTAAAATTTTTTTAAAATTATGTGGAGACGTCTTATAACATCTCACTTCCTTTTTTTTTGTTTGTTTTTTTTTTTGAGACGGAGTCTCACTCTGTTGCCTAGGCTGGAGTGCAGTGGCATGGTCTGGGTTCACTGCAAACTCCACCTCCTGGGTTCACGCCATTCTCCTGCCTCAGCCTCCCCAGTAGCTGGGACTACAGGTGCCCACCACCATGCCTGGCTAATTTTTTTTGTATTTTTAGTATGGGGTTTCACTGTGTTAGTCAGAATGGTCTGGATCTCCTGACCTCATGATCCACCTGCCTCGGCCTCCCAAAGTCCTAGGATTACAGGCGTGAGCCACTGTGCCTGGTCAACATCTCACTTCTTTTTTTTTTTTTTTTTTTTTTTTT
>NW_016805922.1:3325853-3327076 GCF_001698545.2 Rhinopithecus bieti | reverse complement strand
TATATATATATATGTAAAATGAAAGAAAAAATCTGCTTCTCTAGAAATGGAGGAAATTAAAATAAACATTACAATGAGGCATCATATTTTACTTATAAAACTTGGAAATTTTAAGGATTTTAATCACATTATTTACAATAACACAAAGTTTACAAATGCACAAAAAATTGTGGAATTCTATATGTTGGCCATTGAATGGCTTTTAGAAAATGATCTTATATTGTGCAAGTACATTTGATGATATAAAAAATATTCACTATACTTTGACTGGAATGTTATTAAATTCCCAGGGAACTCATTTTGTTAATGAAGGAATAAAAGTGTAAATTCAAAGTGAATATTAGCCACATAGAATATAAATATTTTGTTTTATTAAACCCCCCCCCCCCCGCAAAAAAATAAAAGACTTAGGTAAGTATATTAAGGAGGATTACATAGAAAATCATGTTTAAATTGTAAAGGAGCCAAATGGGAAATGATGCCATTTGGCACATATTTTATGCATTAACTGGTACTTTTATGGTATAGTAAGCAAAATTATAGTACATTACTTAATTGCCTAGAAATCTCTATGTACTCATTCACACATTGTGAATTATAAATATTATTTTTACTTCCAAGTATTTTTCTCCATGGAAGGGTATTGCTTGTTTGTTTTTAATACAAGAGTGTAAAGGGAAAGTATTGCACAACATTTTTAACTTTGTCAAGAACAGTAGCAAAAAATATCTCTATTAGTGAAAATAACATAATTTCACTTAGGTTGACTGATGCTTGGTAAGATCATTTGTAGAATTATGGGCATTGCTTGAAGAACTGTTCTTATTTATTTATTTTACTGATAGAAAAAATATTTTGCTCCACATTGGTTGTAAAAATAATGTAGACAATTATTAACTTCATCCTCTAGCAAATAAAAGTTAAAAAAAAGTAAATTTTTATAAAATAGGAGATACAAAAATATTTAACCATTAATTATTAGAAAAATAAGTACCCCTGAATTTAACATAGTCACGTTATTATTTTAGTGACACACTTTACAATGGAATAGTCAATGGAAATAAAGAATAGTATTGACTTATTAGAGGGAAGAATTTTCTACTTACTAAAATGCCCATAGTATATAAGTTATCTTCAATTCGGATGGATTGTGAAAAGGTTAAAAGTACATAATATATATAATGTAATATTTCATTATTATAACATATTTATCATTATATATA
>NW_016805922.1:3319697-3325565 GCF_001698545.2 Rhinopithecus bieti | reverse complement strand
TGGATATGTTATGATGAAAGGAATATATAATTGTCACCTTTTTACAAACCATCTGAATTGAAGAGAATTTGTGTACTATGGACATTTTATATATTATAAAAGTTACATTATACTTTATATATAATGGTGAATATAATGATGTTCTTTTCAGTTGTGTATATGTATGTGAACAAGTGTTTTGCAAATCTATAAGAAGAAGAGAACCAGTCAGACAGTGTATAAGGAAAAGATTTATGACTTGCTCACCATTGAAGAAATTGATAAGACATATAAGAATCACATGTTTTCAATCCACATTCCAGGAATCCTTAGGGATTATTTAAATCAGTGCATCCCAATCAAAATTTTTCTATCAGGAGGAAAAGAAACAGAAATGAATGGTCTCAGTTAAAGATTACCAGGAAGGAAAGCTTGAAAGGGTACGAATTAGTAACTTCCTCTCACACCATCTCCCAGCCCTTCTGCAGCTTCCACTACAAGTGCACGTGTCTCATTAGTTTTTGAATTTACACCTATTAGAATGGCTACAACTTTATTTCCATAAGTTCAAATATAATCATTTGCATTAAACAGGAAGCAACAAGCACAATCAAAGTGGTTTTCTTTCCATGACCTTCCTTAAAAATATGTGCTTACTTACTGATGTGGTTTGGCTGTGTTCCCACCCAAATCTCATCTTGAATTGTAACTCCCACAATTCCCATGTATCATGGGAGGAACCCAGTGGAAGGTAATTGAATCATGGGGGGGGGGGTCTTTCTCATGCTGTTCTTGTGATAATGAATAAGTCTCACGAGATCTGATGGTTTTAAAAAGGGGAGTTTCCCTGTAAGCTCTCTTTTCTTGTCTGTCACCATGTGAGATCTGTCTTTCACCTTCCTCCCTGATTGTGAGGCCTCCGTAGCCATGTGGAACTGTAAGTCCAATAAACTTCTTTACTTTGTAAATTGCCCAGTCTCAGATATGTCTTTATCAGCAGAGTGAAAACAGACTAATACAGTAAATTGGTACCAGCAGCGGAGTGCTACTGAAAAGATACCCGAAAATGTGGAAGCACCTTTGGAACTGGGTGATAGGCAGAGGTTGCAACAGTTTGGAGGGCTCAGAAAAAGACAGGAAAATGTGGGAAAGTTTGGAACTCCCCATAGACTTGTTGAGTGGCTTTACCCAAAATGCTGATAGCGATATGGACCATCAAGTCCAGGCTGAGATGGTCTCAGATGGAAATGAGGAACTTGTTGGGAATTGGAGCAAAAGGTGACTCTTGTTATGTTTTAGCAAACAGACTGAAGGCATTTTTCCCCTGCCCTAGAGATTTGTGGAACTTTGAACTTGGAGAGATGGTTTAGGGTATCTGGTGAAATAAATTTTTAATCAGCAAAGCATTCAAGAGGTTATCTGGGTGTGTTAAAGGCATTCAATTTAATAAGGGAAGCAGAGCATAAAGCTTTGGAAAATTTCCAGCCTGACAATGTGATAGAAAAGAAAATCCCGGCAGGGCATGATGGCTCACGCCTGTAATCCCAGCACTTTGGGAGGCTGAGGTGAGCAGACCACCTGAGGTCAGGAGTTCAAGACCAGCCTGGCCAACATAGCAAAACCCCATCTCTACTAAAAAAAATACGCAAAAAATTAGCCAGGCATAGTGGCAGGTGCCTGTAATCCCAGCTACTCAGAAAGCTGAGGTTGGGAGAATAGCTTGAACTGGGGAGGCGGAGGTTGCAGTGAGCTGAGATTGCACCACTGCACTCCAGCCTGGACAGCAGATTGAGGCTCCGTCTCAAAAAAAGAAGAAAAAAAAAGAGAAAGAAAAAAGAAAATCCCATTTTTTGAGGAGAAATCCTAGACAACTACAAAAATTTGCATAAGTCATAAGGAGCTGAATGTTAATCCCTAAGAAAATGGGGAAAATGTCTCCAGGGCATGTCAGAGGTCTTGCCAGCAGCCCCTCCCATCAAAGGCCCAGAGGCCTAGGAGGTAAAAGTGGTTTTATGGGCTGAGCCCAGGGTATTCGTGTTGTGTGCAGCCTAGGGACTTGGTGCCCTGCATCTCAGCTGCTATAGCCGTGACTGAAAGGAGCCAACATAGAGTTCAGGCCATGGCTTCAGTGGGTGCAATCCCCAACCCGTGGCAGCTTTCACATGGTGTTGAGCCTGCAGGTGCACAGAAGTCAAGAATTGAGGTTTGAGAACCTCTGCCTAGATGTCAGAAGATGAATGGAAACGCCTGGGTACCCAAGCAGAAGTTTGCTGCACAGGTGGGACTTTCATAGAGAATCTCTGCTGGGACAGTACGGAAGGACAATGTGGGCTAGGAGCCCCCGCACAGAGTCTTTACTGGGGCACCACCTAGTGGAGGTATGAGAAGAGGGCCACTGTCCTCCAGACCCCAGAATGACAGATCCACTGACAGCTTTCACCATGTACCTGGAAAAGCCACAGACACTCAACACCACCCCGTGAAGGCAGCTGGGAGTGAGGCTGTATCCTGCAAAGCCACAGGGGTCAAGATGCCCAAGACTATGGGAACCTACCTCTTGCATCAGCGTGACCTGGATGTGAGATAGAGTCAAAGCAGATCATTTTGGAGATATAAGATTTGACTGCCCTGCTGGATTTTAGACTTGCATGGGGCCTATAGCCCCTTTGTTTTGCCCAATTTCTCCCATTTGCAATGAGTGCATTTACCCAATGTCTTTACCCCCACTGTATCTAGGAAGTAACTAACTTGCTTTTTGATTTTACAGACTCATAGGCGGAAGGGACTTGCCATGTTTCAGATGATACTTTGTGTTGTGGACTTTTGAGTTAATGCTGAAATGATTTAAGACTTTAGAGGACTGTTAGGAAGGCATGACTGGTTTTGAAATGTGAGGATATGGGATTTGGGAGGAGTCAGAGGTGGAATGATATGGTTTGGCTGTGTCTCCACCCAAATCTCATCTTGAATTGTAACTCCCACAATTCCCATGTGCTGTGGGAGGAACCCAGTGGGAGGTAATTGAATCATGGGGCAAGTCTTTCCCATACTGTTCTCATGATAGTGAATAAATCTCACGAGATCTAATGGTTTTAAAAAGGGGAGCTTCCCCGCACAATCTCTCTTCTCCTGTCTGGCACCATGTGAGACCTGCCTTTCACCTTCCACCATGTTTGTGAGGCCTCCCCAGCCACGTGGAACTGTAAGTCCCATAAATCTCTTTATTTTGTAAATTGCCCAGTCTCAGGTGTGTCTATCAGCAGTGTGAAAATTGACTAGTACATTTACACATTCAAAAATAAATCCTTTTTTCTTAATAAAGGGCAAAAGTGAATTCATTTTAAACGCATTACGTATTATATATCAACAATTTTAAATACATAATTTATTTTATCTCTATTATTGAGTACCAGTTGACAATCTGGAATGTAGTATAGCAGTATTTATCACTATTAGGAAGAGGGGCATAACATTTTTATATGTTAGTTTTTTATATATATCTTTTCATTAGTTGTGTAAGACAATATTTCTTCAGTGGTCTGAATGTTGTTTCTTTCCAAGGCACAAAGAACATAATTCAGCTTATACGTTGGACTTATTAATAGAAATGAAACAAAACGATTTCTTTTGTGTGCATATATATATGTGAGAGTAAAGAACAAATGAAACAAAAATGCTTTGGGCAGGCCAATTATCTCTTTTGTCTCAAGCATATTCAAAGTGTCTTCAAAAACATGGAGCTTACATTGTTTGAATCAATAACTCATTCAGTATGAATGCCTTGCTCTACTCTTCACACAACATAATTAGCCAACTAAATCGTATGAAGCATATCCAGGTGTAGAGATGATGTTTAATTAAAAATGGGACTACTTCCAATAATTTTATTTGTTTTGAATTGCAATTTTGAGCCTTTGAACTGTTGAGCAGTGATCTAGATTTCCAAAGTGGAATCACACTAGGAGGTGTTAATTTTGCTTCTTTGAAAGTGAGTTGCTTTAGTCATTTTCCCAATGAATAATCTGTATTTCCTTGCTTTTGTTCTTTGTTTTTGTTTGTTTGTTTTGTTTTGTTCTTTAGTCTCAGCAGCATTATTTAATTCTTCTGTTTCATTTTGAATACATGTACTATTTGCATAAGTCATTTCCTCATTAAATAATTATTTATGACTACAAGCCAGGCACTGTGCTGCATGTAGGAGATACAATGGTAAAAAGGATATAGGGGTGTCTTTTCTTATGAAACTTACATTGAATTTAAAAAATTTACTTATGTCATTAAAATGACATAAGTAAAAGCATAATTATATACAATACCACTTTGTGTTAACTAATAGATAGAGGCAGTCACTTTGGATTCAGTAGAGAAAGCTCTTTGGGGGCATTAAGCTAATACTGGATAGCTGACTATAAATTAGTCATGCAAAAGTGGGAGTGGAAGGTTTTCCTAGAGAAAAAGTACATACTTTGAATCAGGAAAGGCTTTGACATATTCTATTAATTCCCAAAGGTCATTGTGGTTAGAGAATAGTGAACATGGAGAAAGTGGCCCTGTATAAATTTGCGGATATAAGTATTAGTCAAATTACAAAGAGCATTATAGTTCATGGTTAAAAGCTTGAATTGTGTTCTAAAGGCAATTAAACGCACGAAGTTTTATTTTCAACTGTGGAGGATTATGTGTTGAGTTATGTTTAGCCACTGAAGATGAACTAGTAACAGTTCAGATGAAATGTGATAGTATCTTGGATAGGGAGAGTGGTTATGAAAATGGAGAGAACTGGATACACTGGAGCTATTATTAAAGAAACAATTTTAGCTAAAACTTCGTCCTCTTTGAGGAAATGATGTGGAGTACTTACCTATTATTCTGTAGCCGAATTTCTCAACAGCAGCACTACTGACATTTTATTACAGACAAACAATTTGTGTTTGGGGTTGTCCTCTCCATTGTAGCATTCTTGGCCTTTACATACTAGATGCTGGCAGCACACCTCCTTCCCAGCCCAGGCCCCTGGTTTGGCAATCAAAAATGACTCTAGACATTGCCAAATGTTATTTTGGAGGTAAAATCTCCCCTACTTAAGAACTGCTTCTCCATAGTGATAGGTCCAGTGTCTGGCTTATTGAGGAACAATATGCTGGGAATGAAAATAAACATTCAACTTCACTCCAGTAACGCAGGGAAAACAATTTCAGAAACATGGAGAGTTCCAGTGAAACCACAGGCCGAGAAGCTAACTGGATATTCTGCCTCCACATCTTCTGTTATGGAATGAATTCTATACTTTCTTAATTTTGAAACCTGCCTGTATATGTGTGTGTTTGTGTGGCAGGGTGGGGTCAAGTAAGGGAAAGTCCCTTACATTTAGGTTGAGGGACTGAATCATAATTTCAAATAATGGTACGAATCAGAATCTCCTAATGATCTTGGCAGTTTATTTCATTCATACATTTAACACATATTTATCAAGTGCTTGCTCTTCTCTGTGCCAAGAATGTTTTAGACATGGAGAAGACAGTGGTAAATAAGAGACAAAAATGCCTGCTCTCCAGGAGCTTGTCTGTAATGGGGAAAAGCTTGACAGAATTGTAAGTTTTCAGGCCTCAGTTAGAAAGATTCTCGTTTAGCAGGACTAGGGTGGAACACAGGAACTGGAATTTTTATCAAGCATTTGGGCTTTAAATGTTTTTATTACTACATTTTGAGGAACATTGAGTTTGAGTCTAAATGGAAGCCTCTGAAGTATTTTAGACATATTTTAATAAATGATCCCTGGGATCATTTATTAAAATATGTGTTTATATATATACATATATACATGTATAAATATATAGCTACAGACATATTTTATAAATAAATGTAACATATTTATATATATATATATAT
>NW_016805922.1:3300448-3317490 GCF_001698545.2 Rhinopithecus bieti | reverse complement strand
ATATATATATACACACACACATTTCTATATCTAAAGCTATCTATAATGTTGACCTTAAGCTAGACAATTGCTAGGTCCTTTGGCTGGTGCAAAGTTGTGTAATAGTATATCTGTTTCTAGAAGTGTTATATTTTAGCTCAAAAAGACATGTAAGTGTGCTTGCATGTGTATGCATATCTATACATACCACTAGGTTAAAAAAGATTGTTTTGTCTATTATCACTGTTTTAAAAATTGGGGTAGATTTTCACCAAATATAGAGTTATGCTTAAAATGGGCTGTCTTATAGTATTATATGTACAATATATAAATTTCCATTTGAAGAGTTCCAGGAAAGCCAAATTCCTGCACGGTAGCAGAAATTGTAGACTGAAAAGTAGCCTCTAAGATTGGCATACATATTTTAACATGTAAAAGAGAGAAAGAAAAACAGAGAGAGCAAGAGAGAAACATGGAGCACTTTCAAATTAGAATATCGTATCAATAACCTCAAAAGCAGGTATCTGAAATTTTAGGTGTTTCTGTTTAAGTTGTTCCATAGAAATATTCTAAGATCTATGGCAGTGGTTCTCAAATAATGGTGTATAAGAATCACGTGAAGAGCTAACTGAGAATACAGAGTCTTGGGTTTGTGGAAGGCTGATATAGCCTGGCCTCTGTAGCTGTACCAATTTCTCCAGTGATTCTCACACACACCAAAGTTTGAGAACAGTTTTGCTGCTGGAAGAATAGCAGCAGAAAACTATTTATTTAACCATGGCTAGTGATACTTCCAAGTCACATAGGAGGCTGCTAGAAATATATAAATGTATACAGACATTGCAGAAGTCCTATGCAATTACAGGAGTTTGTCAATTTTTGCATATATGATAGATATGAAATTGTATTTCAGTATCATTTTAATTTGCATCTATCCTATAATAAGGTAATGAGAATATTTTCATATGTTTAAAAACCATTTTCATATCTTTCTTCATTAATTGCATGTCTTTGGTCCACTTTCCCAATTTTTAAAATTTTATGTATATTAGAGATATCGGCCCCTTATTCTTCTTTAAGTGAAAAATATGGCCAGGACTATTCTAAGTGTCAGGACCTGTGCAGAAAATGACAAAAAGGATATAGAACAGCAAATACTCTGTGTGTTGGATGAGAGCAGTAATTTCAAATGGGAGATTGGCCTTGAAGTATATAAATAGTAGTGTTAGATAATATGTGGATATAATACTAAATTACTTTGAATCTTTCAGTGAATCATCATTCTAATTATATCAAAAAGGAGTCAATTTGGTGGTGTGTGATAATCTTGTGTTTTTTGAAAGAAAGAGGCCTCAGAATCAGATGCAGGAAATGGTATCTAATGATAATTTAATCACATAATATTTCATTGTGTGTATTTTACTGTTACTTTCTGCTTATAATAATATTTTGTATTTTTGGAAGAGGGATATAGTGTCTTGAAAAACCCACTTATTCTAGTAAAAATTGTATCATGTTTATGACAAACCAAAAAATATAATAGTGTAGGTGATGGTTAGAAATGGCCAAATCATGTGGGTGCTTAGGAAGTAACTTAAATTTCAGCCTTAGATTTACTTTTATAAGTATGCAGTGAATAACTCTAAGCATTTTTTTTAAATCTTTGCTTTTGTTTTTCTTGTTAAGCGGTGTTATCTGTATGTTCTGGCTCAGGTGAAGTACCGGTATGTCCAAATGTTGTGGTCTTTTAGCGCCTAGTTCAGGGTTTTTCCTAAATGTTTTTCATTTCAAGAAGGGAAAGTAGGAGGAAGAAGACAGAAAAGAAGGAGGAGGGGAAGAGGAGAACAACAGCAAGAAGAAAATAAAGGGAAGACATTATATAATTTCTTAAAAATTATATAATTATTTTTAATTAAATAAATAATTAAAAATAATTATACAATTTTAATACCCATAATAAATAAATAAAAATTAACATAAATCAAATAACAGAAATTTTATAGAGTCGTATGATAAGCCAAGCTCTCTATTCCTAATAATGATTTCATTTCAAAAATAAAACTAACAATAAATACAGCATAATCTAAAATAACTTTTTATGGACTTTTTTTTTTTTTTTTTTTTTGGAGATAAATCTCACTCTGTTGCCTGGCGGAGCTGCAGTGCCGCGATCTTGGCGCCTCACTTCAAAACCTGCGCCCTTCCCAGCGTTTCAAGCTGATTTCTCATGCCTCAGCTCCTGTGTAGCCCTACGATTATAGTTGCCCCGCCCATCACACCCGGCTAATTTTTGTATTTTAGTAAAATGAGTTTCACCATATTGGCCCCAGCTTGTCTCAAACTCCTGACCCAGGTGATCCACCCACCTCAGCCTCCCAAAGTGCTGATTACAGGGCCTGAGCCACTGCACCGACCTGGCACTTTTCGTATATGTTTCATATGAAGGTGTGGATGCTATTATATTTTTCCATATCCTAATGTTTATGGAGTGAGGGTTATTATGATCTCCATTTACCTATGAAGAGGATTCCAGCTTATAGAATGTAGGCAATGTCAAGCGTAACCACAGCTTGAGAGTGAAAATGAAGTGTGGACCCAAACCTGGATAATGTCTTGCTATGCTTTAACCTAAGTAGTATCAGCCTCCAAGTACTCCAAGTACTCCAAATACTTTTATGGAGAATTTCTAACATTTGTTATTCATGTGTTCTGTACTGCCCAGTTCGAAATAAGCAGGATCTTTTTTTTAAAAAACAGTCCCCCAAGAGAAAGTTGAGACTAAGCCACTTAGGAGATTGTTCTCAGCCACAATTATCTACACGCAATGGGGGCTACAAATCTGTCTTCCGCGTGTTGCAGCTGCAGGTTTTCACTGCGATATGCCTGCGTATATACTCAGACTCAGTTAGATGCGCAGATATTACTGAGACCTGTCTGGAAAACTCCAGCTACTAAAACTGCTCAGGCCCCAAATTCTAGGACTCTCCTTTCTGTATACTATCCTCTTAGCCCTTCATTATCTTGAGGCCATCTTGGCGAGTCTCTTGCCAGCAGCGGGCAAGGCCGCATCAAGTAAAGATTTAGATGCTTTTGGTCCGCCGTGCCTTCTGTGATCCTTGCATCCTTTGTTCATTTCCCAGCGAGATTTCCCCAACGGAATTGCTCACTTTTCAGTAGGGCCCTCACGGACGAATTCCTGAGAGGGGCTCCATGACCCGTTGTCGGTTTGTTGACAACAAACTTACTTCCTACTAAAGGAAAGCTAAGCTTAAAGTAAAGTTTTTTTAGTAAACGTGGTACTTTCTTAACATTTTATATTAATCTTCTCAGACCATATAAAAATTAGTTCCTATAATTTTTAAAAAATTTTGAGACAAATGAAGAATATTAAGAAAATATAGTTATAACCCAAATACCCAGAATTGACTCGCTACAGCATGTCTTTATTACTTCTTGCCCATTTTAAAGATTAAAATTGTTGGCCATATATCGAAGTTCCTTTTAATAATCCCCTTGCTCCCTTTTCACCACTCTGCTCAGAAAGCAAATTTTTTCAGTTTCATTTTTTGTTTTTGTTTGAGACAAGCTCTCACTGCATTGCCCCCAGGCTTCGTCTGAATGGCCTGGACTTCCAAAGGCATCCAATTGCCTCAGTACTGGGGGCACTACAAACAGGGATGCCACAGCCCCCAGCTAATTTTTCTAAATGTTTATAGAGACAGAGTTCTCGCTATGTGCTCGCGGCCAGATCTGAACTCCTGCTCAATAATCCTCCTGCCTCAATCTTCGCAGAGGCTCTCATAAAATTTAATACTTTAAAATTCTGATACTTAAAAAATACTCACTTTTTAATGCTTGAATTACATATATGTCAGTTATAAATAACTAGTGTTTTTATTTAGATGGAGAGAGAGTTAACGAAACCGATATTGCTAGTTTACTATCTTGAATTTCAATGTTATTTCGAGAGAGAGAAAATGGAGAATATAAAAAGTATAGAGCACATTATGTTAAAGTGATGCGCGTGATATATTCTGGTACTATGTATAGAGATATTGTGGAGTATTTTGCAGTATGGTAGGTATGTCATATGTATATACTTATATATGTGTGTATATATTTACTGATATATATCCATATGTATGTTATTCAGTTTATTCTTTTAATTGCTGAATATTATTTCATGTGATGGATTAACTATATATATATTTATTCTTTTTTTTTTTCATTTATTTCCTATTTTCCACTGGAGAGAGTTAAGTCTTAGTATAGAGGTTTACCCAAGACTAATCAGCTAGTAAAAAGGGAAGCTAGGATTTAAATACAAATCCATCTGACTCCAAAGACAAGAATGTCTAACTTGTATGCACCTGGATCTCTTTATTTTCCCATGCTCTTTTAAGTCACATGTTCAAAGAGACAAGAATATAGGCAATGCTAGGAATTTAAAACTTAAATCTGTCTATGTAGACCAGACTACATCTCTTGTACTTTGAAAGTTGGAGAGTACATGTGAATGAAAGAAGATCAAGAAAAATGTACTACGATGAAATCATGCATGAGAAGATTTATAAGTAGCCATAAGTGTTTGGCATTAACTAAAAGAAGTGACAGCATTTCTAAACTTTCATGTACTAGGCATCATGCTAGCTCCTTTACGAATATTATGCTAAACATCACAATAATCCCAAAAGAGAAATATAGGTGCTTGCCATTTTACAAATGAGAAGCAGAAGCTGGTATCTGAATAATCTGCCTTTAAGATAACACTGAATAAGTAGAAACAGTGGGATTCTAATCCTGAACTGTCCCGAACTTTTGTTCATATTCTCATACTATGCTCAAAAGCAAGGGATTACAGTTAAAGTTGTTAAATCAGACCTCTAGTGCTCCTCATTCTAGGGCCTCATCCCAGGCAATGGGGCAGTAGTAGTAATGCTCAAAAGGCTGCTTTATTTAGATAAAATGTCACCAATTATCAAAATCCCTTAATTCATATTTATTTTTTGTCTTGTGTTTTTTGCTACTAAAAGAATAATTAAAGCCTTTACTCTAAACATTAAAACATCATCCATGGTCTACTCAATTTTTGAGTTGGTCCAATCTCGTGGACTTATATTTTACTCTTATCCTTCAAACAACAGTGCATAACTAGAATATTTAGGGTTTCAACATTCAAAATAAGGAAAGAAAAAAAAATTCAAGTGCAAAGTAGCTATTTAGTAAATGTTTTTGGAACTGAATTGCCTGGAATAAAGTCAAATCCTGGGTAGTTATATTTTCATGTATGTTTTTAAAGAATGGTTTTACATAAACACTTGAATAATTCCAAACTACAGCCTTCAATAAATCATTTGTTAATAAAAGCCAATTATTTAACTGAAATAGGATTTTGTTTATCCCTTGCCTTTGTTGTGACTTCAGAACCGGAGTTAAGACCTGAGTGATGATCTTCCATTGGGAGTGTGTAGATCTCCTGAGGTGTCTTGTGGATACCTGGTAATTCTCTGAAGGCTGCTGTCTAATGACCTGGAAAATTAGAAAGGGATGAATATACTGGTATCTTGGGATATAGAAATAGCTTCATGCCAGAAAAGGAAATCAGCTAAAGCTCTGATCAATCAATCGAGAAAGCCCGGGTTAGCGTTGCAGGGCCATTTCCTAGGCCTTTAAACAAGACACAAATTTAAAAATAAAACCAAAAAAAAGCTCCTCTGGCTTTCCTATTCTATAATAGTGCAATCAGTTTTAACTCGGAAACTTCAAAACAGTAACAAAGACTTAAAATAGAGGTGTTAGAGTGGGGGAAACCTGAGATTAGGACTTGTCACAAAAAAATATCATTCTGTCTAGCAAATCCCACTAGTCTATGAGTCACAGGAGATCAAGACATGCACTGGTAACACAATTTAGTTCGTCCCTAACTGGAAAAATGTACACATGTATGCATATGCATATGTATATATGTATGTATGTATACACACACACATATATATGTTTTCATTTGGGATTAATTTACAATTCAATTTAGTTATGATTAATATATATGTGTGTGTGTGTGTGTGTATATAATATATATTCAGTTGTGATTAATTCAGGACTAGTCTCTCATTATCACTGTGCTAGACCCTATGGTGGTCAGTGGTGGGGGCTACGTACACAGATACAAAGATATCTATTGCAGAGACCTGTCCTCAGTGAATTGTATTGTAGTTTAAATGAAGAATCCTCCACAACTGAGAAAGTGTATTCATCAAGGTTCTCCAGAGAAGCAGAACAAATATCATGGATGGATGAATAGGTGATAGATAGATAGGCAGACTAGAGGATTTATTATGGGAATTGGGTCTCTTGGTTATGGAAACCGAGAAGTCCCATGATCTGTGGCCTGCAAGCTGGAGACCCAGGAAGGCCAATGGTGTTATTCAGTCCAGGTCTGAAATCTTGAGAACCAGGGGAGCCGATGATGTAGCTCCCAGTCCTAGGCTGAAGGTCTGAAAACTGGGATTAGAAATTGCCAGTGTAAGTCCCAGAATCTGAAAGCCTGTGAGGCAGGAACTCTGATGTCAGAGAACAAGAGAAGATGGATGTCCCAGCTCCAGAAGAGAAAGAATTTACCCTTTCTCCACATTATTGTTTTATTCAGGCTCTCAGCTGATTGGATAATGCCTATTACGCTTGTAAGGGTGGATCTTCCTTACTCGGTCTACAGATTCAAATGCTAATCTCTAGAAACACCCTTTCAGACCAACCTAAAAATAATGTTTTACCAGCTGTCTTAGCCCAGTTTTGTTGACACATAAAATTAACCATTACATACAGTAAATAATAAGGTTAAGAAATAGCTTTCTTTACAAGTGTTTGAAATACATGGTCAAACTCTAAACTTCAGCAGAAATAATACATTATTGCTAATAAGATGACAAGACAAAAAGTTGAACTGCCAAATGTATGCTACAAGACATAAGTGGTCATTGTTCTGTAAAGGAACTCACAGGGAAGCTTTCGTACAGGACTCGAATTGGCATGAAGGAAAAGGAGATGTGGGTAGATGCCACCAAGATAAGACGAGACCCACCTTCTGGCTTCATAAGTTGCAAAGCACCTGAGGAAGCCATCCCTCTGCCTGCAAATATGCCATCGTTCTACTAGCAGCTGAGAACCATAAATAAAGAACCATTTTCCTCTGAATATTACAGTGCTGTGTCCAGCTCTAGACCCTTCTACTTGCAAATTACTACAGCTGAAGCCACTTAACTTTTGCATCTTGGTCAACCTCGGACCAGTCCTACTCCAGTCAACAACTCCCTGCCAGTAACCTGGTGGTTCAGTATAGATCATACCCACTCAGTATTCCTGTCCGGGTTTCCTGATTCTTAAGCTTGTGTTATAGTAACTGGACTTTAAAAAAAGTCCTTCTCATCAAGATTATTCCTAGTAACATTGTGACAGTACTAGATAGTTCTTTTGTTTCTTTGAGCAGAGATAATGTCGATTTAAAAAAGAATCAAGCTCCATCCGGACCTTAAAATTCAGGACTTGAGATTTAAATTCAATGTACCTCATCAAACATTCTTAATCTGCCATCAAATTAGTGATTATATATATATGTGTGTGTGTGTATATATATGTATATATATATAATCTCGTATATAACAATATCTTCTTATGTATGAGTTACTGTTCTAAGAGTATGGCATAGACTATCTCATTTAATCTATAAAAAAGCCATATGAAATAGGCACTCTTATCAATATCCTCATTTTTTCTTAACAACCGTAGGTATTGAGGCATGCAGTCGTTAAGTAATTTGCCAAGCAACTTAGCTTGCTATAATGGTAAGTGGCAGAACCAGAATTCAAATCCAAGCAATCCTACTTAAGAGGCCAGGCTCTCTGCCACCATGCTGTCTCAGTCTTTTATTTGGTTACTGAGGACTCTAATGAAACTACTTTCTTTGGTGTCTTTGATCCAGACAACCTCTAGTAGCAACCTAATTCTCAGTCTTCAGAACCCACTGCACGATTTTTCTGCTCCCTTCTGCCCTCTACTTCCGGTTCTTTTCTGAGTTCCTACTGTATTAGTAGTACAAAGTTGGAGTTTTGTTTGTTTATTTTACAACGGGCCTTTGTGATCTCAGCCAGGCTCTATCCCACCATGGACTGCAGCTTGCTTTGGAGGGATACCTTTTTCCCACCTATTATTGCATCAAATCAACCAAATTAGACCTTACGAAACAACATACAGATTGTGTAAACTCTGTTTTCTGAACCCTTTCATTCAATAATGTCTTGACATTGCATGCATTCACAAGCCATCTTAATTGTAGCAGCCACTAATCAATCACCCAATGTATTTTGTGCAACGCTATATCAGTTGTGAGGTGCTTTCATGCTTGTGAGAAACATTCAAGAAGAGGAAACAAAAATAATAACGCATTGCCGGTCTGCAATGCCAGTCTGTTTATTTTAAACTTCTTCTTAATTATGCCATTGAGATAACAGAGGCATTCAAAAAATGTAAAAATTTGATCACATTAAAATGGGTTAATGACATTAGGGAAAGTTTCAGTAAGGATATGGCATTACTAGTTTTACTTAGTATTACTGGTTTTCCAACGTCTAAGAATCTGATTTATGGATATAGACCTCCTTGCTTGTCTTAGCCACAATTCCCATTCTCTACTGCCAAACATTTCACACATGTTAGTTTGGGAGTTGAATGATATTCAGAGCACTCTTTATGCCAGTGGAATCACTGACATCAAGCGTGAGGTAATTACCCTAGGGAAAGTGCTAGACAATAGTTTATTATCCCAAGTTGCTCCAATGCAGATATCCTATATCACCATTTATTTGGACTTTGTGTGGAAATAGAATGGACTTTAGAAATACGTAAGTTACAATTAGAAGACATGTTTCTTAGGAAGAAATAAAAAGTTAAGTTGGGATTTTCTTTTATTGCAATGATTTTTAATAGCACTTTCACTATTATTGATAAATCGATTAATGAATCAATAATAATGTAAAATAATCAACAATGAAGTCTCATAAAGGCCATTCTATTTTCATACAGAGTCCAAATAAATGGTGATATGGGATATTTTTATTGAAGCAACTTGGGATAATAAACTATTGTTTAGCAAATTCCGTGGGGTAGTTACCTCAATCTTGATGAAGCCTCATTATTGATTAGTTTACATTATAATCGATTAGTGCATACTGATTTAATAATTTGTTTCTACTTATTAGAATATAAGGTTAAAAAGCATCTAAGTTATTCTTTTTTTTTTTTTTTTTTTTTGAGACGGAGTCTTGCTCTGTCGCCCAGGCTGGAGTGCAGTGGCCAGATCTCAGCTCACTGCAAGCTCTGCCTCCTGGGTTCACGCCATTCTCCTGCCTCAGCCTCCGGAGCAGCTGGGACTACAGGTGCCCGCCACATTGCCCGGCTAGTTTTTTGTATTTTTTAGTAGAGACGGGGTTTCACCGTGTTAGCCAGGATGGTCTCGATCTCCTGACCTCGTGATCCGCCCGTCTTGGCCTCCCAAAGTGCTGGGATTAGAGGCTTGAGCCACCGCGCCCGGCCTCTAAGTTATTCTTAACTGTCCCCAGAGCCGCCAAAGTAAGCATAGAACACAATATGTGTACAATATACATTTGTTGATTAAAAGCATAAATACTCTATTACATCTTAAGAATTTGTTAAAAGAGTAGATTTCGTGTTAAGTGTTCTTGCCAAAATAAAAGAAATATAAATATATAGTAAATGTGTTTGGTTTCAATGGAAATTTATCTCTGCATGTTTAATTCTTTAGAATAGTAAATATTTTAAATATTTACTTTGCAAACTGCAAAAATATTTATTATATTTTCTAAGATATACAGATCATTGCCTAAAAGGGTCTTTCTCAGTTTAATGCTCATTGCCCCTCAAAGAAAATAAATAAAGTCTGAATATAAAGAACACATTGAAGCAATAAGTTAGTGTATCTGGCTGTCAGGTTTATTATCAGCTACCAAGAATAACATAAGAAAAAAAATACACTAAGAAATGTGTGACTGGTGGTTGAAAGAAAACAAAAACAACCAAGACTTTATTCTTTCCTAATCTACACGAAAGTCTATGCAGTGTGGGCTCTGGCTTCATTACAGAATGCCTTAATTCACAAAGTCTGACACAATTTGTCATCTTCTTTCAAATAAAATGCCTTTTTATTCTGTGCCTTGCCAAAGCTTCGTGGGGGCTGAGCAGAGAAGGGTGAAGCTGGAGAGCTCTGATTACCCAGAAAACTATGTTGTCACCCATGCCTGTCTCCTGTGCACACAGTCTCTGCCACTGCTCCTGTGCTCTGGTTTTCAGTGGGAAAGATAATGTCACCTTGTTAGTCATGGTGTTGTTGCTTATGACAAGTGCCTCCCCCAGCAGTCTACCAATACCTGAATTCTTTTACATTCAGATGTTTAAACATCTGGGGGAAAAAATTATAATAGAAATTGCTGCTTATTTGTTAAATGTGATTTTCTTCCCATAAATTGATACTTTGCCAGTAACCATCATTTTCTGCCACTCCTGTGACAGGTAAGGAACGTGGACTCTGAGGTTCAGATGGCCTCCGGTTCAAATCCTGACTCCACCATGTATTTGTCATGTGCTCCTAAGATAGTGACTTAATCTCCACCTGCCTTGATTTCTTCATGTGCATACTGTGAACAATAATATCTGATTCACAGAACTTCTATAAGAAATAAATCAGATACTACCTCTAAAAAGTTCAGAATAATGCCTGACATATTGTCTTTAGTTTTTAGTAAATAATTGTTGGTTAGTTTTCTTTTTATTAATATCAGATAAAATTTATGCAGAATACCACATACATGATATAAAGAGGTGCTTTAGTGTTCTTGAGAACTAAATCCCCATCCTACCTTTAATTTTAATGATGATATATATAGCCTTTGATGTGCGATGTGGAAAGTTTTTCTATGGGGTAGAAGAAATGAGAAAGGAGTAAGGGATTTGGCTATTACAAGTAAGTGAAAAGTATAATGACTTTTAGATTTGAATAGCATTTTAATGAAATTTTTGCCATGATGACTTCCAAATAACATTAGATGTACAAACAGTATTTATTAATTGATTCATGTTTTGTTTTCAACCACAAAATATTTATAAAAGCTGGAGTGCAACAGTTGTTTTCATTCCCAAGTATGTCTGTATTATTTTATTTTATTTTATTTCATTTTATTTTATTTTATTTTTGAGATGGAGGCTCACTCTGCTGCAAAGGTTGGAGCACAATGACTTGATCTCGGCTCACTTAAACCTCCACCTCCCAGGTTCAAGCAATTCTCCTGCCTCAGCCTCCTGAGTAGCTGGGACTACAGGAATGTGCCACCACACCTAGCTAACTTTTGTATTTCTAGTAGACATGGGGTTTCACCATGTCAGCCAGGCTAGTCTCGAACTCCTGACCTCAACTGATCCTCTCACCTTGGCCTCCCAAAGTGCTGGGATTACAGGTGTGAGCCACTGCACCCAGCCTGTATTTTTTATTTAAAAAAAATTAATGCAGGGCTTTAAAATTATTATAGAGCATTTTCTCCAGTACAGAGACTATAATACACCCACCAATGCATATACTAAATAGAATCCCTGGTTTATTTTGTTTGTTTGTTTTTGTTTTTGCCATCAAGTCTTTATTTATTAAGTCCTCTTCATTTGTAAAGTCTCCAAAGACTTATTTATCCCAATAAATACAACATTTCTCTAGTAATACAGACAAATATAATTAGATAGAAAAAAACTAAAGAGATTTCTAACATAGCTAAGATATCTATCCCTTCTGGGAGACTCTCAGTTAATAAGGAATTGAAACTTTGATGTTTTCACACTGCATTTTACTGAAGTGTCTGCAGACATCTCTGCAAAGAAAAGCTTTTCTTTGCATCAGTGGTTCTTGCCTTTATTTTTATGTCTTAGTTTTGTTATTGGCATTAGTTGAGTTAGCATCTGGAAAATCAGAATAACTAAAGAATGAGTGAAAATGGGTCTTATGTTATAGAAAGGCCATTATACTTGGAGTCAAAAAGTCTAGATTCTTGTCTTGACACCCCAATGATACCAGTTAATGCTTACTGAGTACACACCAGGGGCCAGGTAAGCCCTATTTATTCATAATCTCATTTAACTAAAGTAGTTCAACTCTAAAGTGATTCTCAGGAAAAATGACTATGGCTAGCCTTGTGCCAATGGATGAGCAACCTAATTGCTCTTTGTTTATAAAATAAAATCAGATAAAACAATGTCAAATGGTTAGTTTAATAATTGAGATCATGTATATTAAACTTCTTTAAAATCTCAGTAATAATTGTTAGCATTTAGGTATTTATTTTGTGCAAGACACAATGTTATTCTTCTTCATCTCACTTCATCCTCCCCCAAACCCAGTGAGGTAATTATTAAAATACTATCATTTCGCAGATGTGGAAGCAGATTCAAAAAAGGGTAACTGAGACTCATATCTGTCTGACTTGATCTCAAATTCTTATGTACTATTCTATCTTAAAGCTGACAATGCTCCAGCAAGGTTAGTTGTATACACAGCTAATTCTTTGAGAATGCGTCTTACATATTTAGTGAGGTTTCAAGCTTTGGGAAAAAAGTTTTAAGAAACTATCTCCTTAAACATTTTAGGCACCTGGTATGTGTCAGGCACTCTGTCTTATGGTTCTAAAAATGCCCCAACATCCCCTCAATCTAACAACAAAGAGGCCTTCAGATTTTTTAAAAAATGTAGTCAGCTAAGTAATTATATACAAATATATACTTGTATACAAGTATATACTTATACAAAAGTATTAATATGCTTATATATATTACATTATCTGTAGTCTATATTCGATCATTAGCTTTAGTTATTGGTGTATCTATATGTGTATATACACATATATACATCCTGTGTATATACATCCTGTATATACATTCTGTGTATATATGTGTATATATACATATATATATTCTATATATGCACACACATATATACACATTATATACATACACACACACACACACACACACACACACATTCTGTGTTTCTGTATAGCAAATTACCCCAAAATTTTGTGGCTTAAATCAACATTTTTACTATCTCACAATCTCTTTGCATCAGGAGTCCAGGCACAGTTTAACTGGATTCTGTGGCTCAAAGTCTCTCACAAGGCCACAATCAAGATATCAAGTGTGGCTGGGGTCCTCTTTAATCTCCACCGAAATGGATCTGCCGCTAGGCTCACACACATGGCTGTTGGCAGGATTCAGTTTATTGCAGGCTGTTGGCTCTAAGTTCCTTACTATGTGGGCTTCTCATGGGGTAGTACACAGCAAGGCAGCTGGATTCTATAAAAGTGAGCAAATGAGAGAGGAAGAGAGGTTGTAATTTACTTTCAGATGTAGCCTCCTGTCACTTTTGCTGCATTCTGTTTATGAGAAGTGAGTCACTGGGGCCAGCCCACACCCACGCATCCGCGTGAATACCTGACTTTGGGGATCACTAGGGACCACCTTATAAAACAGCCCACACAAAGAGCAACTCATCTTTTGTGGTTGTTGGAGTTGTTGGGAAAGAGGTAGAAGAGGACTTTAGTTGAAGGTGAGTGTTGAGAATTGCTAGCACATTCTTAGCCTAGAACATCTAGTAAAGATTCAGTAAAGAATCTGTCCCCAAAATAAATTAAATCCTGAGTGCCTATTCAGGTTGGCAACATCCTATCCCATTATCTTTTCAAATGACTCTCAAGCATTGTATCTGGAATTCTGAAGAGTGTGACAAGAGTTCTGAGCAGCAGTGTAGTATGGACAGATCTGTACTTTGTCATCACTCTAGTTGCTCAAAAAAACTTCCAAAGGTGGAAAGAAAGAAAGCATCTTTAATGCTTTATTTGTACAATGTAAATATTTGTAAAATGAATGGGTGAATTTTATGGAAGAAAGAAAGAATAAGATGAAAGGACAAAGAACAAAATATCAAATTCACAAACTGTCTTCACACTTCAATATCTCAAAGATTGAAACCTCAGTGTAAGTTTGTTGAATGACGAATCATAAAATATAAAATATATGCTCACATAACATCATATATCTCTACAGTGATTGCTGAAGTAGAATTAAGTGCTGCAATGAAAACTTTGGGGGTATAACAAGGAAATATGAATTAGTGGAAGTCAGAATAGTATGAAGGAGTAAAGAAATGTACAGACAAACTCATATACTATAAGAAAAAAATGTGATACTGAATGGATTAAGGGTTAAGTTATTTGTATTTATAATCTAGAAACAGTGTCTTGGTCCATTTTCTGTTACTTATAACAGAATGCCTGAAACTCGGTAATTTAGTTTTAAAAGGAATTTATTTTTTGCAGTGATGGAGGCTGAGAAGTCCAGGGTTGAGAGGCTGCATCATGTGAGACAGAGCCGTCTTGCTAGTGGGGATCTCTGCATAGTCCCAAGGCAGCACAGGGCATCGCATGCAAGGGGACTGAGAGTGCTAGCTCAGGTCTCTCTTCCTTTTCTAACAAAGCCACCAGTTCCCCTTCCATGACAGCCCATTAATTCATTAATTCATGAATTCGTAAATAAATTAATCCATCCAAAAAGGGAGAGCTTTCATGACCCACTCACCCCCACCTCTCAATACGGCAATACTGGAGATTAAATTTCAACATGAGTGTTGGAGGGGACAAATATTCAAATTATAGCACTTAGTAAAAAAGAGAAAAAAATTGAATTCAGAATTTTGTGAACACTGAACACATAGCAAAAACCTACCGAAAGAAAATAGCCAAAGCTTGCTAGAAATAAATTTCTTGTAACTTCTGTTTTTGTAGCTGAATTCCTCGCCCTTCCCCTCTATCTACCTATTCATCTTCATGAACGTTAGAAGAAAATTTGAGTTGCAGAAATAGTTGAGAGAAAGAGCTAGAGTGAGAATGAGAGAGAGTAAGGGAGGGGCGGGAGCATTAGTCCCTGCTGCATTCTTGTTCCCTTTCCCTGTTGTTGCTTCCTTGGCTAATTTCTCCACCCTCACAGCCTAACTAGTGTTCAGCTATGCAGAAATCTGTCACACCCTTACTAAGCTGAGGGTTATGCCACTCCCAGGAGAAGCTGTGGGTAGAGAGAAGAACAAGAAGGACAGTGTGGCAGGCTGTGTTTGGGAATAGAGAGCCGGAGGAAATGTTCTTATGTCACTATAGACTTCATATCTGCTGATTACTATGTTGTTGCAAACAATCAATTCCTTTAATTCTTCATCCTTTAAGTAGTGGTTTTACAAATGCAGCACTCTTTTTTTTTTTTTTTTTTTTTTTTTTTTGTTTGCAAACCACAATTAGTTTTCAAGCAATTCATTGGGCTTCCAGACAACGAAGAGTTTACCATTCAATACTAGAACAAAGTAAAGGTAGTACATGTTGAGATAGCATTTACAACGTTCAAATAAAGTGCCAGATAATGTGTACAGTTCTTTGCCTTCATGCAAAGAAGCTTTCCTCTCATCTCTACCAGGGAATGCTCAAACAGCATGGTAAGATATTGATTCAAGATTTAAACAATATTGTCTCTGTCATGCTGAGTCTGGTGGCAGAGGGCTTGAGTAAAGGGTGCCATATGTGATGTTTTGTGTACATTTGTGCCAAGAAGGGAGATTTAAACATAGTAGATTTCAAAAATGATTTTATTTGCCTGATTAGTCAGCTACAACTATACATTCAAATAAGTATAGGCTATCAAGTATGATGCAAGAAGGAGAATATTTTGTTTGGTAATACATAGGGTAAAAATTACTGGGAAGGTGGTATCCAAAACCAAGGCTTAGAACTTCAGACGATTTTATATTCATCGTTTCTGAAGGAAATCCTGTATAACATGTTCTACATGATATGTAATATATTTCATTTAGGATGTTTCTGAAAAGCTTGGGGAAAACCAAATATATTCTTTTACATAATGAAAAATTATGCAGATGTTGACACTACTTCTTTGCTGTTCATGGGGATGTATTCTTTTTTACATAGATTTGGTCTTCAGGCTGGCCCCATGTTGGGGTTGTAAGATGGCTATAATAATTAAAGACATCACATCTAAATATGACAAAGCTCATAGGAATAGAGTCCAATTCTTACTTGTAATTATCTATTATTGAAAAAACCTTCCCAGAAACTCCCAGCAAGCTTTCATTCACATCTCATTGGATGGAAATGTATCACATGCCCAAGCAAAACAAATCAGTGGCCAAGGACCACCATGATCATCTTAGTCAGGTAGGACGTATGCTCGAATCTGGGGATAGTTATCCTCAAGGGAACAAGGTCATGCGGAAGATGGTGGATACCACCTTCCACAAATTAAGGTTACCATCTTTTGCAAATCAAGGTTAAAAAAGGAATGTTGGGGGTAGAACTAGTTGTTGCATATACATCTAGCAGTGTCTACTATAAAAGCAGTCTTAAAAAAAAAAAAAGAATTCCATACTTTGGGAAGCTGAGGCTGGTGGATTACGAGGTCAGGAGATCAAGACCATCCTGGCCAACATGGTGAAACCCCATCTCTACTAAAAATACAAAAATTAGCTGGGTGTGGTGGCGTGTGCCTGTAATCCCAGCTACTCGGGAGGCTGAGGCAGGAGAATCACTTGGACTGGGAAGCTGGAGACCACATTGAGCCAAGATTGTGCACTGTACTCCAGCCTGAGCAATGGAGCAAGACTCCGTCTCAAAAAAAAAAGAAAGAAAGAAAGAAAGAAAGAAAGAAAGAAAGAAAGAGAAAGAAAGAAAGAAAGAAAATAAGAATTCCAAAGTCAAGTACATTTAGAACATTTTGGGTTTAATTTTGTTTCAAAATTTCTTTGCTATGGAAACTTTAGGGTACTTTTTTGATGCTCATGAGCATTATAAATCTACAAGTTGGGGTATAACAGGCTGCATTTCCCTTTCTGTTCTACATTTTTGTTTTTTTGTTTTTGTTTTTGTTTTTTGTTTTTTTTTTTGAGACGGAGTCTCGCTCTGTCACCC
>NW_016805922.1:3297432-3299075 GCF_001698545.2 Rhinopithecus bieti | reverse complement strand
TTTTTTTTTTTTTTGAGACGGAGTCTCGCCTGTTCTACATTTTTGTTGTTTCTACTGTTTTATCATTATGTTATAAACTCATATGTAAATTTACTGTATTATAAACTCATATAATGTGAGCATTCCACAACTTATGAAATAGCACTAAAGAGCTGTAGCGTGCAGGTGGTATTCATTGTGGTCTCCCAACAACCTTTTTTGTCTATGAAAAATTATCCAATTTATGAAGTTTTGTGACAATTAAGTTTCAGTTATGGTAATAAGAGTTGAGAATGCTGCATACCTGCTTTCTCAGCCTGGCTTGCAGCTAGATTGCAGAGAGTTTTGACATGAGATGTGGAAAGCCAAAAAGAAAATAAGAAGATATCTCTCCTTCCCGCTTTCCTCCTCCACCTCCTACCCACCATTCTTCCTCCTTCACCTAATACCCGTCACTCTTCCTCCTCCACCTCCTGTCCTTTCTCCTTCTTTTCCTGACCCTCCCACCTGCTATTTTTGTAGTAACAGCAATTTTCTCAGCAAATATGATCTGGTATAAAATCTAGGGTGATTTTTCCAGCTGTTTATTGTATGCATAGTTGTCTAGCCCTCCTAATATTTCTGTGAGCCAGCCAATGTCTTTTTAATAAGTTTCTGTTATCATTATTTCAGGGTGAGCCAGCTTCTGTTGATTGCAACTAAGAAGCAGGACTGTTATAAGGTATTAAAGCAGAGAATAGGACCAGTAAACAAAAAAAAGCACTTTAAATAGGAATAAAATATATTAATAAATGTGACCACATGGAGATTAGTGACCATAGAAGGTAATGATTCATTCCAAATAATTAGGCTAACAGGGAATTCAGAGTCATTCTGAATTGTCAAGGAAACATTTATATGTATGAAGAGTTTTGTTCCAAAGGAGTTCATAATTTCAGTAAGTTTATATTTTATCATGAATAGCTTAATAACTAAATATCACCATTGAATAGCAGAATGACAGGGGAGAAATATTTTCAATCAAAATGTTGAGAACCAATGCTAATGATAGATGAATTCAAACTAAGCCAAAGAAAACTCTAAAATGATTGTATAGGTCACTGGGAAAATAAGATTTGATTGATAAAAATCTGTTTAGAGGACACAGCGAGCGAATCATGAGGTCAGGAGATGGAGACCATTCTGGCTAACACGGTGAAACTCTGTCTCTACTAAAAATACAAAAATTAGCCAGGCGTGGTGGCAGGCGTCTGTTATCCCAGCTACTTGGGAGGCTGAGGCAGGAGAATCGCTTGAACCTGGGAGGCAGAGGTTGCAGTGAGCCAAAATCGTGCCACTGCACTCCAGCCTAGGTGTCTGAGCAAGACTCTGCCTCACAAAAAAAAAAAAAAAAAAAAAAAAAAAAAAAAAAAAAATTTATAAATCAAATATTGAAGTGTTTAAATTTGAAGAACATACTTAGGAATTTCAGAATTGTATTTAAGTCTCCAGTGCAATTATTTTCAGATATTTTTTCCCCAAGAGATTCATATAATTTAACCATGCTATTGCACTTTGCAAGTTCAGAACTGTTCTTCTCTTTATAGAAAGCATTATTAGCTACCATCACACATGCTTAAATTAAACTCAAGAATTTTTATTTATTTTTAAGACCAAAAAAAAAA
>NW_016805922.1:3235577-3297363 GCF_001698545.2 Rhinopithecus bieti | reverse complement strand
AAAACAAAATTATATTTTCTAAGCACTTTTCATTAGACAAAATGAATTTCTTCTACAGTTCCTCATTAGGCAAAATGAAAAATGTTCATATAAAACATGGACTTGTGTGTGATTATCCAACCAAATAAAATTATTACTGGCAGGCAGGAAATAATGACTTTGAGATAATAGCTGTACTGAATCAGATGACTTATGCAAATCTTTTATCATTGGTTACCATTTGAGTCTTGTTCTGATTCTTTTGCCTTTCCAGTTTACATTAAAAAGAGCTCATTTCTCATAGGTCAGATTCTGGTTTTATTTACAAAGGCAAAAGTCCTAATTTAATTGATTACTTGGAAATATATATCAAGAAATTATGTTACAATATCAGATTTTGACATTAAATAAATTTCAGAGTCTCTTTCGTGTCTTATTCATTTTCTATAAATATTTGTATATATTTTTTTGAGACGGAGTCTTGCTCTGTTGCCCAGGCTGGAGTGCAGTGGCGCAATCTTGGCTCACTGCAAGCTCCGCCTCCCAGGTTCACGCCATTCTCCTGCCTCAGCCTCCGGAGTAGCTGGGACTACAGGCGCCCGCCACCATGCCCAGCTAATTTTTTGTATTTTTTAGTAGAGATGGGGTTTCACCATGTTAGCCAGGATGGTCTCGATCTCCTGACCTCGAGATCCACCTGCCTCGGCCTCCCAAAGTGCTGGGATTACAAGCATGAGCAACCACATATGGCCAACATTTATAGATTTTTAAACACTGATTTCTCTAACATGTATGTACACATCTCAGCAGAAGTAATTGCTTCCCCTTCCAGTACATTTCTTGTGTCATTATTTAGTTTTTACTTTTTATTATTCTTCTCTCTATATTCCAAAATTCCCCTACATCTCCATTTTTCATTTATAATTTCAAACTCCTGCTAACAAATCATTAGCTACTAATGCCACCTGCTTCCTGGCACATATAAATATGTTCAATAAATATTTGTTAGGTGAATAACTCAATAAGTAATAAAATAACATACCCTACTTCTTTATGTTTTATTTTGCATTCCGAAGAAATACTTCTAGCAATAGAAATACTCTCTTGAGCTACTTTTCTTCCCACATTCAATCTTGCTTTTATATGGTAAACTGTTTAAGGACTTCTAATTATGAATATTAAGATGAAGTTCTAGCCAGAGCAATCAGGCAAGAGAAAGAAATAAAAGGCAACAAAATAGGAAAAGAAAATGTCAAAATATCTCTATTCACAGATGATATAATTCTATAGCTAGAAAACCTTAAAGATTCTGCCAAAAGCCTCCTGGAAATGATAAACAACTTCAGTAAAGTTTGAGGATACAAAGTCAATATACAAAAAACAGTAGCATTTGTGTACACCAATAATGTTCATGTTGAGAGCAAAATCATGAAATCGTGAACACAATGCCATTTGCAAAACAACAACAACAAAACAATACCAAGGAACACTTTTTTTTTTTTTTTTTTTTTTTTTTTTTTTTTTTTTTTTTTTTTTTTTGAGATAGAATCTTGCTCTCTCACGCAGGCTGGAGTGCAGTGGCATGATCTCGGTTCACTCCAACCTCTGCCTCCTGGGTTCAAGCGATTCTCCTGCCTCAGCCTCCGGTGTAGTGAGATTACAGGCACCTGCCACCACACTCGGCTAATGTTTATATTTTCAGTAGAGACAGGGTTTCACCATGTTGGCCGGGCTGGTCTCAAACTCCTGAACTCAGGTGACCTGCCTGTCTCAGTATCTCAAAGTGCTGGGATTACAAGTGTGAGCCATCGTGCCCAGCATCCAAGGAACACATTTAACCAAGGAGATTAAAGTTCTCTACAAGGATGCTTATGAAACATTGCTGAAAGAAATCACAGATTACATAAACAAATGTAATAACATTCCATGCTCGTGTATTGAAAGAACCGATATAAAAATGGCCATAGTGCCCAAAGAAATCTACATATTCAATGCTATTCTTATCAATCTACCAACATAATTTTTCACAGAGTTAGAAAAAAACTATTTTAAAATTGATATTTTACCAAAAAGGAGCTCAAAAATAGCCAAAGCAATCCTAAGCAAAAATAATGAAGTCAGAGGCATCACATTGCCTGACTTCAAACAATACTATAAGGCTACAGTAATCAAACAGCATGGCACAAAAATAGACACATAGACTAATGGAATAGAATAGAGAACCTAGAAATAAAGTGGCACACCTATAGCCATCTGATCTTTGACAAGTTAACAAAATAAGCAATGGGGAAAGGAATCCCTATTCAATAAATGCAAATGGGATAGCTGGCTAGTCATACATAGAAGAATGAACCTGGATGCTTATGCTTTTCAGCATGCACAAAAACTAACTCAAGATAGATTAAAGATTTAAGTGTAAGACCTCAAACTATAAAAATTCTGGAAGAAAACCTAGGAAACAGCACCCTGAGCATCGGCCTTGAAAAGAATTTCTGAATAAGTCCTCAAGAGCAATTGCAACAAAAACCAAAACTGACAAGTAGGACCTAATTAAACTAAAGAGCTTCTGCACAGCGAAAGAAAAGATCAACAGAGTAAACAGACAAGCTACAGAATGGGAGAAAATGTCCATAAACTATGACTCCGATAAAGACGTAATATCTAGAATCTATAAAGAACTTAAGAAGCACAAAACAAATAACTCCATTAAAAAATAGGCAAAAGATATGAACAGACACTTTGCCAAAGAAAACCTACAAGTGGCCTATAAACATATGAAAAATGCTCGTTAGCACTAATCATCAGAGAAATGCAAATCAAAACCACAATGAGATACCCTCTTACACTAGTCAGAATGGTTATCATTAAAAAGTGAAAGAACAACAGATGCTGGCAAGACTATGGAGAAAAGAGAACACTTATACACTGTTGGTAGGGATATAAATTAGTTCAGCAACTGTGGAAAGCAGTTTGGAGATTTATCAAAGAACTTAAAATATTTGTTTCTGTCCCCTCTTATTTCCTTGAGTAGTGGTTTGTCATTTTCCTTGAAGAGGTCCTTCATTTCCCTTGTTAATGTATTCCTAGGTATTTTATTCTCTTTGTAGCAGTTGTGAATGGGAGTTCATTCATGGTTTGGCTCTCTGCTTGTCTATTGTTGGTATACAGGAATGCTTGTGATTTCTGCACATTGATTTTATATCCTGAGACTTCACTGAAGTTGCTTATTATCATGGATAGGAAGAATAAATATCATGACAGGGGCCATACTGCTCAAAGTAATTTATAGATTCAATGCTATTCCCACCAAACTACCATTGACATTCTTCACGGAACTAGAAAAAACTAATTTAAATTTCATGTGGAACCAGAAAAGAGTCCATATGGCCAAGACAATCCCAAGCAAAAAGAACAAAGCTCGAGTCATCATGCTACCTGCCTTCAAACTATACTACAAGGCTACAATAACCAAAATAGCATGGTACTGGTACCTAAACAGGCATATAGATCAATGGAACAGAACAGAGACCTCAGAAATAACACCACACATCTACGATCATCTGATCTTTGACAGAATGGACAAAATAAGCAATAGGAAAAGGATTCTCTATTTAATAAATGGTGCTGGGAAAATTGGTTAGCCATATGCAGAAAACTGAAACTGGGCGTATTCCTTACACCTTATACAAAAGTTAACTCAAGATGGATTAAAGACTTAAATGTAAAACCCAAAACCATAAAAACCCTAGAAGAAAACCTAGGCAATACCATTCAGGACATAGGCATGGGCAAAGACTTCATGACAAAACACCAAAAGCAATTGCAACAAAACCCAAATTGACAAATGGGATGTAATTAAACTAAAGAGTTTCTGCACAGCAGAAAAAACAAAAAACAAAAAACAAAAACTGTCATTAGACTGAACAGGCAACCTACAGAATGGGAGAAAATTTTTGTAATCTACCCATCTGACAAAGGTCTAATATTCAGAATTTACAAGGAACTTAAACAAATTTACAAGAAAAAAACAAACAGCGACATCAAAAAGTGGGAAAATGATGTGTACAGACACTTCTCAAAAGCAGACATTTATGTAGCCAACAAATATGAAAAAAAAGCTCAAAATCACTGATCATTAGAGAAATGCAAATCAAAACCACAATGAGATACCATCTCATGCCAGTCAGAATGGCGATTATTAAAAAGTCAAGAAACAATAGATGCTGGTGATGCTGTGAGGGAATAGGAACATTTTCCCACTGTTGGTGGGAATGTAAATTAGTTTGGTCATTGTGCAAGACAGTGTAACAGTTCCTCAAGGACCTAGAACCAGAAATACAATTTGACTCAGCAATCCCATTACTGGGTATATACCCAAAGGCGAATAAATCATTCTACTATAAAGACACACACACACCTGTATTTATTGCAGTACTATTTACAGTAGCTAAGACATGGAACCAACCTAAATGCCCATTGATGATAGATTGGATAAAGAAAATGTGGTACGTATACACCATGGAATACTTTGCATACATAAAAACGAATGAGATTATGTCCTTCGCAGGGACATGGATAAAGCTGGAAGGCATCATCCTCAGCAAATTAACACAGGAATAGAAAACCAAACACTGCATGTTCTCACTCATAAGTGGGAACTGAACAATGAGAACACATAAACACAGGGAGGGGAACAACATATACCAGGGGCCAGCCAGAGGGTGAGGGGTGAGGAGAGGAATAGCATTACTACAAATAACTAATGCATGTGGAGCTTAAAACCAAATGACAGGTTGATAGGTGCAGCAAACCACCATGCCACACATATAGCTATGTAACAAACCTACGCATTCCATACTTGTATCCCGGAACTTAAAGTAAAATTAAAAAAAAAAAAAAGAAATAAAGAATGTAAAATAAAACTACCATTTGACCCAGCAATCCCATTACTGGGTATATATACCTGAAAGAAAATACATCATTCTAACAAAAAGACACATGCACTTGCTTGTTCATCATTGCATTATCCACAGTAGCAAAGATATGGAATCAACTTAGGTGCCCATCAATGGTGGATTGGAATAAGTAAATGTGGTATGTACATACATTGGAATACTACACAGCCATGAAAAGGAACAAAATCTTGTCTTTTGCAGCAACATTGACACAGCTGGAGGCCATTATCATAAATAAATTAACACAGGAATGTAAAACCAAATACCATATTCTCACTTATAAGTGGGAGCTAAACATTGGGTACTCATGGACTTAAAGATGGGAACAATAGCCACTAGGGATGAATAGAATGAGGAGGTATGGAGGGGAGCAATAGTTAGTTTTTTTAGGATTAAAACTAGAAATACTAATTGGTTTTTGGAGGGTTTCAATCCTAAAAAACTATTGGATACTATGCTCACTACCTGGGTGATGGGATTATTTGTATCCCAAACCTCAGTATCATGCAATATACTCATCTACTAAACCTGTACATGTACTCTCTGAATCTAAAATAAAAGTTGAAAGTATTTTTAAAAAGAATATTAAAGTATATTGTTCATTTGATCTTAGCATCATATATCGAGTTCCATTTTGCTTCTCATGTGTGGATACAAGGGAGCAGCATTTAAACTTTTATTGCAATCTTTTGTCTTTTGAGTCTAGGATACTGTGGAAAATTTAATTATTGCTTCCACTTTCTCTCCTTCCCCCTCACTGATGTACTTGGCCATCTAACTTTCTAGTCCCTACAAAAGGCAGAGCATACTTTCCTGTATCATGTTTTTCATGTGGCCGTATGGCTTGCTTTAGCCAATGGGATGTTAGTCATCATTCTGCAAATAGATGTTTAAAATATGCTTGTATATTTGGGCATGCATTCTTTATTTCCTTCATTGCCATGAGAAAGTTATGCCCAGATGGCTCACCAACCTGGAGAAGGGACAAGAGACCTCTGGAGCTTAGCCTTTATAGCTGATTGCTTTGTGAATTCCAGCCATCCCAGCCTCCAGTCTGCAGCAGAAACATCTCATCCAAAACTGCATTTGTGTGAGCAAGAAATAAATGCAGACAGTTATATGCCAAGGAGATTTCGTAGTTGCTTGTTATGTAATAACAATGACTAATAGAGAAATGATTGAAGAGTACTGAATCACAACATTACTAGCTCGACCTGCTCCCCAGAAAATTGCTAATAAAGATAATAATAACAAGAACTCCCTCTTATTAGTGCCTACCAAATGCCAGCAATAACTAGATGCTTTGTACATTGTAATCTCATTTTATCCTAGGAAGGCAACAACTCTGTGAAGCTGGCGATATTATCCCTATTTCATTCCCAGAAATTAAGATTCAGAAATGGCCTATAGATTTTCAGAGGTCACAAATTTAAGAAGTATCTATTCCAAGCGTACAAGCCAAAGACTTTAAAATTCCTACCTGTTAGCTAGTGCCAACGTGACAAAATTTGCCTTTACTGTTCTTCAGCTTATCTTTTCATCATTCCGTTCCCATGTTTCCACTCCCATTCCCCAGCCCATGTAATTCCTATTGAGTGCTGTAACTTTATTCTATTTAATGCTAAGTTGTAAGGACTCACGATATCCTAATTTTGGTAACAGAGATTAGACAGGCATAGGTGGGGTGAAAAAATATGTTCATATGTTTGTAGAATGCTCATAGCAAAAACCAAAATGAGGTTATCTTAACTATGTCAAAAGTTTTAGTGAATCCAAATAATGTGCACAAAAAAATTAAAATAAAAGCAAGAGTTGCATAAGAAAAAAATATTTCGGAAGAATTGGGATGTCTATCTCCCCCCCAAAAATTATACAGTTATCATATCCCCTGATTGTAGATCAGGAATGGTAGTCAAAGGGATTGTTTAAAAATGCAAATCTGATTATGTCACTTACATTTTAATAGGTAGAGACAGTCAGTAATTGCTATGGCCTGAATGTTTGTGTCCTAAAATTCATATATTGAAACCTAATTATCAAAGTGATGGTATTATCATGTAGGCCTCTGGGAAATGATTTGATTTTGAAAATGGAGCCTGCATGAATGGAATTAGTGTCCTTGTAAAATAGACACAAGGAAGCTCATCGGCTCTTTCTACTATGTAAGCATACAAAAAGAAGGTACCAATTATGAACCAGAATGTGGGCCCCCACGAGATGCTGAATCTGTTCATACCTTGATTTTAGATCTTCCAGCCTGTGAAAACGTGAGAAATAAATTTTTTAAACCACGTAGTCTATGGCATTTGTTACAGCAGCATATATAGATTAAGGCAGTAATTTTACAAATGTGTAGGTTTTAGAAAGAGATACAGGTTTTGAGGAAACTTGTGTCCCTTTTGAAAAGGGTGTTCCAGACATAAGGAATATTCAGTGCAAAGGTGTTAAGGCAAGAGTGTATCTAATATGTTCCAGAAATGTTAAAGGCAGTATGTCCGGAAAGAGTGCGTGGTTGTAGGATAATAGGAAATATTATCAGAAAGATAAGAAACAGACAGATCACACAGGCCCTCTGGGTTATTGTAAGGACTCTGGCTTTATCCTGGGTAAAGCGGTGAATGGTTACAAGGTTTTGGACAAGAATAAACTGAGGGGAGAGTGCCAGAGTAGGAATAGGGAGACAAGTTTTAAGGTTCAGACAAGGGATTTAGAAAAATAAATGAGAAAAGATAGTTGGATTTCTCATCTGTTTTGAAGACAGCATGATTTCCAAATAAATTAGAAGTTGGAATAAGAAAAACACAGTTGAAAATAACCGCAATGTCTTAAGCCTGGGCAATTGGAAGGACTGTCACCTTAAACTATGATGGAGAAGGTGGTAGGTGGATCAGGTTTTGAGGGGGAATATTAGAAGTTCAGTTCTGGATATGTTTGTTTTACATTGTAAGAAGAGATTCAAGAATGGAGATAAATTTATATACCTGGAGTTGTTGGGAGATGAAGATGCAGATATAGATTTTGGAGTCATTTGCATACTGTTACAAACGAAGTCACGAGAAACATAAAAGAGTGAGTATAGAAAGAAAAGAAAAGATATCCAAGGCATAAGCCTGAAGTCCTCCAATATTAAGATGTATGAGACATAAAGAGGAATGTCAGACTGTACTGGGAATGAGTGACCAGTGAGGTAAGAGAAAAACCAAGCTTTAATGTCCTAAAGCCCAATCAAGAAAGTGTTTGAAGGAGAAGGAATTGATAATCTATACGTCCAGTGAGAAAACTGAACATTGACTATCACAGTTAGACTCATGGAGGTCATTAAGATCATTGCTAGGAAAAGTTGTGGTGGGATGAATGCATGATGAATAGAAAGGAATTAGAAAGAGTGGGTTTAGACAACTGTTACAGGATTTCTGCTGTACCAGCTAGCCAAGAAATGGAGCAGCAGCTAATGAGAAAGTAGGATCATGGGAAAAAAATGTGATCGATGAAGTAACAGTCAGCTGTTTGCTGATGAGAATGATCCTCAAAGGAGGAAAACAAAAAATGATGTAAGAGAAAAAGATAAGAATTGCTGGCCGGGCCTGGTGGCTCACACCTGCAATCACCACACTTTGAGAGGCCAAGGTGGGTAGATCACTTGAGGTCAGGAGTTTGAGAACAGCCTGGCTAACATGGTGAAACTCTGTCTCCACTATACATACAAAAATTAACTGAGCATGGTGGCACTCTCCTGTAATCCCAGTTACTCGGGAGGCTGAGGCAGGGGAATGACTTGAACCTGGGAGACAGAGGTTGCAGTGAGCCAAGATTGTACCAATGCATTCCAGCCTACGTGACAGAGCAAGACTGTGTCTCCAAATAAATAAATAATTGCTTCAGTGACATCCTCAGATGGAGAGAGTTGCTAGGGTGATGTCCTTAACTAAGCAAAAGCAAATAGAAGCTTAAGCACAAGTCGAGGATTTGGCTGCATACAGAAACATAGGAAGTTTGTCTGTGGTAACTGGTTTGGTGTCATTTGTTTAACAAAGTTCAACCCACAACACTATACTGTCCTTCAGAACAGAAGACAGAAGCCCTGTCTGTCTTATCAACCATTTTATGCCCATAGCCTACATATTACCGGGCACTGAGTAGAAACTCAGCAGGTAGTTATTGAAGAGGGATAGACAGATGAATGAATGTACACATGGATGAGCTTCACATAGTAAATAAGCCTCCTCCCACTTTTAGTATAAAAGATCCAGGTTCATTGTTTATTTGCATTCTACATAAAAGCCAATGACATGATCTGAGCATTTAAAAGCATTGTATGAAATGAACCAACTCACATATCTGACTATGATCAATGGAGGAGAAAATCAGCAACATGGTCTCACACTCTCACTTCAAGAAAAGACAATATTGAAATAGCTCATGTCATTTTAGATGACTGTTATCAGTTCTGATTTTTGAGTAAGGAATGGCCCTGTTTGTTGTGTACATTTGTGAAATATTCCCCATGGAGTTCCTTCTAAGATCACATTAAGGTGATGTTTTAAAAAACATGAGCTAATTATAAATCAAAATTTGCAAGTATCCTAAATTCATTCATTAGTTATTCTGGAGCTGCTAAGCATTTAACACTTTTGCATTTTTTCAGTGCAACCAAAATCCCTTGAGCACTTTTATTTTGAAAATAAATAAAATGCTTACTAATTTAATGAAAGTAACACAAAGAAATTTGGATTCTTACTGGTCACAAATGCGATTAGAAAAACATGAGGCTTTGTTGAAACATGATTTTTTCTTAGCAAGAATATGAATAAAATTCAAGAAAAGACTCTATGTGAAAATTTGACCCATTTTTGTTGCATTTTTTGCATACATGGACTGAAATTACAAATAACACACACACTCCCCCCCCAAGAAAAATGCATATGAATAGCTAATTTGTTTCATATAGCTAGAGATTTTACACATTTCTATGAAAAGAGTTCAGCAGAGTTAGGGAGAAATGAAAACTGAGCAAAGATTAGCACATCAAATTAGCTGACATGAAAAGCCCCCAAAATGTATTATTTTGTTAAGAAATAAAGAATAAAATTGCTCCCTGGTAAAATAATTATCTGGTTAATTGCTCACCCAAGTCTCCACTTTAATTTGCTTTTGTAGATACAGTTTGATTGAAGTACTTCTGAGAATTAAAATGTAAAGTCAATTTAAAGCTTACACTATACAGGCATGTGTTGCTTAATGACGGGATACATCTGAGAAAGGAGACATTATGTGAGTTTATTGTGTGAACTTTGTAGAGTGTGCTTACACAAACCTAGATAGTATAGCCTAATACACACACGAGCTCTATGAGACAGCCTGTTCCTTGTAAGAAGCATATTACTGGATTGAATACTGTAGGTACATGTAACAAGTAAGTAATTGTATTTCTAACCAGATCTAAACACAGGAAAGATACAGTAAAAATATGGTATAAAATAGGGTTCTCCAAACTCTGGGTCATGGACTAATACCAGTCTGTGGCCTGTTCGGAACCAGGCTTCACACTAGGAGGTGAGCCGTGGGTGAGCAAGTGAAGCTTCATCTGTATTTACAGCCACTACTCACCACCTGCATTACTGCCTGAGCTCTGCATCCTGTCAGATCAGTGGTGGCATCAGATTCTCATAGGAGCGTGAACCCTATTGTGAACTGTGCTTTTGAAGGATCTAGTTTGCATACTCCTTAAGAGAATCTAAAGCCTGATGATCTGTCACTGTCTCTCATCACCCCCAGATGGGACAGTCTAATTGCAAGAAAACAAGTTCAGGGCTCCCACTGACTCTACAATATGATGAGTTATATAATAATTTCATTATATATTACAATATAATAATAATAGAAATAAAGTGCACAATAAATGTTATCTGCTTGAGTCATCCCAAAACCATCCCTCCACTCTGGCCCGTGGAAAAATTGTCTTCCACTAAAGCAGTTCTTGATGCCAAAAAAGCTGAGGATCTGCTGGCATAAAAGATAAAAAATGTCACAGCTGTCTAAGTCACTTACCATGAATGGAGCTTGCAGGACTGGAAACTGTCTTGGGTGAGGTAGTGAGTGAGTGGTGAGTGAATGTGAAGGCCTAGGACATTATTGTGCACTACTGCAGACTTTATAAATACTGTACATGACATTAAATTTATTTAAAACTTTTATTCTTCAATAATAAATTAACCTTAGTTTGTTGTATCTTTTTTATTTTATAAACTGTTAAACGTTTTGAACTTTTTGACTCCTTTGTAATAATGTTTAGCTTAAGTTGCAAACACGTTATACAGCTGTACAAACATCTTTTCTTTATTATATCCTCAATCTATAAGTTTTTTTCTATTCCTAATTTTTATTTTTTTATTTTTTGGCTTTTAAAACTTTGATAAAAACTAAGACACAAACATACACAATAACCTAGGCCAATACAGAGTCAGAATCCCCAATATCACTGTCTTCCACCTCTACATCTTGTCACACTGGAAGGTCTTCAGGAGCAATAACATGCATAGAGCTGTCATCTCCTAGGATAACAATGCCTTCTTCTGGAAAACTTTCTGAAGGACCTGCCTGAGGCTGTATTTACAGCTTACTTTCTTTTCTATAAGCAGAGTATACTCTAAAATAATGATAAAACTCATGGCATAGCAAATACATAAGCAAGGAACAGTCATTTATTTTCATTATCGAGCATTATGTACTGTACCTAATTGTATGTGCTAGACTTTTATATGACTGGCAGTGCAGTACATTTGTTTATACCAGCATAACCACCAACACAGGAGTAATGCCTTCCACTATGACATTATAACAGCTATGATGTCACTAGGTGAGAGGAACTTGTCAGGTCCATCTTATAAGAACATTGTATATGTGGTCTGCCTTTGATCAAAACATTATGCAGCACATGATAGTATATTCTTCCTTTCTTAAACATTTCATTATATTTCATATGAGTTGCTGAAAGTTGTATAATATTGTCAACACATGGATTTTCAAATTGACTCACAGGAATTCAAACTAGAAAATATAGTATTTATTAAAGACAAATTTATTTTGCTATAAAATTTATATCACACTAACTCAATTCGACTTTGAAAGTAAGGATTTCCATGTTATTCATCTTGGCATAGTATATAAATTGATCAATGGTTTTTATGTTTTTTTCAGATAAACATTTTACAAATGTTTATAAGAAAAACAATTTGCCAAATATGCTTTTCCTAACTGTATTTTCTTAAGTAAATGTGGAGATATTAGAATGTCTGCCTGGTCTCTTATAAGAGAAGTTGAATTTGTTCTGATAATAGAAGTTAAATGTTATAGATAACAATTAAAATGTTATTTTAAATTATATTTACACATGTATATATAATTATAATTAAATTTAATTACATATACATATATATAATTTTAAATGGCTGTGTTTAAAATAAATTTATCAAACATCTGCTTGAAAGTGAAGACACTTACCAAATCCATTAGGCAGTAGGTTAATCAGATAATTCATATTCTCCCTATTTCACATTACCTTGGATAATCACTAATTGGCTTCCTTTTCCTTAACAAATTGTTTTTCAAATAACTTGGCTTTAAGCTGGTCAAGCATATATTTGATTACTGACATTTTTACAGTGTCCAATAAAGTGAGTGAAGTACAGATTCATGCCTCTGTGTGATACGGAACAGACAAAGAAATCCATGAGTTAACAACTATGTCTAATATATATGTCTTGGTAACATTTATTTTGTTTACATAATAAAAAATTATATTGATTCAGTTGTTTCATATATGTACAACTGAGCCCACAGTGCTGGGCTGCTCTCTGAATTCTTTGTAATCCCAGTTCCAGTATGCAAAATATTGTTTAAATTAATTTAAAATATCTACATAAATGCATAAATGAAAGAATATTATGGAATGATATGTTGTCATTGAAACACAAGACAAATCTTATATGGAAAGAATTTCTCTTTGTTTTGTCTCAGATATGCTATTTATATTTACATTGATTGTAAAAGAAGATTTGGAATCAGGGGCAGAATCAGCTCCTAATCCTAAATAGAAAGTGATTTGAATGAATGGCACTAGTTTTCTGAATTCTACTGTATAAGCTTTAAAATTGAGATTTAAATTATAGGAAATTAATTTAAATTGGAGGATTTGATAAAAACTTGAGTGTCATGTAACACCGATTCATGTATTAAATACAACTATAACAATGTAACATTCAGAATTATTAAAATACTATTAACTCTTAAGATATGAAGATGCCAGATAAGAACTTTAAGCTTATATTTTCCTTCTAATTGTTTTTCTTTCATTACCAGCTGATGATATTGTCAAGAAATACCAAGGATGCAATGTTGAAGTCTTTTAGATCTTTGAAGGATATTAAACTAAGAAAAATACATTGACAGGGTTTTGCCCAATCTGCATGACCGTCTAGGGCTACATTCCTACTCAGAATTATTTAGTCTGTTCCAGGGTTCTATGTGGCCCTAATAACATCTATAAAAAATTGCTCATTTTCTTACCTTTATTTTCATTGCTTCACTGACTTTATGTGGCACGTCCAGCAGTTTAGACAGAACAACTTAAAATAAGGCATAGGAAGCAGCACCTCTGTCATGATATAAAACATAAAACACTAACTTTTTTGTGCCTTTGGCAAATTGTGATTGCTATTCTGCTCAAAAAATGCAGGTCACTGGCCTTTTGGCAAACTCTCTTCATCAGCAGTCTGAATGCTTTGTTTTGAAGAAAAAGGAAAGGCAAGAGAAAATGTGTACGTTTGGTTTATAAACTGGCAGGTTATTTATTCAGACAATTGTAAGAAAGAAAGCAGTGGAAATTTTGATGAGAAAATAACCTGAAGAAAGAGGGAGTTACCTTAGGGTGAAGGCCTTTGGGTAGTAAATTAATGACCAGGCTAGAAACTATGTAATAAAAGGGCAATGAGTATCAGATAATTTTGTGGTCGTTACACAATGGGGACTTGAGATAGGCAATAGGAAGTACATGTATGTATGTGCTAATAGTTTCTAGCTTGATCTTAGAGCTCTCAGCCTATTTCTTGCTTTCGCCCGCCAAAAAACCCTCTTTCAAACCAACAAGGATGTGTTCCTACAGGACCTAGCACAGAAATATACATACATGTGCATGTGCACACACACACAGACACACACATCACATTACAAGATCTTTCAGTACATGGGCCTATAAATTATACTTATATAGTACAATATAAGACAGAAGGTTGGACCCTACCATAAAGAGTATGTGTTGCAGATCTGGTTCTTGCATATACTACCTCAGTGGCCATGGATCAGTTATTAAAAATCTGTTGAGACTTATTTTCTTCTCATGTGTAAATAAGGATTTTAATTTCCATTTTGTGTCATTGTAAAGCCTAATTTGTATGTGATACAATGAGCAAATGCCAGACTATCTGTTGGACTTCTAGCACAGTGCTTTGCGTATAGAAAGTGCTCAATAAATTGATATTTTGGTCAAGGTCAAAAGGAGAGATGGCATATGCTCACTGTCTTCCAAACTGATGATAGTTCATGAAATAGAAATTTCATTTGCTCTTCTGTGTTTGTGTCCCAGGAAAATCAACCCTGGTAAAAATGGTACATCCACCTTCTGTATCTGCCATTCATTTCTCTCCACCCTCTTTGACATTTCCCAAAGTAAGACAAATTTTCTGCCTCAGAGTGTAGTTCAGAGTGTGGCATCCATTAAGTTACATTCCTCTACTAAGTGGGGTTAATGCAGTAATGGGTGATACTTATATGAGCCCTGACTTACCTATGACTATCTCTTTAGAATTGCCAACAATGGGCTATAAAATACTCTATTCTTTCTTCTTTCTTCCTTCCATGTGATAAACTTTTCTGGATACTCTTTGACCTTTCAGGAACAGGATGGAAAAGAAGAACTTGACTATGGAGTTTTCTGACTATGATTGAGGGGTGTGCTTAATTCAGAAAAAAGAATAGTGTATCAGTTAGCTATTGCTGCATAACAAACTACCCCCAATGTTAAGCATTCCTTTTATTACTGTTACTTAAAATAGCAACAGCCAACTAGCTGGCTTCTTCTGCTGATCTGGGCAAGCTTTGGCTGATCTCAGTTGGGCTCCTTTATATATCTGAGGTCAATTAGAGGACTAGACGGGGCTGACAAGTCTAGGATTCTTTGGTGGAGGTCACTCGTTCTCCTTGTGTTTCTCACATTGTTCCAGCAAGCTAGTAACAGCATTTCCTCACAGTGATGGCAAGGATTGCAAAAATAAAAAATAAATTAATAAACAGAACTGTAGAAACATTATTTTTAAGCCTTTGTTTGCAGGAAGTTTGATTCTGTCCCATTTGCCAAAGCAAGTTACATGTCCAAGTCCAGAGTAAGTGTGGGAGGGTACTACCAATGGGCAGAGATATAAGGAAGCGTGAAAAGCAGGGTGCATTAAATTAATAGAAATTGGGTGCACTGATCAATAGGAATTATGCTTTGGCCACAGTTTCAAATCATGTTTTCCCAACCAGTATCACTTGCATCAAAGCAGGTATTTGGCTCTGACTCTGGTATCTCTTTCCCAACTGGTTCAAAACCCTCACCCTAACAGATGATGAGCATATGGGAGATTTGCATAACAATACAAAGACATGCTTTGTACTTTGTGAATGATCTGGCCAGGCTAGTGATGCTGGCACAGTTTCCAGGGACAGATATCCACCTATCCAAATCATTTTATTGTATTGATTAAAATCCAGGAAACCTATAGAACACAAAAAGTTTTGAAGAAGCAGAATTTTCCAGGTAGGCACATTTATTTAGTTTGAAATTCTGAGAAGAGAAAATGTTTAAATTACTTAATTAATGTTTTAAGACCAACTAAAATGACTTGAAGAAAACCTCAGTTGGAATCTGATTTAGCTACATAGTTGCACTGTGTAAGCCCCATGGTCTCATTTAATCGAATTTGCAAAACTGCAACAATACCTTTTATCTTAATGATATCTCTAGAGGATCATTCCTCTGAAGATGCTTTGTATACTTAAAATGTTATCAAACACTAGGCCCTCCAAACTCATCCCAAGTTTATTAGTGTCACAGAATTTTATTTTATGAAGGAAATTTAGTGAATATGTTTCATTACTTAGCACTGTATGTGAAATACAGCAAGTCCTAGGACAGTTAATACCCCATTTGTCTAATTAATGTGTATATGATCTACTAGGTACTCAATACCAAGATAATCATGATTTTCTTTATATGAAAACATTCTAGAAAATGAAATGTTTTGGTGAAGACTCAGAGATTTTGCAGCATATGCAAATAATTCTGAAGGGAAACAAAAAAGAGCAAGTCTTAGTAAACAAACTATTTTCCATTGGTCAGTGGTCACAAAGTTCCTTCGGTGCCTTTAAGCCAAGGGAGTCAAATTCAGATTTTGCATCAAAATTATTAGGAACAGGCTGGGCGCGGTGGCTCACACCTGTATTCCCCTGATTTTGGGAGGCCAATGGGGTAGATCACTTGATGTCAGGAGTTTAAGACCAGCCTGGCCAATGTATTGAAATTCTGTCTCCACTAAAATATGAACATTAGCTGGGCATGGTGGTGGGCACCTGTAATCCCAGCTACTCGGGGAGCTGAGGCAGGAGAATTGCTTGAACCTAGGAGGTGGAGGTTACAGTGGGCCAAAATCATGCCACTGCACTCCACCCTGGGCAACAGAGCCAGAATCTGTCTCAAGAAAAAAATGATTAGGAACAAAGTAAGAAGTGAGGTGCCTGGGGACCAAAATTTAAGGAGACTCTCATTCTTTGATGAGCACCCTGTCTTTGCCCTACACTAAGAGTGAGTGAGTGTCTCCTTGAATTTTGTGCCCAAGGAGCTTCGTTTGTCTTGCCCTAGTAACGCCCTAGATAGGGCATGGTAAAACATGAGACGTTATTCCCCTAGTAGAAGAGTAGTACAAGAGGACTTCAAATCAATGAGCAGATAATTTAAATAATTTTAATACACTTGCATTAAAACTTTTAAATGTAGGCTTCATTAGGATACCAGTGTTACCAGGGGTTCTTGCTCCCAGAGCTCCCCAGATGGTGGCGGGTGCTTCCAAGATGGCGACAGGCTGCTTCCAAGATGGTGGCCAGCCTCCTTTTCTCTGACCTGAGGGTTCTTGGCCTCACGGATTCCAAGGAATGGAATCTTGGGCCATGCGGTGAGTGTTATAGCTCTATTAGAAGCCATGGGTCACAGAAGAGAACCGTGGAACCCAGTGACTCGTGTTCAGCTTGATTAGGATGAACCCAGGCACTTAGCCATTCAGGAACAATGGCAAGCCTTTAGCCCGATGGGGAGTGAGTGGCAATAGGCCCTGGCTGTATCAGGAGCACAGCGGACACCCTGCCGGATCCAGAGGGATGGAAGTCAGCAGTACAGCAGTGGTGGAAGGCGAGCGAAAGCTCAGCTCGAGCCATAACAAACACGGACCAGAAGAGTATAGTTGCAAGATTTAATAGAGTGCAATATAGTGAAAACAGAGCTCCCATGCAAAGGCAGGGGACCCAAGGAGGGTAGCCACTGCTGGCTCCAATGCCTGGATTTATATTCCTATCATTGTCCCTCCGGCTGTGCTCTCAGGCAATAGATGATTGGCTATTTCATTACCTCCTGTTTGTGCCTAATTAGCATTTTAGTGAGCTCTCTTTTACTACCTGATTGGTCGGGTATGAGCTAAGTTGCAAACCCTGTGTTTAAAGGTGGAAGTGGTCACTTTCCCAGCTAGGTTTAGGGATTCTTAGTCGGCCTAGGAAATCCAGCTAGTCCTGTCTCTCACCAGGTAAGAAATCCTAGCCTTTTGGCCTTGGTTGAGAGCAGATTTGGAGTCTGTTAACAGGGTTTTGAAACCCATCTCCACCGTTTGTTGGCTCTGTGAGCTTGCACAAATATTTAGTTTCCTCATTTGGCAAATGGGGATAATTTTATAACACTTTTGTTTTACATGCAGGTGAGAGAACTAAATGTAATAATGTACATAAAACTTTTAACAGTAACTGGCTTACGGAAAGAACTTACCAAATGATAGATATTATTACTGATATTATTTTGTTATTATTCCTGGAGTAAAGCCTTTGCCAAATAATTTGCCTTTGGCACTAAAATTCATTCACAGGATTCAAAATATCTGTCCTGATGCATCTTTTCAGCAGAAGCAGCCAGAAAGAATCCTTGTCTAACACCCCGTAACAGTAGTTAGGTTTATTTCTCTTGAGGGGGGACTAATACAGGAATTATTCAGAAATAATTTTAGGCAGCTAGAAAGAGTGAAGGTTCTTGGCAGAATTTTCCTTTAATAAAATCAACCCCTGAAACTTCTTTTCTAACAGGAAAGCGGCTTGAAAAGCCAGGCCGGCAAGCTTTTATATGCAAATACCAATGATTAGAAACTGGGTCCATCCAACATGGTGATTCCTGCCCTCTTCTCCTTGTCAACACATGTGCCAGGTATCATGGCCACCTGCAGATGACTCCATGTATTCAGGACATCATGGCGACCTGCATTTGCATACTGAAAGACCAGGGTGGGAGGGCCATGTTTTCACTGGCTATGTGAATGACACACCTGGTCAAACCAATCCCCTGGGCCCTTTGCAAATCAGACACCACCTGCTCCAGCCTCCCAATATAGCCAACTGCTTTTCCACTACACACAGGGTTTTCTCCATTCAGAGCTCTCCTCTCTCTGTATAGGGGAGCCATTTTCTTCTTTCTTTCTTCTTTCTTGCCTATTAAACTTTCTGCTCTTTAACAAAACCAAAACTTTAACAAAACCAAAACGAAACAAAACAAAACAAAATATCCATCCTGAAATAGATTTGAAGGTTGTCTTCCTTCTTCTATATCTCCTATAATGATTCTTACGAAGAGAAATCAAATGGAAGTTCTGGGGATATGAGAGAAGAGAGGGACAACAGAAGAATCAGAAGAACTATGAAACCTAACTGAAATTTAAAACAATTTTGATTTTTTTAGCTTCTTGAAGAGAAGGTTTAGTGTGATTAATAATTATTTGTTATTATTATTTACTATTGATAATTAATAGACTCTGGCAAGCTATTTTCTACCTCTTAAAATCCCATTGTTTTAGGACTCAAAAATCCTTCTGTCATTAGGGAAAGTTTTCTCTAAACTTTGAAAAGTTTTTTAGGATGTGGTTATCCCCAAACATTTACTTTACATATTCTCTTCCCTAAGTTGATATTTTCAGAATGATAGATGCTTTCCTTTTAATTGGTAGATTTAAAAAATAAATCGGCCTAGATTCATAGAATAGAAATGACCTCTAAGCCTCAAGTTAATATTATGAAATACATGGTTAGAGGGCCTAATGATTAACATAGAAAATTATTAAAATAGCACAAAACCACAGTGATAATCAATATCAAAGTAGAGAGTAATAGAAAATAATGAGTCTACATGAAAATAAATGTATTAAATAGGTATAATTTACATGAATTCCAAGATAGAGATAAATGTAATCATCTTCTGAAATAAAATTGTCTTCATGCATGTATTAATTTGTTTACTGATGTGTAGCATATTTTGGCAAATCAATTGTCAAGGACCTGCATTATCAATTCACTAATTTTGGTGCTAATTTCTCAACATAAAAGGGATAGCAAAACAGAGCACAAAGAACATTTTCCTTTTGTATTTTTTAAAATTTGCAGAACTATGGTGTTAAAGTGCTTCAACATAAAAAACAAAATTTCAGAAAATTGCTAATTGGTTGACTCACACATTGTTTGAACATTGCCAAGAAAGAGATGATAATGTAAGTACCTTATAGGACTTTTATGGGATGATTTTGGTACCTCACACTTAGTCAAAATTGCACATTTAGGCTGACAGGTCATATTTTCTCAGGTCTTCAACTTTGCTTGACTCTTGGTTGTATCAGTAGGGCTCAGGGGAGTGCAGTGGCACTGTTACAGCTCACGGCAGCCTCGACCTCTCAGGCTCAAACAATCCTCCTGCCTCAGCCCCACAAGTAGCTGGAACTACAGGCACATACCACCAAGCCTGCCTAATTTTGCATTTTCTGTAGACACAGGGTGTCTCCATGTTGCCCAGGGTAGTCTCAGACTCCTGGGCTCAAGCAATCAGCCTGCTTCAGGCTCCCAAAATGCTAGGATTGCGGGAGTGAGCCACCATGCCTGGCCTGCACACCTTTTATTTTATCTATATAGCCATGTTGAAAGGTGGTATAGCACCATCTAAAAGAATGGAATTCTGAATCCAACAGATATATGTTGGGTCCGGTTTTAACCAATATTAGTCACCTGGTGCTGGAAAAGTTAAAATTATCTGAACTCAAGTTTTCTCTTCTAAAAAAAAAGAGATCATATTTACTTTATAAAGTTACTTTGAAGATTAAATTAGGAAAAGAATATAAAATATTTGGCAAATTATTGACATAAGTACTCAATTTATAGTAGCTGCTAGAATTACTGTGTTATTATTTCATTGATAAGAAACTGGCCGTCAGGAATTAGGTGAAATCCTCTAACTCAAAAGATATATAAGGGAGAATAGCTGTCCTTGGGAGCTCTCAATGGAATAGTCAAAAGTCAGAAGAGACAGATGAATAGACATTGATGAGCGTCTTGGAAGCACATAGGAGGAATGCCAGGCTAGACACTGAGACTCACAGAAGGCCTGTCTAAGCTGAATCCTCAAGCAGCAGAAATGGGGAACACATGGTGTCTAGCAGAGGAAACATTATGTGAGCAGACCTGCTGGGTGTTCAGCAGGCTGGCTGGAGCAGAAACGGAAACGAGGGAGAAACAGGTGAGGAAGCTAGAGAGATAAGTAGAGGCCAGATCTCAAAAAGGATTCTAAAGTCAGCCAGATAATTAGAACCATATCCCAAGGCCAATATAAGGAAACATGAAGGGTTTTAAGGCAGAGAGTGAGAGGATTGGATTTTCACTTTAGAAAGGTCACTGGAAATGAGAGAGGGAAAGCAGTTAGGGACTCCATTTGTCCCAATTATGGCATAAAAGTAGTCTCAGCTGGAGAATTGATGGTGGGTACAAAAAAGTGGCTAGATCTCAAGAATGATGAAAAGTGTTGCCTTGCTAAAATTTAGTAAATGAATGAGAAAAGCATTGTACAGAGATCATAATCTGATAATGCTGCTAAATCCACCCCAGCCACTGGATGGCTGACATTGCTTATTTGGCCTTTGATCCTCGATATGTCAACCAGAACAAGTAGAAAGGAAAGGAAATTAATCTTTTCAGCCGTTTTCTACATTTTTGAGTTCTCACATAAAAATGAATTTTGAATTGGTTCTCTATATAATTTTCACCACTTACTTTCAGTTAATTTCCATGGATAAGCAAATTAATTATATCCTGTTTCTTTACATCAACTCTACTGGCATGGTTCATAGGTAATTGTACGGTGTCATCTCTGCTTTACACCATCACTGGGAATACTGGGTCTGTAAATGTTAGCATGCTGATTCTCAGGAAGGTACAATTTTCTTTTATTATCATTTTTTATATCGTGAGGAATTCTCACTGACCTAGTTTTCTTTATTTCCCATTTCCATTTGGAATTTTATTACACCTAATATGCCATACAACAGGCACTATAATGAATAGATAACTGATTAATTGGGACCATTTAAACTCAATTGTAGCATAATTTCTCTTCCATTTGATCCTAAGTCATTCAAGATCTCCCTTCAGCTTGCCTCTCATCCTCTTTCTTAACACTCCTCTCAACACCCTTAACTGTAGACCAATAGGTGTTTGCCATTCTCCAAACACTCGCTCACTTGCAGTTTTTATGGAGTCCCTAATGTTTCCTTGTCCTAAAATGTACTACTTCTGCCCTACCCTCATTTCATTACAGTAGTGCCCCCATATCTGGAGTTTTGCTTTCGAAGGTTTCAGTTACCTGCAGTCAATTATGGTAAACCATGGTCTGAAAATATTCAATGAAAAATTTCAGAAATAAAAAATTCATAAATTTTAAAGCATGCACCTTTCTGAGTAGCATGATGAGATGAAATCTTGTGCCATCCTGATCCATCTTACCAGAGCCTAAATCATCCTTTTATCTAGTGTGTCCATGCTGTGTATGCTATTCCCCAATTAGTCACTTAGCAGCTGTCACAGCTGTCAGATCAACCTACATAGTGTACATAGAGTTCATCCCTATCCTCAGTTTCATGAATTCACTGGGGATCTTGGAACATATACCCCATGGATAAGGGGAGAACTACTGTAATTCTTGTTCTTCTTTTCTCTGCTTAGATATTTATTCGGAAAGGTTTCATGAACACACATGGCTATTTATGGAGGGCTTACTTTATATTATACTAGGCACATAAAGAATTGAAAGTTGAGCAAAGCAAACTTGACTGTGACTTTATGGAACTTCAAGTACGGATGAAAAGACCGATGTTAATCCAAACACACATACACATGCTCACATATATGTAGAGTGTCTCTGGAACGACATCAAGGAAGAGGTAGAAAAAGGTAGTCTCTGAAGAAAGGAAATGGTACTAGGGTCACAAAGCTGGGAAGAATTCCTCAGAAGAAAACATTTTCTTTGGAATTATTTAAATCTGTATCAGATGGATATATTTCAAGAATCAATTAAGAAATGTGAAAAATGTGCTAAGTGCTATGAAGTAATAGTACATGGTACCATTAGAGAAGATACCAGAATAACCTAATTTAATTTGGGGAGCTAATTTTACTTTTCTCTGAAGAAATGATCTTTATTGGAATAGGGTGGAATATAGATAGAACAATCAGCCTAGGGAAAGTCCCATGTCAGGAAAAAGATTGACCTTCAAAAAAAAAAAAAAAAAAAAAAAACAAAAAAAAGGAGAAAGAAGAATAGCAGAATTAGATTGCTGAAGAAGAAGTAAAAGTTGGTGAGGGGTGAGACATGAGTGGATGAAAGAAGCTATGTTATGCAGAAGCTTGTAGATCATGTTGTGGGTTTCACATTTTATTTTAAGTGCAGGGTGGGGGATGTAAGTATTTTGAGAAGAAAATGATGAGATTTATTTTTCACTTTTAAAAAATTGTCCTGGATATTTGGTAGGGAGTGTATTAGGGAGAGAGTTTAATGAAGTATGTTAGGGAGACTTTTAAGACTATTGGAACAATGTCTTATTAGTACAAATGAGATGTTCCAGTCATTTGGACTATGCTAAACAGTGGCATAAGTAAAGAGATTCAACAAATATTGTGGAGATGTCCTAGGTAAGACTGGTAAGGCATTTTCTGTAGGTGGTGAGAGAGAGATAATTATGACTTCCAAGTGTCTCCACAGAGCACTTTGGAATACAGTGAATTTACTTAGATGGAGATTAGTCTGAAAAGTCTACATACTCTATGATCCCAACTATATGACATTTTGAAAATGGCAACAGTCTAGAGAAAGTAAAAAGATCACTAATTGTCATGGGTTCAGAGAAACGCAGGGAGAGACGAATAGGTGGATCACAGGAGATTTTCAGCATAATGAAATTATTCTTTATAATACCATAATAGTAAATAAATGACATTATACATTTGTCAAAACTTTGTACATAAACCTATATGACAGAGTGAGCCCTAATGTAAGCTATGTACTTTAGTTAATAATAGTATGTCAATATTGGTTCATCTATTGTAGCAAATGTTCCATACCAATGCAAGATATTAGTAACAGAAAATATTGTGTGCAGGAGAGTAGGTATAGGAAACTTTCATTGCTATCCAATTTTTTTCTGGAAATCTAAAACTGCTCTAAAAAAATAAAGTCTATGAAGTTAAAAAGAAGAAAAGGAGGAGGAGGAAAAGAAGAGGAAGGGGAAGAAGAAGAAGTAAAGAAGCTTTCTTCTTTTGTGGTAAACATAAGAAATGTCATGGAAGAAAAACAAGGGGGTATTCCATGAAGGAATTAGCAATCAAATATACCAAATGTTGCTGAAAGATTAAATGAGATAAGGAAACAAAATGCATTGAGTTGGACAATATGACATTTATTTGTGATTTTATTATAGCAAGGGTAGTTTCAATAGTGTTGGCAGAAGTGAGGTTCCAACAGTGTTTCAGTGGTGGAGCAGTGGTGGAGGCAGAAGTCAGATTGGTGTGGATAGAGATAAAATAGCTCCCCTCAGAAAATTCAGGATTAAACTTAAAGAATCAATTGAACTAAAAGTATATTCTCTATAATCATATATGGAAAAAATCCTTAAAGAATTTTTAAATGTTTGCATAGCTACAAAATACACATAGTATGTATATGTGTGTGTACTGTTCAGTATTTTATATTATGCTATAGGTATTATGCAATGGATATCTCAAGAAATATCTAGTTTTACTAACTATCCAGCTTAAAAATTTCTTTGTTAAGCTACATATGTTTTTACATAGGATTGGTTATAAAATTTGGAATATTATTGTCAAAGGCTAGATTGATTAACAAAGAAATTTCTCACATGGTTATCATAGATCCATCTATCACTGTATATAATAACATATTTTCCTCAAATATATGTGGAATATTCATAAAACATTATTCATATTTAGTATCATTGAGAAAAAAGGCAATGAATCTATAGTTATGGAATAAGCTTAACAAAATTCTTACTAAATATTAACAACTTGATGGGTGTAAAAATGAAAAGTTAGATAAAATTGATAATATTTTAGATAGAATATAAAATATGCTCCAGGAGAAATAAAGAAAGGTGGGTCTTTTTCTGACCAAGATAGAATAATAGCAAAAAGATATATCCTGCCTAAAACCACTGAAAAATCCACAAGATACATTAACCAATTTTGATACTTTGGATATCATACAATGAAGGTCAGTGACCCCAAAGTGATGAAAAATGAAAGAGTTGAGCTCCATGATTGCCCTAACTTACTGCCTGGCTACAGTTTACGGGATGCAGTGTGGGGAACGGGAATCCAGGAAGTGTCTAGCAGTCTCCATGAGGTGAGGACACAGAGATGGAATTCTTCAGGGGCCACAGTGTCTAGAACTTGCAAGATAAAGTACTAGAGACGAGAGAGAGTGAGAGCTCTGGATATAGACAGAAGGTCCTACCCTAGTCTCCAACTTAGTACTGATTGCACATGCACATGAGAAAACTACCTCAAGCCAGGAAAAGAACTATTTGAAAAGGTTGGAGGGAATAATCCTCAAAGTGAAAACAGGCTGAAAATAGTTCCTTTTTCCACCACCAAGAGTGAAGAATGTCAAAAATCATGGAATATTGGCAGATTATTCCAAAAGGTTTTGTCTCAGTAGTGAAAAATATTAACCTGAGACAAAATGTCATTCTGGATCAACTTCTCTCTGAGCAACTTAAAGACTTCCCAGGACAATGGTAAAAAAAAATATTTCTAAGAATAAAAAAAAATCCAGTATTTGATCTTGTGAAGAATGTTTTAAGCAACCATCACTTATTTGTTCTGAATTCTCTGTAAGTTTCCAGACCTTAACTTTTTATACAAATGTAACTTTTGTCTAGTATCTTATCATTTTCAAAATGCCAGATAAGTTTTCAGCAAATTTTGAATATTATGAATGTGTGTGGTTTTAATGTTTTTACATTAGTTTTCTATTTATTGTGTGTGATCTGGGTTAACATGTAAGTCATGCAATACAGTGCTAATCCAAGTAAAATTTGTAGACTGGAGGTAGTAAGGAAACTCTTTGTTTCTGAACCATAATAAAGTAAACACAAAAATAAAGACTAGCTTTTAGAAACTTTCAGAGTCATGTGACACTGCTGCAACATCCAAACACATTATAATGAATTGATTTGAGTCATTAAACAGAGTATACAGACCAGTTTGCATGACGAGTCATATGTGGTATGAGCTGGGTAATGGTGACATGCAGAAGGTGTGATAGCCTGGAAATAAGATTTTAAAAAATCCTGGACCACAGATGGTTTGAGAAGCACTAATGTAAGTTATAAAATTCACTTTGTGGAGTCCAGGGGAGAGGAGTATTGAAAGAGATACATAGTCATTTCCATGGAAACTGAAGCTCAAATACAACTTAAGGTCTATGTGACTGTTAATAAGGAACAATGGCATCATGTTAATACATGACAAGCATAACAAATCAAGCTGTCTTTTCAAATTTGCACCTCAAATAAAAATTACGGGGGTAAACACTTGAATTGCAGGTGTTTTCTTTAAGCTACTTCATATGTGGGCAGCTCTATGCAGTGAGTTCCAGGGTGAGAGGAGTATAACTCACTATTAATGCTGCAGGTGTCAGTCTGTGGATGTCTCTATTTTTTGCTTCCTCCCTTGTATATTCGCTCATCATCATTGTCCTCAGACGCCATTGCAAAATTGTTCTTTTTTGTTGTTCTGCAGATGTCATCAGTTTGGCAATATGAATATGTTTAGGATTACGTCTTCATGTCAATACTCTGAAAACTAAATTACCATTTCTTATTTTTGTCTTTCACCCTTTTTCCCAGTAATAAGATACATAAGCTCTGAGAATTTTCTTTTTTTTAAAAAAAGAGTGACCTTCTATGCTATGAATCAAAGCGATATGATGCCAAACTTGAACAGACAGAATGGTGGCTACCTGATACCGTCAGCTTTATTTTTTATTCTTTTCCACAGTTATTCCTTTTTTCACAGTAGGAGAAGAGAAGGATTACCCTGCTGAGACCTCCATTTCAAATGCCACAATAATTGTTGTGTGCTTATAGCAGGTCAAATGCATGCAGTGGAAGGATGAGGAATGCAGTGACAAAATCAATAATGCTGAGTTGCTCCTTGTTGAACAGTGAAACAATTTTATCATTTTGTTAATAGGATAGTGTTTGTTTTTACCCCAAATCAATTAAATATAACTGGAATGTGTATTTTGTGTTTTCCTTAGAAATCAAATTAATCCACTGGTAATTGCTTCACTCTCTAGGGAATGGGCATAGACCAGCAATTTTATTCTATTTGTCTACTTAGTTTTTAAATCAGCGAATGGGGTTAATGGCTTCCTAATTAAAAGTAACATTTTCTTAACTTTCACTGTTTTTCTCCTGTTTCTTCTCCTTTTATTGGATTATCAGATGCATTCCAATGAATAACATTTATCTTATGCTCTTTACAATATGAAATTATAACACATCAGGAAATTTGGTGATATCTACTCTGTGCATGCCCTTTTGAAGGAGTAAGCATTTTGATACAGAATACCTTATATTGTCTATCTCTGATTATTTATAAGAAGGTCATCTAATATGAGATTTAATTTTTTACAATTAAGCACTGTGAATAAACAAAATTTTGGGCTTCATTCTATCACGTCTGCAAAAGCAAAGTTACAGAGTCAGGGAGGTGAGGATGCAGTGACGGTAGTGTCTCCCATTGAGCACTTTCTCAAATAGGGACTTTCTGGAAATGCTTTTTTAAAATAAATAAGGTAATATTACAGCTTTAAAGATTATAATAAAAGTGTATTTAATAAACTAACATGAAAGCAAGACCGTTCAACATCTAAAGAAGGCATCTATAGCATGGTCCTATCCTTTCTATGTGCTCATTCACTCTTTTTTTTCTTTTCAGACGGAGTCTTGCTCTGTCACCCAGGCTGGAGTGCAATGGTGTAATCTAGGCTCACTGCAATCTCTGCCTCCCAGGTTCAAGCGATTCTCCTGTGTGAGCCTCCTGAGTGGCTGGGATTACAGGTACCCACCAAAACCCCCAACTAATTTTTGTATTTTTAGTAGCGATGGGGTTTCACCATGTTGGTGAGGCTGGTCTTGAACTCCTCACCTCAGGTAATCTGCCTGCTTCAGCCTCCCAAAGTGCTGGGATCACAGGTGTGAGCCTCCGTGCCAGGCCCTCACTTACTCTTTAACAAATGATTTAGATTCCACTCTGCTGTTGATTCTTATCTAAGTTGGTTCTGCTTAGAAGTTGCCTGAGTTTTTACCTAATAATCTAGGGAAATTATCCAAAATGTATGCCTTTTCCCCAGATAATATTTAAATCAGTAAAATAATTATTTCTCTATTCTGAGGAAGATGTCCACCATGAAGTTTACCGAGAGAATCTGCTTTTATTCTATGCTGGCATTGTCAGTATTTTAATGCATGTCCATCATGGATTAAGGATCTGGGAAGCAAGAAAATGTTGGATAGTATTAGAAAGTAAGATAGTATACTTTCATTTGAGGTTACACCATGTGTTATAACAGAAAAATATTAGGTTACAGTAGATTAAAACATCTGAGTTTTACTTCCTACTCACATAAAGTCTAATTGACATGGTGGTAGCAGCAGGAAGGTTGCGATATATTCATACACCACAGCATGCTCACTGGCTCGTGTTGCTTTCAAGATCTCCCTGAATGGCAATATGCAACCAGAAAAGGAAGGAGATGAGTAGAGGAGGCACATCTTTTCCTTTTTTTTCTTTTTGACCAGGTCTGTCCCGCAGATCCTGGCCGACAGATGAAATGAGTACTCAGACACAGGTATGTAGTGTAAGAGCAGCTAGGTTACTGCCTGTCTGTAGTGGCCAGAGAGCAGCCCTGAGAGGCTTGAGCTGCGTGCTTTTATTCTGTGCAAGTACAATGCCAAAAACCTGGAGCCAACACAACCTGTAGGTAATTAACATTTATTTTTCCCCTTTCAGGGAATATCACACGTGGGGATGATCGAAGGTGAGTTCCTGGTCAACATAAGTAAACAAGCCTGTGTAAGATAAATTCCTCCACACTCCCTTCTACGTACTCCTTGCCTTCTGCCTCAGGGTGATAGTACAGTTGCCTTCAGCTATTCTCCCTTGGGACTCTGCAGAACCTTCCCACCTTTCAGAAGGTTTGCGTCCTTTCCCTATTTTGTCCCACCACTGTGACCAATCCCCCATATTTTTTAATCCTATTGACCAAGAAACGAGACACATCATTTTCCTCATAGACCATGGCAAGGAAAAGTCACATGGTCACAACAGAAAACAAAGGTGACTGAGAAATATACTCTCTAGACAGACAGGGGCACCTTTACATTATGTAAAGGAAGCTAACATCTTTGATAGTAAAGCCAATGGCCTCTACCATAAATGATATATTTTTTCAATATTGGTGATACCTACAATAAGTACATTTTACCAAAATCTTTCGAAGTGAAATGCAATTAATTCTTGATTAACCTCTTTTCAAATTGATACTGTTTTAATCAATGCACAACAACTAACTTCCATTATCTTGATTGGTCCTCCATTCCTTGATAAATAAAGAGTGCATTGACATTTTAGCATTCTTTATTCCAAGTTCTTCCAATTACTTTTCAAAAATAATATATACAAATAAACACCACATCAATTTATCTATTAAGAAATGTTATTAAACAAATCTTTAATGAAGAGCTGGAAAAGAGAAAACTAAATTCCATCAATTCAATTACTCTCTGAAGATTTTCAAATTTTCCGAGTTTTCATTTTGTTCTTGAAAATTTATAATCTTATTATAGCTAAATGTTTATATTCCATATTTACATTTTCAAAATTATAGTTGGATTGACTATTCATTATACTTTCATACTCAAAGATAAAGAATATGATTTATGTGAAGCAAGAGCAATTAGAGGGTCTGGAAATGTAAATGTGAACAATTATATCAAATTTAGGGTCTAAAATAGTTGCCAGTCTCATTATAGATAGACTCACCCATTCAGGACTATTATTTTGCAGAAACAGCCAACAAGAGCCAGAACTTGCTCAGCCCAATTTGATTGCATTTTTGTAGTCTGCATCATCATTTTAATATTCAGCCTAGCAGATAGTATTCTTAAGCCAAACACATCAAGGTTCTCAGCAGTATAACTGCAATACTGTCGAAGTTCCATGTGAGCAAGGGCTACATTGGACACCTCAGCCTGTAGAGGGTAAGATAGTTCCTTATGATCCTGATGCCATAGGATTTGCTCAGACTGTTACTTGGATTCAGATATGGTGTTCATTTTGCTCTGCATTAGATACTGAGATTACTGAGACTTCCAATCTCTGTACTGAGAAGCTTCTGGCCTCTAGTACTATAATAATATGCTAATAAAATAACCAGCTTGTTTATAATTTGTTTTAATCCTTTAAACTTTTTCGGTTTTATTTGTAGAAAGGTTCATATGCCTTTCCTCCTCTATTTTGGGTAATTGGTCGCTTCTAAAATACCTGAAATAAACATATTTTGAAGTAATCCCATCAAGTTTTGAAAAATCAAATAGATGTCTTACAGGGAGGCATGCTTTTCCCTCATTGCTAAAATTCCTAAGGAGAATAAACCTTGGCTTTGTAGGCATTCTGGTTAAGTGAAGTTGGTCAAAACAAACTTGTGCTGTAATTATTTTTTGTATCTGGAGAAACATTTTTGTAAGTGACACATTATCAACTTAAATTTTGTACTCACTGCCTTCTAAAGGTAATATTTTATTCACTGTACAGTATAGCTGGATATTAAATTTATGTTCAGAATTAAACATTAATTACCCACAAAATACCTAGGAAAACTAATGCATTTAAAGTATTTGCAAAAGAACAAAAACCACTGAAGGGAAACAGAGAGAACTGTTAGACACTTCCCAGCTAGATAGGTTCCTGGAAATAAGTTGAGTTAATAGACTCTTTCAACCATCAGAAGTCTATTCAGCTCTTCACAGCTACACAATAGTGGTAAAAGTATTTCCTTAATCCCTAGTCCCATTACTTAAAAAATATGCAAAAAATCAAAATTTTAGGTTTTTTAATGCAACTTTACTTATTACAAAAATGTTCTCAATGAACGCAAAGGTTTTGCTTGAGGAGCTAGGTGGAAGGAATGCTGATGCAAAGGTTTGGAGAACCATTACCAAAACTATATGGTGAGTCATGTGGACACTGGGACCTATGAAGTTAGTTAAAATTTCCTTGGAATTATCCCTTTTCATTTTTAGGTATTGAAAGGTAAATTATAAAAGCATTTTTTCTTTTTTGATGAATAAGTTTTCCTTATCTTTCTTCAAAAGGGGAAAGTCAACGGTAGAGTTAATCTGAAGTGGCAGATTTTGCAGCTCTTAAAAAATTTACTCTCAGAGGAATAACCTGTATATGCTGACCGTAATCTGTCTGAAATACGGGGAGATCACAAATTTTGGGAATTAACAATAAAAAAGCATTTAATTGCCCCATCCAAGCCCTCTGTGTAAGCACCACCCCATAAGTAATTTCCATCCCATGTAGACAGAAAATGATCCATTATAAATTATCCAAGAGCTGATGGATTTTTCCAATTAATATAGTATCCCTTTAATTCCATGTTAACTCCTGGGCATCCAAACTTCCCTTATATTTCAGACATTGGGACTATTTCTTTCCACTTGCCCGGGTTTTAAAATAAAAAAGACTGTCATTTTGTTAAGGGCTCACACATTCTCTTTTGAGAAGTGATCAGTACCGTGGAACATTTCCCATTGATGGGATTGGTCATTATTGCTGATTAAAAGAAAAAATAGATAGGAATGATGAGACAAGTATCTCAAAAGTTAAAAGAAAAAGATAAGCATGATCTTTCAATTTTGGCACTTTTGACATTTGAGGTGGGATAATTCTTTGTTGTGTGGGGCTATCCTGCGCACTGCAGATTGTTTAGCAGCATCCATGGCTTCTGCCCACTAGATGCCAGTAGCAGTTTCTCCTCTAGTTATGACAGCCAAAAATATCTCCAGACAGAGCTAAACATCTTCTCAAAGGACACAATTGCCTCCTTCCCCTCTCTTCATTAAAACCCACTTGGGTAAAATAAGAACTAACAGAAATAATAAAAATTGCACCCTCAAGAATGCCAGTCTTCAAATAATGGGAGTAGACCGCCTGTTTATTATAAATCTAGTAGATTGAAGCCTAATATATCTTCCCAGCCACTGCTCTCCTAGATGCTTCTCTACTTTTTTTAGGTGTATTATGTATTGTTTAGCATGCATAGAAGAAATATATTTTGTTAACCTGTGTTGTAGAATGGAACTGGTGTTAAGTTTATGGGTTGAGATTCTGAAATTCTTGGTACTTCACTAAAAAATGGGAGTCATTACATAAGGACTTGGATGGCCTATTAATGCTCCCTGGTTTATTCCTTGGAAGATACCTGACAGACTAAATATGGAGCATTATCCATATGTCCATGGTGATCCAAGGAAGGCCAATATTATGTAAAAGTCATTCTGGTAGTGTCATCCCCATTCTCTGTTTTCCTTAGTCTGCAACTTCTGGGAAGGGAGGCAGGGGCTTCAGAATAAAGAGAATGTTTTAAGTGTCAAATGTAAAACCTGGAAGGTTTATTCAAGATAGCAGTGGACTGTAGCTGTTTAATCCTTTAGGACATTGCCTTGCATACATGAAGAACACCACTTTTTCTCTGTAATTCATCTGCTCATTACTCCCAGTCAATATGTGAGCAAATCATTGCCCTATCCATCTCCAGGGATTTAAATAATAAAGGTCATTAGAATATTTGGCCTCCCTGGCTACTGAAACTGGTGCAGATATAAGCTCATGACTCAAAGGATATTCAATGGCAAACAATTTCATGTCTTTTTGGGGACCAATTGGAAGCAGAATTTTTACTAGAATTAGGAACACAATAGGATAATATTTGGAGGGTCTAGAAACAAAGACAGAGGGATGGAGCAGATTCTGCACGAAATTATTCAAAATTCTGGAGCCAGATGGGTTTGAAAGTAGCTGAACTCTTGAATGTTTCTGTTCAAGAAGTAATTAACTCCCTCTTGTTACTCAAGCAATAAAAGTCTGATTTATTATTTTGCTTGCAACATCAGGGTCCTCACTAATAAGGATACATCTAGTCTCACGCTCACCATCCTCTCTTACAGTTATGGAACTGAGTCTTAATGAGTGATTTGCCCAGAATCATGCTTCTCTAATCACAATCTTCTATAATTTATGCTGAATCTGTATTCTAATTTGGATTTTTTCCTTGATGCCCTGCTGTAAATTGAACTGGTTTATTATTTGTTTTGCATAACACCCAACAACTAGTGTTAATTATTTTTCATTTACTAATTACCTAAATGTATTAGACATAGAGACTCTCTCAAAACTCTGGCTTGCATAAATCTATCACTTCGTTCAGATTTAAATTGTTATTTTGAGACATAAATATGCAAAATAAGGGTAGTATAACTAAAGTATAAATTATTAATCCCAGTGCTTCTTATTGATTCATGATCTTAAATCCGATGCTGATTATCCTATTTATCGAGCTATTTAAATACCTATTGGAGTCCTAAAAGGTTTGTTAGAGGATAGATCCACAGTCATAATTTTTATTGTGATTCGAGCACAAAACAAATTTTATTTTTTAGGTAATTGTTTTTTCATTTCTATTTTTCCATAAGCACTATAAATCATAGAGTTTATTAGACATTTGCATCATTTTTGTTATGACAAATGTACAGCACACTTATAATTAGAATATAATAGCATCAATATGTTTATATGGATGTGAATGTAAATTCATCAGCATTCATTCCATATGTCGGCAATCTAGCTTTTTCTTTTATTGTCAAACCAAATAATTTTAAATTAGGGTAGTTTTTAACAGCATCTTTTGTACTTCTATGTGAAGATGTATAAGAAAATAACCTATGTTGTCACTGAAGTTGATGGTTATAAAGTTAGAGTTTTGGTTACTCTGTGTTGCTAAGGATGACAGAAATGTAGAACACAGTCTACATGTTTATGGGAAATGATTGTCGTGACCAGTAATGGAAATGGTTTAATGTGATTCTGATAGGTTTGTATAAATCTCTGATCCAATACATTCACCACTAAAACTAGAGAAATTTTACGACACTGAAATCTAAAACCAAATGGGGATGTACTTAGCTATGCCTTAAACTAGGATGGCCTGAGAAAACATGATTAAGTAAAATAAAAAATGGCCTTACTGAAGTGAGGGGAGTGGGGCAGGTGAACTCTGAAAAACTTTAAGGTTTGACTTTACACTGATATTAGCCTTCCTGGAGATTAGAAACCCCAGTGTCCCTGATGGCAAGACACATTTCACATCATGGCAAGACAAGTTTCACATCATGGCAAGAAAAGTTTCAGATCATGGCAAGACAAGTTTCAGATCATGGCAGAAAAGTATCTGCTGGCCTTCAGAAATAGCAGCATAGTCGGAAATCCTGAATATCAACCCAGATTGTGTTAGCTTTGTCCTTCTTAAGATTCTTTTGGCTACTTTTGATACTTTTATTTTATATAAATTTTAAAATTATGTGTTAATTTAGGAACAAGGTATTGCTAAGTGAGTAAGGGGAGAAAGAAGGTTTAGTACCTATAGATGATGGTTACACAAGTGAGAGAAGAGGAAACCTGTCAGAGAAGGAACATCTTTGCTGGATACAGATAAAACCGTAAAGCATTTGATGAACCTGTGGGCTGGTATGTTGATTTGAACATGAAGGAGCCCAAATGCAAAGATAATCCTCACTGCCAAGTAAGTGGTTTATCTGGGAATTTTGCTGAGTCAGCATAGGCTGAGCACTGACTCACCTGTCTCAGTCCTAGGGCCATGATTGTTCACTTAGCCAATACCGGAGGTCTCTGTGGGTCAAACCACTCTGATGAAGTATGGACTCCATTGTCCATTATGGTAACCATGACCACTTAATCTTGGCAGTTGTGTTACCACTTGGACCCAGAAACCTTCTATTTCTGTAGAAATCATGGCAGCAGTTCCCACTGCCATTTCTGGACCATAAGGAATAACCTCTACAGGATGCTGTACTCCCCTCATCTATGTAAATCTCAACTCCTGGGTGAAGGAAGCTGCTGCAGACCCTCTCGAGAGACATGAGTAGAGGATGGGTGAGAAAGTCTTGCCCAATAAATCCACTTGAACATTTCATGTAGTGTAAATCTTTGTATAGTAAAGAAGTTCTGGCATTTCAGTTTATTTCAGTGAAGCACCTGGGACCTCACTACAGACAGAGTCCACTCCCAGCCACTTAAGGTGACACATCATAGGAACACAAAATCTCATTTTAGTGTAAGGATGTTAAAACACTTGTCCAAAGAAACTTCTTATTCCTTTCACCTTGATCCCACATCCTCAGATATCATTCCAATTAATACTCTCCAGGTTTATGTTGCTACAAATTGGTAACATCTTGCAATTCCTTTGTACACATAACATATAGCATTTTCTTAAGGGTCACAAAGTATAACTGATCCCCTAGGAATTTCTAGGAGTTGGATATGATTATAGGTGTACATTCAATGAGAGGTAGTGTGTGGAAAGTGGGAGTAAAATTTAAACAAGTTCAGCGATCCGCCACAGTGCAACAAACTCATGGAAAAGCATTCTTCAGGTAAAGTTAGATCTACCTCCTCAGACAGGGGTAAAAGGTCTACTTCTCCTGGCAAAGAAGGTTGGTTGGATTTAGGAGTCTAAGTTCCTCAGTTTCATCAGAATCTGCTCAATATCTTCATTCCATTTTCCAGGACCCCACTCCTTTCTGTTGATTTTCCTGACATTAGAGAGCCTGTGAAGTTATGGATTCAAGGTGCACTATAACTTAGCCGTCTACAGAATCAGATTTGAGTTTGGCTCTTGAAAGACAGAAAGCACAGATGTTTTTTGTTCCCTTATCTGATCCCTAAACTGGATATTTAAATTTCTAAGCACATCATTTCATTGTCCTAGGTTCTGTGAAACACTTAGGCACATAAAGCCAATCCCATTATAATTCTAATCTTTACTAAAATAGTCTATGACAATAAGTACTTTGCCTTTTTAAATAATTTGATTATAGATGACGACATAAGAAATTATTTTCTCAGTTTATACTATGGGCTACCAGTGTCTCCTTTTCCACTGACAATGAGGTGCTTCGAAGCTTTTAAATGTTTAGTCAAATTAAATAGATAATTCCAGGTTCCCAGCTTTCAGATTTGTTTGCGAAACTTAACTGCTTTTATGTACCAATACATGAAGTGGTCACATTTCAATCAGAAAAACAAAACTACCATGAGTGCAATGGAATAAGGAATTAATTATAGAATTCAATTTTGCATTATTGTGGAAGAAATTAGACAATCAAAAGTCCAAATGCAGTAGTTGAAGGATCGGAGATAAATTGCCATCCAGCCTTAGAGCATCTGAACAAATCAGAGCTTGCAGGAAAATCTGAAAGCTGTGTGTGTCTAGCTTTTGGAAGAGTTCCATGAAAAAGGATGGTTAATTCTATGAAAGGCTGCTGACTCTGTGACTATAGTCTCTCCAGTGGGGAGCAAGTCAGTTGCTGTTGATGAGTAGGACCAGCAGCAGGAAGTGGAGCTACATGCAGAGTGAGGAAGAGGGAAGACATGCTGGAAACTGCCTGTAATTCTGCATTTGTCTCCTATAGCCTCTAACCAATGACAACCTTCAGAGTGTAACATAATCTTATGTAACTTCACTTTTGGCTATTTCTAACTTGGATCATACCTAGCAAAGTTGATTCCAGGAAATGTAGTTTCCAATATAATCGTGATAAAAATACCACAATCCAGCATACAACACAATGCATCCCTTTTATAAGAAAGGAAGTCTATGCAATGGTTTAAAAAGTGATCTCCTGTATAAGACTACACAGGGTTGAATATCACTCTTTTACTTAGTAAGCATGTAATTGTGGACATGCCTGAAGACCTCTGTTGCTCAGTTTCCTTATCTGAAAAGCAGGGATGAAGATAAAATCTGCTAAGGCTTGTATTTTCAGTTCTCTCATATAAACTGCTTCAAAGTAATCAGTACCATCCACACAAGTGAGAAACTGAACGAACTGAAAATCAACTACTTTTCTTAGATCCATCAGAGAATTGAGATATTAGGGCAAACTCTCACTCTGATATCTGAGGAAACATTATAGATTAAACAATGATCCCCCTCCCAAGCACCTTGCTATCAACACAGCAATAAGTCATTTGTTATTAGCAGTTAATAACAATCTACTTCTAGTAATAACATACCAGTGACAACTGTGATATTTTATGTTATTACTAGGATTATAGCAGTGGCGAGGGATGTTGGTTCACACCTGTAATCCTAGCACTTCAGGAGGCTGAGGCAGGCGGATCACCTCAGGTCATGAGTTTGAAACCAGCATGGCCAACATGGTGAAATCTTTTCTCTATTATAAATACTAAAATTAGCCAGGCATGGTGGTTCATGCCTATAATCGCAGCTACTGGTTGTGATTATAGGCATGGCAGGAGTATTGCTTGAGCCTGGGAGGTGGAGGTTGCACCGAGCCAAGGTCGTACCACTGTACTCCAGTCTGGGTAACATAGCAAGATTCCATCTCATAAAAAAACAACAACAACAACAACAAAAAACTGGGTCACAACCGAAAGAGTGATAAGACTCCCTAAGACTCTCTTTAGTAAGGACTTTTATATGACAGGCCCACAGCTAAGAGCATACTGAATGGAGAAAATCTAAAAGCCTTTTCTCTAACTGAAACAAGACAAGGATTCTCACTTTCACCATTCCTATTCAACATAATATAAGAAGACCTAGTCAGAGGAATCAGACGAGAGAAAACATAAAAGGAATGCAAATTAGAAAAGAGGAAGTCACATTGTCCCTCTTTGCAGAAGAGGTAATGTTATATATAGAAAAACCTAGACTCCAACAAAAACCTCTTAGAACTGATGAACAAAATCAATAAAATTGCAGAGTACAAAATCAGCATACTAAAGCCAGTAACATTTCTAAACACCAATATAAAAACTAGTTGAAAAAAAACAAACAAAAGAGCAATCACATTTACAATAAATACAAAAACCACAAAAAAAACCTTAGAAAACAAAAAACCTACGAACACATTTAACCAAAGAGGTGAGACCTTGACAAAAAAAATCTGCCAAAACACTGTACAGATTCAATACCATTACTATCAAAATACCAATGACATTCTCCAAAAAATAGAAAAAAATAATAATACAGGTTATATAGAACCACCAAAAGAGCCTGAATAACTAAAGCGTTACTGAACAACAACAAATAAAACTGAAGGCATCATGTTACCTTACTTTAAAAATATACTACAAGGCTATCATAACCAAAACCGCATGGTAATGGTATAAAAACAAGCACATAGATCAATGAAATAAAATAGAGAACCAGAAAAATTTCATGTACTTACAGCCAATTGGTTTTTGAGGACATTCTCTTCAATAAACGGTGTTGGGAAAATTGGATATCCACATGTAGAAGAATGAAACTGGATACCTATTGCTCACCATAAAAAATAAACTCAAAATGAAAGATTTAAATGTAAGACCTGAAGCTATAAAACTACTAGGAGAAAACACCAAAGAAATGTTCCAGGACATTGATCTAGGCAAACATTTTACAACCCAAACCTTGAAAGAATAGTCCAAAAAAAGGGAACCATATTAAACTAAAAAGCTTTTGCACAGCAATGGAAACAATCAACAGAGTGAGAAGACAACCTATTGAATGTGAGAAAATGTTTGCCAACTCTTCATCTGACCAGGGACAAACAACCAGACTATACAAGGAACTCAAAACAACTCAACAGCAATAAAATAAATAATCCTGTTAAAAAGTGGGCAAAGGATTTTAACAGACATTTCTCAAAAGAAGGCATAAAAATGACAAACAGATATATGAAAAAATCCTCAACATCAGTAATCTTTAAGGAATGCAAATCAAAACCACAATGAGCTATCATCTTACCCTAGATAGAATCACAAAATATATCAAATAAAATGACGAAAAATAACAAATACTGGCAAAGATATGGAGAAAGGGCAACTCTTTCACACTGCCCATGTGAACATAAACTAAACAGCTACTTTTATATATATATACTCTTATATTTCTATGTGGTGGTATATATACACTATATATATGAAAGGGTTTCTCAAAAAACTAAAATAGAATTAACCATAGATCCAGCAATCTCACTACTTGGTATTAATGCCTAAGGAAAAAAATCTGTATCGCGTCAGAGAAATGCCTGCACCCCATCTATTGAAGCCCGATTCAAAGTAAGCCAAAATAAGGAAAGAATCTAAGTGTCATCAAGATTAAAGAATAAAGAAAATGTTTATATTTATATATATAATTATATAGTACACACACGACACATAATACAAACACAATGGAATTCTATCAGTCCTAAATAATGGAATCTTGTCATTTGCAGCAATGGTGATGAAATATTGGAGGTTTTATATTTAAGCAAATAAGCTAGGCACAAAAAGAACAAAAATCTATGTTTCTTACTTATTAGGTACTAAAAATATTTATCTCATGGAGGGTAAATAGTATATCATAAGTTATTTAAAGGTTGGAACGGATGCAGGGAGTGTGCGTAGGAGTAAGAGAGGTTTGGTTATTGGGTAGCACATTACTAGTTAGAAGGAATAGTTTCTAGTTGTTGGATAGTGGATGGGGGTGACCAACCAGCAATGGCTATATATTGTTTTTCAAAAGAGCTAGAAAAGTTTTGAATGTTCTTAACACAGATAATGGTAAATTGTTTGGGGGATGAATTTCCTAAATACTAATCATTTAATAATTTCACATTGTTGTCACATATCAAAAATGCACACATGCCCCCAATATGGTACAAATATTATGTTATACATTAAAAATTTAACCCAAACACAAAAAAAGGAAATTATTAAGGACAATTAAAAAAAGAACAGGGGTAAAACAATAGGAACTTGGAAGCGCTGGCACTACAGCTATAGGGAAATATTAAATATGCCCTACCTGTTTAACCATGAATTAAAAAAAAACTTCAAACAAATGCCCAATTGCTTCAGGTCCTATTACTTTGATACATCATATATACTTAAATAAAGAATTCAAGTTAATGATAAAAGGCAAAAAATAATTTAAAACAACACTCTGGCGGGCGCGGTGCCAAGCCTGTAATCCCAGCCTTCGCGCGCCGAACGGGCGGATCACGAGGTCAGGAGATCAGAGACCGATCGGCTAACATGGTGAAAACCCTCTTCTACTAAAAATACAAAAAAAAAAAATAGCCCGGGCGACGGATGGTGGGCGCCTTGTAGTCCAGCTACTCGGGGCCTGAGCAAGGCGAATGGCGTGAACCCGGGAGGCGAGCTTGCAGTGCTGAACCCGGACAGAGCGAGACTCCGTCTCAAAAAAAAAAAAAAAAAAAACACTCTGGGCAGGGCATGGTGGCTCACGCCTGTAATACCAGCACTTTGGGAGGCCAAGGCAGGTGGATTACGAGGTCAGGAGATCGAGACCATCCTGGCTAACACAGTGAAACCCCATCTCTACTAAAAATACAAAAAATTAGCTGGGTGTGGTGGTGGGTGCCTTTAGTCCCAGCTAGTTGGGAGACTGAGGCAGGAGAATGGTGTGAACCCGGGAGGCAGAGCTTGCAGTGAGCCGGGATCATGCCACTTGTACTCCAGCCTGGGCGACAGTGTAAGACTCTGTCTCAAAAAATAAATAAACAAACAACAATAATAAAAAACACAGTCTGAATAGACAAAGCAAACATCAGAACCAGACTCAAACATGGTAATGATTTTGAAATTAGACAGAGATTTTAAAATAACTATGGTTAATATGTTAAGGGTTCTAATAGAAAGTAGACAGCACACTAGGACAGGTAACTAATGTAGGCAGAAAGATGAAAACTCTAAGAAAGTATCAAAAAGAAATGCTAGAAACCCAAAACCCTGTAACAGGAATAAAGAATGCCTTTGATGGCTGGTCAATAGAGTGGGCATGGCCAAAACAGAATCAGTGAACTTGAAGATATGTCAATATAAACTCTACAAATCAAAATGAAATAAGAAAAAATGAAAAGAATAAAAGATAGTATCTGAGACCTATGAAAAAATAAAAAGTTGTAATACACACATAATGATAATACCAGAAAGAAAAAACAGAAAGGAACAGGAGTACGAGCAGTAATAGTGGTTGAGTATTATTCAAAAATAATTACAGATAACAACCCACAATTACATCCAGGAAGCTCAGAGAACACCAATCAGAATAAATACCAAAACATCTATATGTAGGCATATTATATTCAAATTGCACAAAATGATACAAAAGTCTTAAAAGAATTGAGAAATAATAATTGAGAAACAAAACAAAAAGCTTTACCTATAGAAGAAGTGGATAAAAATTACACTGGCCTTCTCACCAGTAATAATGCAGGCAAGAAGAAAATGAAGTGAAATATCTACAGAGTTGAAAGAAAGAAAATCAACAAACTAGAATTCTACATATAGTGAAATTATGCTTCAAAAGTAAATGAGAAATAGAGACTGCTTCAGACTCACAAAAATTAAGAAAATATGCTGCCAGTAGACCTGCATTGCAAAAAAATGGTTTTCAAAAAAAGTAGTTCAGAGAAAAATATAGTGTTGTCATAAAATAGGATCTGCATTTTAAAAGGAAGAACAGTGGAGAAGGAATAAGTGAAGGTAGAATGATATCTTTTATGTTGTTTTCTTAATTGAGCTAATACATGACTGCTTATTCTAGGTAAAATAGCAAGAATGTTTTGGGGATTATACCATATATATAAGAAGAATGCATTACAGTGATAGTATGAGAAATGGGAGAGGAAATTTGAGAATACTATGTTATAAAGTACATGTACTACCTATGAAGTGGTATAGTATTATTTGAAAGTGGACTTAGATTGGTTTTAAATGTATCTGTAAAATCTAGGGCATCCACTAAAACAACGAAAAGTCTGCAGATGTTGCTAAGATAATTTCACAAAAGTTTATGAAGCGAGAAGGCAGAAAAAAGAGGAATAGTTATAAAATAGCAACAACATGAAATAAGTGTAATAGATAAAAAACAGATACAAGCATGGTAGATATTTATGTAACTATATCAATAATCACTTTAAATGTGAATGGGCTAAAAACACCAAATGAAAGACAGAGAAAGTCAAAGTAGATTAAAAAAAAGTAAAAACATAAGACCAATGATATATTATCTAGAAGAAATCTAGTTTAGCATAAAACACAGATACATTAAAAGTAAAGGGATGACAAGATAAGTCATGTTAACACTAATCAAAGGAAAACTGGAGTAGCTATATTAATTTCAGGCATTACAGGCTTCAGAGCAAGGAAAACCATCAAGGATAATGAGAGGCATTGCATAATAATAAAGAAGTTTATTCTCTAATAAGACAAAACAATCCCTAATGTATATGCACCTAACAACAGAGTGTCAAAATATGTAAAGCAAAAAGCTGCTGGGGGCCGGGCGCGGTGGCTCAAGCCTGTAATCCCAGCACCTTGGGAGGCCGAGGCGGGCGGATCATGAGGTCAGGAGATCCAGACCATCCTGGCTAACCCGGTGAAACCCCGTCTCTACTAAAAAATACAAAAAACTAGCCAGGCGAGGTGGCGGGCGCCTATAGTCCCAGCTACTCGGGAGGCTGAGGCAGGAGAATGGCGTGAACCCGGGAGGCGGAGCTTGCAGTGAGCTGAGATCTGGCCACTGCACTCCAGCCTGGGTGACAGAGCGAGACTCCGTCTCAAAAAAAAAAAAAAAAAAAAAGCTGCTGGGACTACAAAAAGAAATAGACAAATTCAGTATTATTGCTGAAGAGTTCAATACATATCTGTCAGTAACTGAGAATTCCAAAAGGTGGAAAATCAGTAAGAACATAGTCGAACTGAACAATAAATATAAATAAAGTGTATCTAATTGATGTTTATAGAGTATTTTACCCAATAAGAGCAGAATACATATTCTTCTGAAGTTCACATATTCACCAAAATAGACAACATTCTGCATCATAAAATACATCTTAACAAATTTAAAAGGATAGAAATTTTACAAGTATGTTTTAGAAAGACCACAGTAAAATTAAACTAGTTGAAAATCCAATATAATTTTGGTTCAACAATACACTTTAAAATAACACATGGAACAAATAATTTGCAAGACAAATTAAAAGAGATATTGTTAATTAAATAAAATAAAATACTATTTATCAAAATCTGTGAGGTACAGAAAAAGCAGCACTTAGAGGCAAATTTATAGCATTCAATACATATATTAGCAAAGAAGAAATACTAAAATCAATAACCTAAACTTTCACGTTAGGAAACTAGGACCAAAGCAAGCAGAAGAAAATACCTACTAAAATTAGAGTAGAAATCAATTAAATTGAAAACAAGGAATCAATAGAAAAATTAATAAAATTTTTTGAAAATTTTGTTTTTTGCAAAGATCAATAAAATTTAAAAACCCTAATCCAGAGTAGGGGTGGGCAGGAAGGAAGAGGAAGAAAAGGAAAGAGAGAGAGAGAGACAGAACATTAATAGTCTTAAAAATGAATAGGAGGTCATCACTACTGATCTAATAAACATTAAATGATTAAATTGATTAAAAAAGAAATATTATAAGCTACTGTATGCCTGCAAATATAACTTACATTAAATAGGCCAGTTTCCTGAAAGACAAAAACTATGATACACACAAAAAATAGATTTCCTGAAGAGGCCTATATTTATTAGAGAAATTGCATCAGCAGAAAACAACCTTTCCCCCAAAAGAGCATCTGGTCTAGATGGTTTCACTGGTAAATTCTATCAAACATGTCAGAAAAAATAATGATACCAACTCCCTCCACGTTTTTTAGAAGATAGGATCAGAGGGAATACTTCCTAAATCATTCTATGAAGGTACATTCCTCTAATGCCTAAACTACGTAAAGACCTTACAAGAAAAGAAAATTGCATACCAATATCCTTCATGAACAGAGATGCAAAAAATCTTCAAAATTTGTTAGCAATTATATTCAATGGTGTATAAAATAATTCTACACCATGACCAAGAGAAATTTATTTCAGGCATGCAAAATGGTTCAACATTTGCAAGTCAATTAATGTAATTCATCGTATCAACATACTGAGAGGTGAAGCCAGCTGGACTTCATGGGTCGAGTGGGGACTTGAAGAACTTTCCTGTCTAGCTAGAAGATTGTAAACGCACCAATCAGCACTCTTTGTCTAGGTAAAGTATTGTAAATGCACCGATCGGCACTCTGTGTCTAGCTAAAGGATTGTAAATGCACCAATCAACACTCTGTGTCTAGCTAAAGGATTGTAAATGCACCACTCAGCACTCTGTAAAACTGCAGCAATCCACACTCTGTGTCTAACTAAAGGATTGTAAATGCACCAATCAGCACTCTGTAAAAATGCACCAATCAGCACTCTGTGTCTAGCTAAAGAATTGTAAATGACCAATCAGCACTCTGTGTCTAACTAAAGAATTGTAAATGCAGCACTCAGCACTCTGTAAAAATGCAGCAATCAGCACTCTGTCTAGCTAAAGTATTGTAAACTCACCAAACAGCACTTTGTAAAAATGCACCAATCAGCACTCTGTGTCTAGCTAAAGTTTTGTAAATGCACCAATCAGCACTCTGTAAAATGGACCAATCAGCAGGATGTGGGTGGGGACTAAAATAAGGGAATAAAAGCTGGCCACCCCAGCCAGCAGCAGCAACCCGCTAGGGTCCTCTTCCATGCTGTGGAAGATTTGTTCTTTTGCTCTTCACAATAAATCTTGCTACTGCTCACTCCTCGGGTCTGCACTACCTTAATGAGCTATTACACTCACTGTGAGGGTCTGCAGTTTCATTCCTGAAGTCAGTGAGACCACTAACCCACTGGGAGGAACAAACAACTCCAGATACACCACCTTTAAGAACTGTAACACTCACTGCAAAAGTCTGTGGCTTCACTCCTGAAATTCAGCGAGACCACAAACCCACTGGAAGGAAGAAACTCTGGATACATCTGAACATCTGAAGTAACAAACTCCAGACACACCATCTTTAGGAGCTGTAACACTCACCGTGAGGGTCTGCGGCTTCATTCTTGAAGTCAGCGAGTCCAAGAACCCATTGGAAGGAATAAATTCTGGACACAATAGTAAAGAAGAAAAATTATATTAATTGTCAAAAAATTTGACAAATCTAACACCTATTCATGATAAAAAAATTTTTAGAAAATTAACAACAGTAGGGAATTATCACAACTTGATAAAGAAAATCTAGAAAAAACTTACAGCTAACATACTTAATAGTGAGAATTGGATGCTTTTCTTTAGTATAAGGAAGAAGGCAAGTATGTCCTCTCTCACCACTCCCAATTCTACATCATACCATAAGTCCTAGTTAGTACAACAAGACAAAAGGAATTAATGACATACAGATCAAGAAAGAAGAAACGAAACTGTCTTTTTTCACAGATGACACGTTTGTCTCTTCAGAAAGCTTCAAACATTGAAAAACCAAACAAATAAACGAACAAAAACCTCCTGGAACTAATAAGTGATTATAAAAAGGTTTCAAGATTTGTGTTTGTATTTAAAAATCAATTGCATTCCTACACACCAGCAATGAATAATTGAAACTCAAAATTAAAACAGTATCATTTGCATTAGCACTAAAAAATTAAATACTTAGGTGTAATATAATAAAATATATGCAAGATCTATGAGGAACACTATAAAACCCCGTTTTTAAAAAAGGTCAAAGATCTAAATAAATATGGCCTGTTCATGGATAGGAAGACTCAATATTTTTGAGATGGCACTCCTTCTCAATTTGATCTATAATTTCCACTCAATACCAATTGCCAACAAAATTCTAGCAGATTATTTTGTAGAAACACTGATTCCAAAGTGTAAATGAAAGGCAAAGGATTCAGAATAGCCAACACAATACGGAAGGAAAAAAAAATACACAATACAGAAGAAGAAAAAAAATCAGAAGACTGACACTACTTGACTCATTTTTCTGTAAAACTACAATAATCAAACTGCACCACACTGGTGAGGGACAAACCAATGGAACAGGATAGAGAACATATATATATACACACACACACACACACATATATATATATGTAGAGAGATTCATCTTATCTTTCACAAAGGAGCGATAAATCAATAAAGAAAAGACAGGGTTTTTTTTCTGTTTTTTTTTTAGACACAGTTTTGCTCTTGTTGCCCAGGCTGGAGTACAATGGCGTGATCTTTGTTCACTGCATCCTCTGCCTCCTGGGTTCAAGCGATTCTCCTGCCTCAGTCTCCCATGTAGCTGGGATTACAAGCACTCACTGCCATGCACAGCCAATTTTTGTATTTTTAGTAGAGACAAGGTTTCTGGTCAGGCTGGTCTCGAACTGCCGACCTCAGGTGATCCACCTGCCTTAGCCTCCCAAAGTGCTGGGATTACAGGTGTGAGCCACTGCACCAGGCCAGAAAAGACAGTTTTTTAATAAACAGCGCTAGAATAATTGCGCAACCATATGCTAAAACAATATGAATCCAGACGTGATCCTTATATCTTTCGCAAAAATGGATCCAAGATCTAATGTAAATGGATCTTGTCAGGCCTCTGGACCCAAGCCTACATGTGTACATCCAGATGGCCTGAAGTAACTAAAGAATGACATTCCACCATTGTGACTTGTTCCTGTCCCACCTTAACTGAGCGATTAACCTTGTGAAATTTCTTCTCCTGGCTCAAAACCTCCCCCACTGAGCACCTTGTGACCCCCCTGCCCCTGCCTGTAAGAGAAAAACTCCCTTTGACTGTAATTTTCCACTACTCACCCAAATCCTATAAAATGGCCCCACCCCTATCTCCCTTCTCTGACTCTCTTTTTCGGACTCAGCCCGCCTGCACTCAGATGATTAAAAAGCTTTATTGCTCACACAAAGCTTGTTTGGTGGTCTCTTCACACAGATGCGTGTGAGAGATCTGAGACCTAACTGAAAATGGATCCTAGACCTAAATGTAAAATGTAAAATTATTAAACTGTTAGAGGATAACGTAGAAAATCTAGGTGACTTTAGGTTTGGTGATGAGTTTTTTGATACAACAGAAAAGCATTATCCATGAATGAAAAATTGATAAATTGAACTTCATTAATATTAAAAACTGCTTTGCAAATGACACACTAAAAACACAAAAGGACTGGACACAGACTGAAAAAAAATTTGCAAAACATGTATCCAATAAAAGACTTATATCCAAAATATATAAAGAACCCTTAAAACTTGACAAGAAAGAAACCCTATTTTAGAAGATCAGATCTCACTGAAGATATACAGAAACCAAATAAGCATGTGGAAATATATTAAAATCAGATATTATTAGGGAATTTAAAATTCAAACGATGAGCTAACATCATCACCGCACACCCGATAGAATGACTAATTTTTTAATGACGTTACCAAATTCTGGTAAAAATATAGAGAAACCAGAACCTTCATTCGTTGCCAGGCTGAAGGCAAACTAGTACAAGCACTTTCTTTTTTTNTTTAGAAGATAGGATCAGAGGGAATACTTCCTAAATCATTCTATGAAGGTACATTCCTCTAATGCCTAAACTACGTAAAGACCTTACAAGAAAAGAAAATTGCATACCAATATCCTTCATGAACAGAGATGCAAAAAATCTTCAAAATTTGTTAGCAATTATATTCAATGGTGTATAAAAATAATTCTACACCATGACCAAGAGAAATTTATTTCAGGCATGCAAAAATGGTTCAACATTTGCAAGTCAATTAATGTAATTCATCGTATCAACATACTGAGAGGTGAAGCCAGCTGGACTTCATGGGTCGAGTGGGGACTTGAAGAACTTTCCTGTCTAGCTAGAAGATTGTAAACGCACCAATCAGCACTCTTTGTCTAGGTAAAGTATTGTAAACGCACCGATCGGCACTCTGTGTCTAGCTAAAGGATTGTAAATGCACCAATCAACACTCTGTGTCTAACTAAAGGATTGTAAATGCACCAATCAGCACTCTGTAAAATGCACCAATCAGCACTCTGTGTCTAGCTAAAGAATTGTAAATGACCAATCAGCACTCTGTGTCTAACTAAAGAATTGTAAATGCAGCACTCAGCACTCTGTAAAATGCAGCAATCAGCACTCTGTCTAGCTAAAGTATTGTAAACTCACCAAACAGCACTTTGTAAAATGCACCAATCAGCACTCTGTGTCTAGCTAAAGTTTTGTAAATGCACCAATCAGCACTCTGTAAAATGGACCAATCAGCAGGATGTGGGTGGGGACTAAAATAAGGGAATAAAAGCTGGCCACCCCAGCCAGCAGCAGCAACCCGCTAGGGTCCTCTTCCATGCTGTGGAAGATTTGTTCTTTTGCTCTTCACAATAAATCTTGCTACTGCTCACTCCTCGGGTCTGCACTACCTTAATGAGCTATTACACTCACTGTGAGGGTCTGCAGTTTCATTCCTGAAGTCAGTGAGACCACTAACCCACTGGGAGGAACAAACAACTCCAGATACACCACCTTTAAGAACTGTAACACTCACTGCAAAAGTCTGTGGCTTCACTCCTGAAATTCAGCGAGACCACAAACCCACTGGAAGGAAGAAACTCTGGATACATCTGAACATCTGAAGTAACAAACTCCAGACACACCATCTTTAGGAGCTGTAACACTCACCGTGAGGGTCTGCGGCTTCATTCTTGAAGTCAGCGAGTCCAAGAACCCATTGGAAGGAATAAATTCTGGACACAATAGTAAAGAAGAAAATTATATTAATTGTCAAAAAATTTGACAAATCTAACACCTATTCATGATAAAAAAATTTTAGAAAATTAACAACAGTAGGGAATTATCACAACTTGATAAAGAAAATCTAGAAAAAACTTACAGCTAACATACTTAATAGTGAGAATTGGATGCTTTTCTTTAGTATAAGGAAGAAGGCAAGTATGTCCTCTCTCACCACTCCCAATTCTACATCATACCATAAGTCCTAGTTAGTACAACAAGACAAAAGGAATTAATGACATACAGATCAAGAAAGAAGAAACGAAACTGTCTTTTTTCACAGATGACACGTTTGTCTCTTCAGAAAGCTTCAAACATTGAAAACCAAACAAATAAACGAACAAAACCTCCTGGAACTAATAAGTGATTATAAAAGGTTTCAAGATTTGTGTTTGTATTTAAAATCAATTGCATTCCTACACACCAGCAATGAATAATTGAAACTCAAAATTAAAACAGTATCATTTGCATTAGCACTAAAAAATTAAATACTTAGGTGTAATATAATAAAATATATGCAAGATCTATGAGGAACACTATAAAACCCCGTTTTAAAAAAGGTCAAAGATCTAAATAAATATGGCCTGTTCATGGATAGGAAGACTCAATATTTTGAGATGGCACTCCTTCTCAATTTGATCTATAATTTCCACTCAATACCAATTGCCAACAAAATTCTAGCAGATTATTTTGTAGAAACACTGATTCCAAAGTGTAAATGAAAGGCAAAGGATTCAGAATAGCCAACACAATACGGAAGGAAAAAAAAATACACAATACAGAAGAAGAAAAAAAATCAGAAGACTGACACTACTTGACTCATTTTCTGTAAAACTACAATAATCAAACTGCACCACACTGGTGAGGGACAAACCAATGGAACAGGATAGAGAACATATATATATACACACACACACACACACATATATATATATGTAGAGAGATTCATCTTATCTTTCACAAAGGAGCGATAAATCAATAAAGAAAAGACAGGGTTTTTTTTCTGTTTTTTTTTTAGACACAGTTTTGCTCTTGTTGCCCAGGCTGGAGTACAATGGCGTGATCTTTGTTCACTGCATCCTCTGCCTCCTGGGTTCAAGCGATTCTCCTGCCTCAGTCTCCCATGTAGCTGGGATTACAAGCACTCACTGCCATGCACAGCCAATTTTGTATTTTAGTAGAGACAAGGTTTCTGGTCAGGCTGGTCTCGAACTGCCGACCTCAGGTGATCCACCTGCCTTAGCCTCCCAAAGTGCTGGGATTACAGGTGTGAGCCACTGCACCAGGCCAGAAAAGACAGTTTTTTAATAAACAGCGCTAGAATAATTGCGCAACCATATGCTAAAACAATATGAATCCAGACGTGATCCTTATATCTTTCGCAAAATGGATCCAAGATCTAATGTAAATGGATCTTGTCAGGCCTCTGGACCCAAGCCTACATGTGTACATCCAGATGGCCTGAAGTAACTAAAGAATGACATTCCACCATTGTGACTTGTTCCTGTCCCACCTTAACTGAGCGATTAACCTTGTGAAATTTCTTCTCCTGGCTCAAAACCTCCCCACTGAGCACCTTGTGACCCCCCTGCCCCTGCCTGTAAGAGAAAACTCCCTTTGACTGTAATTTTCCACTACTCACCCAAATCCTATAAAATGGCCCCACCCCTATCTCCCTTCTCTGACTCTCTTTTCGGACTCAGCCCGCCTGCACTCAGATGATTAAAAGCTTTATTGCTCACACAAAGCTTGTTTGGTGGTCTCTTCACACAGATGCGTGTGAGAGATCTGAGACCTAACTGAAAATGGATCCTAGACCTAAATGTAAAATGTAAAATTATTAAACTGTTAGAGGATAACGTAGAAAATCTAGGTGACTTTAGGTTTGGTGATGAGTTTTTTGATACAACAGAAAAGCATTATCCATGAATGAAAATTGATAAATTGAACTTCATTAATATTAAAACTGCTTTGCAAATGACACACTAAAACACAAAAGGACTGGACACAGACTGAAAAAAAATTTGCAAAACATGTATCCAATAAAAGACTTATATCCAAAATATATAAAGAACCCTTAAAACTTGACAAGAAAGAAACCCTATTTTAGAAGATCAGATCTCACTGAAGATATACAGAAACCAAATAAGCATGTGGAAATATATTAAAATCAGATATTATTAGGGAATTTAAAATTCAAACGATGAGCTAACATCATCACCGCACACCCGATAGAATGACTAATTTTTTAATGACGTTACCAAATTCTGGTAAAAATATAGAGAAACCAGAACCTTCATTCGTTGCCAGGCTGAAGGCAAACTAGTACAAGCACTTTCTTTTTTTTTTTTTTTTTTTGAGACTGAGTCTGGCTCTGCCGCCCAGGCTGGAGTGCAGTGGCCGGGTCTCAGCTCACTGCAAGCTCCGCCTCCCGGGTTCCCGCCATTCTCCTGCCTCAGCCTCCCGAGTAGCCGGGACTACAGGTGCCCACCACCTCGCCCGGCTAGTTTTTTGTATTTTTTAGTAGAGACGGGGTTTCACCGTGTTAGCCAGGATGGTTTTGATCTCCTGACCTCGTGATCCGCCCGTCTCGGCCTCCCAAAGTGCTGGGATTACAGGCTTGAGCCACCGCGCGGCCTGTACAGAGCCACTTTCAAAGGACAGAGGTTTGTTAGTTTCTTACAAGATAGAGCACGTTACAACACAATTCTGGGAGTAATTATCAACGCGAGCTGACTCGTTTACTCAGCTGTGACCGGGGTGAAATTTTAGTTGTCTATACATGAGAACTGAAGCGTAAAGTATTTGTATAGAAGTTCCATCACAAGTCACCGCAGACCTCTGGGCAACAAGATGTGCGTTTATAGTTGCGAATCTATTATAAAGGAAATTGGGTGTCTTATAGTTCATAAAATGGAGGATATTCAGATAGAAAAGAGCGATAATGAGAGTATTACAGTGACAAAAAGATATGGAGAAACCGTCGAATGTATATTTTTAAGTAAAAGAGCCAGTCTGAGAAGTTTTTTGTCTATATCTCTTTTTGTTTATTACGAAAGGCCAGTACTGCAGAGATTATTTGACAAGTCATTGCGATTGCTAGGGTTTGTGGAGGGGGAATTAGTGGGTGAGCGTGCATAGGTGAATTTTTGAGAACAATTTTTTTGTTGTCTCTGTTCAAGATGTCGCAAACATAGCTTATGTTTTGTTGTCAAAACCCATAAAACTAACAACAACAAACAAGCTGAGCCTTGTAGTGTAAAGCCACAAGTTTTAGTGGTATAATGATGGATCGATTATTAACCGCCATTAGTTTTAACAAACGCACGCGCATTTAATTGCAAGATGTTTAATAGTAAAGTGAAGTTTGGGGGTGGTATATGGTGTTCTCGCTCTACGATGCTCAATATTTTGTTTTTTCTGTCTGTCAAAGTTTTTAACAGAATTTTATTAAGATGCTATTAATTTTTTAAAAAGAAGCTTACTTCATAGAACTCTTGTATTAATGTATATGTTAGCATTTAGAACATCTGCGCTACTTACCACTTAATAAAGTTAACTTCATATGATATGTTATATATTACTTATTTTTATGATAATAGATTATATTAACAGCGCTGGTCCTCTGAAAAACATGGTTGTTGTTTTTATTCTTCCTTTAATGGCACCGTGTAAATTTAAGAACTTGTGAAAACTATAAGAAAAGTGCGATTGTCTGCCCTAGGGAAAACTGTTTTCCTGACTACAATTAATAAAATGAGAAAATATTCTTTCATGTTTATTACATAAACTGACATTTATAAAAGTTCATTGTAGCAATTACTTTGTCCTACAACTACAAAGAAAGATTTATTCAAACAATTGACCGACTGTTTTATATCATTACATTTTTACATCTTGCTATGTAACAAAAAGTCAGCTACGACGAAAAACATTGCCATGTTTAGAATAAATAACTTTGTATCACAAAGGGTATTTTAGGTGCTAAACATTTTTATCTGTATGTATTTGTATTCTATAAAGAAATCTAGAAGATGAAAGATATGTTTCTTCACTTTTAATTGAAACAGTGGGGAGGGGAAACAAACTATCTGTTATTTTAGAAATAATCATCTTTTGATTTATTTTCTGAATCTAAAATAGATATAGAATATCTTTATCTCCAGTAGTGCTTTGGGAGACGTGAAAGATGTATAATTTGTTATGTGACTACAGAACTTTCAAAATGATCAGATGTAGCTACTTTTAAATGTTTCTGAAGTTGTCACTTTCCTTTTTCTGCTTTAAAATTTCAGAAAGTACTTGCTTGAAAGTGAAGAATCCATCATTTGGACAGTCTTCACTTCTATGCCAGAAAGGTTCATTTGCAACATCAGTACAAGAGTTTAATTTGAGCAACTTATTAACTAATTATTTCAAGGGGAATACATCAATCTGATTAATTACTTGAAGGCAAGTAGACCAAATGCTTCACTGGGTCATTGAACCTTTCGTTCTTGTTCATGCCACATAAGCAGTTCTTCTTTGACAGATAAAATTATTATTTTAAAACTTTTTTACTACAATGAGAAAGAATAGCCTACAGTCTTTTTTATAGTGAGCAGTCAGAAATATACCATTTTTTAACATATCTAGGAAGTCCTCTTTGAATAACACCTGTAGTATATACAAATTGTTACAAAGATGGCTTCTATTTCATATGCTGAAATCATCCAGCTGTGTCCATAGGGAGGAAGTGGCATAAGTGGCATGTAAGTTTTGGAAATTGCTTATTTAAGTTGTAATTATAGTTTCTTCCTCTTATTTTATACAACTTTTTGTCTAAACCATTTAGTTAATCCAAAAGTCATAGACTGATTAGCAAAAATCACCAGAGGTATCCAGGCAGTAGAAGGAAATGCAGTGCAATCTTAGACAACTCAATTATGTCCAAGCTTAAAGCGTTAAAAATATTGTCTATGCATAATTTTGGCAAATAGACTTAATCCTCTTAGAACTTTTGGAGGAGTAAAACTTTTTTTGAAAGGTCAAGAGTTATTCTTATGGGATAGTGATCTGTGTGACTTCCCCTTTGAATAGCTGACTGGTCCTATATAAAATCCTGGAGATGTTAGTAAAGTGAACATCCAAAGATGATCTCAAAACTTAGCAATCATAAAAACCTAAAATCATTACTGTTCCTAAAGTCATTCTTGTTCTGGGTAACCCCAACTCTCCTCAGTCTCCTTAGCTTTAAGTGGAAGAAGAAGAGTTCCAAGGACTTTGTAGTCACTTGCAATTAGATTTGTGCTGGGAGGCAGCATAGAGACACCAGCCTGTGGAGTCTAAGAGATCTGTGCAAATCTTGGGTCTGCCACTCACTGGTTGGATGTCCTTGCTGACATTTTTAGCTTTAGCGTCTTAGTAAAACATGTACAAAATGGAGATTATATCTGAGTTCTCCAGAGAAGCAGAACCAATAAGATGTACATTTGTAGAGAGAGGGATATTTATTTTAAGAAATTGTCTCATGTGGTTGGCAATTGTCAAAGCTGACAAGTTCAAAATTTGCAGAGCTGGCCAGCAGGCTGGAGACTCAGGAAGAGTTAATGCCTCAGCTTCAGTCCAAAGACAGTCAGAAGCAGAATTACCTCTTTCTTGGGGGAGGGGGCTTCTCAACTGATTGGATGATATGCATTCACATAATGAAGGGTAATTTGCTTACTCAAAGTGTACTTATTTAAATGTTAATCACATCAAAACAATCCTCTCACAGCAACATTTAGATTAGTTGACCAAACATTTGAGCATCACCGCCTAGCCAAGTTGGCACATAAGATTAACCATCAGAGGAATGATAATATTAACAACATAAATCTCATTATACTCATAAGGATTAGGTTAGATAATGATGGTTATGTTATTAATATACTGTTGGGAACATAATAGTTTCTCAATAAATGGTAGTTACTATTATTGTTGTCGTTACCATTATTAGGTATTTCTATATAATCCCCGAGTTTATAGCCATCATCACCTACAAGTTTCAAGGAAAATTATTAATTCATGGTGGGGTTTTGGATAAATGTTAATTTTTTGCTTTGATAAAAGTACTATCTGTTACATAGCTTTACAAAATCTCTTGACAAACATGCCAAGAAAATACTGCTTTACATGTGTCTAGAGCATAATAAATTTGGGAAGTCTGAAAAAACTTATGAGCAATTCTATATAACAATAAATGCCCAATAAAATTTTAAAGGGTGAAATAGATATCTCTGTTCTTCAACTAATGTAATATCGTATGAAAATTGTCAAGTTTTGAGTATTGAAAATTATATAAGTGAAAAGTGCTTTTGAAGATGAATGAAGTGTATTATGAAATTTCTTCACCCCTGAGGCCACATTATTAAAATTTCAAGATACCACTGGGATAATGTGGTAAGTAGCAAGCTCCTACTACTCCTTTGCTGGGGAAAAAAGGAATTCTTTGCTGAAAAAAGCCGAGGAAAAATATGATTGTAGGATACAATCATTTGATTAAGAAACATAGAACCCAACTCACTTGGCAATGCAGGACCATTACTCTAACTCAGTTCTGCATAGATTATAAGTTGGTTAAAGCAAGAGGTAGTGAGTCCTGGGGCAATTTTCTTTCAAACTTTTGGACTACAACATCCAGATCACTTTATAATATCAAATAGTTTCATAGATAACCTTTGAAAATAATTATTTATCATAAAAGAAAATTTTAATTATCATTAAAATAGATTTGTGTAAGCAGAATATACACCTTATTTTTCTGACAGATCTTACTTGGTATGCAAATGGATTCACCAGCTACATGCCATAACTCCATAAGCCACCAGGAATTTGTGGCCTATAGGTTGGCAGTCACTCCTACAGGGGAAAGACCAGGTAACTTCACAGAAAGAAAATTGGGTAATTGTCAGCCAGGATCATCCATGATACTGAGCAAGGACCTAGATTAAGATTGTAGAGTTTAGTCTGTACCGTGCTTAGGTTTCTTCAGTAATTTTCTGCGGTGCTCCCCTAATCAAGCATAGTAAAGCTCCCTTGGAAAAAAAGGAAGATGGCTCTTCCTTTGGTGTAAGAGTGATTCATAATCTAAAAGGGGATGCTATTTCATAAATTAGATTATTAGCTATAAGGAATTGAAACCTACCCAAAAGTCCCATAGAGTGTCATTTTGATAAACATAGAAATGAACCTTTCTGGTCTTAAAGGTTGAAACTTATATTTGTTTTATCCGAACTCCTTCCTCAGGAAAGAACCTTCAAGCCTCTCAAAAATGTATCAAAGAAGGGAAACTCACCAGATCACTGCACCAGACAGGACCCCTCATTCTCATGATTGCTTCCTTGTCCCTCCCTAGTTCCTGCTTTCTTACCCATTGTTACAGTTCTCCCCTGCTGTATAAGGCCCTAGCTTTAGTAGTGGCAGGAGATAGATTTGAGACTGAACTTCCAATTCCTCAGCTGCAGCACCTGATTAAATCCTTCTCCCTTGGCAATACTTGGTGTCTCAGTCATTGGCATTCTGTGCCGTGAGCAGCAGAACCTACGTCAAACCCCTGATGTTTTGGTAACAGAATTTTACCCCTTTCTGTTGGGGTCCGCATGTTTCCTAAACAAAGGAATGAACACACAAGACAAGACAAACACGGCAGCTGCGCCAAACGACACGTTCCGCTTTATTTTATACAGTCGTTTGTGGAATGTTACCAAGTCACAAGACACATTGTTGTTTTCTGACCTTTCCCTGACTTTCTGGATTTTCAAGATGTTTACACATAAACAAGCCCCAGGGTCTGCTGTTTGCAGCTGGCTCTTTTGTCCTCCCTGTTTGCAAGGAAGGAACGCCCTGCTTCGTTTGCAAGAGCAGGACTTATCGGGAACGCCCTGCTTCGTTTGCAAGAGGAGGACTTATCGGGAATGTCTCATTTGCAAGCACGTAGTCCTCTACACTTTCTATTTCTCTTTCTTTCTGGAATTCTGGAACTAAATGGAAGTTTTATCAGCTTTTTGGCATGTGTGTATAAAAGAGGATACATATTTAACTTGTTAATTCATTTTATTCATGTAGACATTGCCCCACTGAACAGGTCCTTAAACACAGAAATACATCTATTCAAATATTTTCATTATTTTTTAAATTAATTATCAGAGTGATTCTTGTTTATGCTAATATTTATAAACATAGAAACACTTTTACTGAGTTTAAACTCTTAACGTTTAGGCTTCTGCAGATGTCAATCACATACCCCAAGCATAAATACAAATATTTTTGAGGGAATGTGTATAGTTCAGAATAGTTCTGTAGCCAGGAACAAGCAGTTGGACACATATGTGTTTAGCTACATATGTGTAGCTAACAGTGAATGCTGTTGTAAACATGAAGTCACTGGAAGGAAATAAGGAAACTCCCCACCAGGAACATTATTCACTCTCTGGAGAGAGAACATTTCAACCCCTTGATGATAAAAAAAAATGACTCTGAATGAGGTGCTAACCTTTCAGATTTGGAGCTTAAGCTTTTGCTTTCCTCTCTCCTCTCCCTACCTTAGGTTGTACGATTGTGTGCTTTAAATATACAACACCTTTAATTTAAACAGCATTTATAAAATACATCCTGCATTTCTATTCTGAGTTGACAACTGTAGCCTTTAGGCACAACACCATCACTTCACTTTTTATAAAAACGTGTACATTATGTGATTTATGCATAAGGTTAAAAAAAAAGGAAAAGCAGGAAAAAAAACAAATAAGATAGTTGTTTTCTTATTTTCTTTTAACATACTCTCAGAAAAAAATAATCAGGATAATTCACCCCAGGTTGGATTTTATGACACTCTTTTGTGTTGACTATTGAAAATTTCTTTTGGCATAGCTGTTGACTTTACCTCATTTTTTCTCTGCACTAAATATATATTAGGTAACTATAATAAAAGTTAACTAGATAAAAGTCAAAGATAAGAAATTGAGTGAAGTTTATGTCACATATCATGTGATCTCAGGCAAGTTTCAAAGTCTCTAAGCCTCAGTTTTCTTATCTATGAACTCTGTCCCTGCTACCTTACAACAAGAAAATCAAATTAGAAAACACTGTATCAACTACAAAGAACTGTAAAAATATAAGCTATTCTTGGTATTCCAACGGCGGTGAAGACTAGCAGAGTATTTTAGAATGCAAAGATACAGAAAATGTGTCCATCCCCATCTAGTTTACGGTACAGTAAGAAAGGCCCATACATGACCACAGTACCCACAGTACCAAGTTGTATGTGATGTACATCAAATGACCAGTAGAGGTGATTATGGGAGTAAAGGACTTCAGCAGAGAGAGATCACTTCTGTTTGACAAGCTTATGACAGCATTTATGGAAGATGACGATGTTAAACAACACTAAGATCATCAACCAATATTTCAGTGCTATGATGCGTGGGGTATGCTAAGAGATTTATATTGATTGTCTAATTTAATTATTAAACATTTAATTATTCTAGGACTACTTTTATCTCCCCTTTACAAATAGGAAACAGATTCTGAAAGGAGAAGCAACTTGCTGAGGTCACATAGTTAGTAAATATTTGAGTTAGGATTGGAAGCCAGGTGTGTTTGTCTTCAGGAACCATTATTCTTGTCACTGTGATATGTGAGTATTAAACTGGAACAGTTCTTAGAGCACAGAAAGAAAGTGGTATAGATATTATTAATGGTCCCCATTCCAATTTTCCTCTCTCCCATATACATAATCTCTATGACCTTTGCTATATTTCTTTGTAGTTTCTGCCACATAAAAGGCAAGATATGTATCCCCAGCTTCTGACTCTGATTTCAACTGTTTGACTTGATTGGAACAATAGTATGAGGGGAACTTTGTACCACATCTGAGCCTAGGCTTCCAGGATTTTTGCATGTATTTGTTCTCTTGTGGTTCTGCCATTGCTATAAGGAGAACATGCCCGGGCTGTTCCACTGGTCCAGAGAAGAATTAGAAACATGTGGAGCAGAGCTGTCCCACAACTCAGCCAAGGCTCAAGCAGAACCCTCAGCCAACCCACATGCTGCTCAAAACAGATCCATGAGTGTGTTTTGCTGATTAGTTGATCCACACATCCATAAGCTATGATAATACCTGATTTTTAAAAGTCACTGAATTGTGGGGCAGTTTGTTAGGTAACAATAGCTAACTGATATGGATAATTTTTATTTATTTATTTATTTTTTGAGACGGAGTCTCGCTCTGCCGCCCAGGCTGGAGTGCAGTGGCCAGGTCTCAGCTCACTGCAAGCTCCGCCTCCTGGGTTTACACCATTCTCCTGCCTCAGCCTCCCAAGCAGCTGGGACTACAGGCGCCCGCCACGTCACCCGGCTAGTTTTTTGTATTTTTTAGTAGAGACGGGGTTTCACCATGTTAGCCAGGATGGTCTCGATCTCCTGACCTCGTGATCCGCCCGTCTCGGCCTCCCAAAGTGCTGGGATTACAGGCTTGAGCCACCGCGCCCGGCCGGATAATTTTTTTATATGTAATTTTTTTCATATTGTAAAAATAATATCAATTCATTTTTTCACTGGAAAGAGCAAAAAAAGAGTAAAAAGAAGATAAAAAAGTTAATCACCAAATCCTACTACCCAGAAGTAAACATGGTATAAAAAATTTTAATGCTTTGTACCATTTCCTATGTACCAGGCATCTTTTAAAAACTTTGCATGTACTGGGCTCCATGGTTGAGAGATATTGCTGACTGCATGTATAGAATAGACATGAAAGTGGTTCTGTACAGTATGCCTTCCGGATCCTCTTTGGAGCTGTGTTTTGAGCAGCATGTATGTCTCCTGCTGATTTGATCTGAGTGAAATATTGCACAGGGGAATAAAAGAGATTTTTAAAAATACTTGACATTTTTTGACTAAAAACATTTGGTCTTTAAAAAAAGCTTCATAGGTATTTTAATATGCAAAGTCCTCTGCAATAGGCACCAGTATTAGGCACATTTTAAACATAGGAAAACTGGGCCATAGAAAGTTTAAGTAACACAGCTAATGGGGATTAAAACTTCATATTGAATCCAGAAAGAATGACTCCAACAATAATGTCTTTAAATGCTCTGTTCTACAGCCTCTCTGGCCATATTTCTCTCTAGTCTGTACTGCTGCACTTTGACCTCTACTCATCAACGCACCATACAAAATGCAGGTAGATGAAGGGGCAGCTACAGTCCAGGAAAGACAATAGAGTGAGCAATGGACTAAAGTAGAGCCATGGATGGAGAATCACTCCAGGTCTTCAAAGAAGAGCAGGCTTGCTGGTTTCACAGGAGTCAGGGCTGATAAATTATATCAGTTACCCTTGGAAAATATCTCACCATTAAAAATAAACATTTTTGAGGATGGTTCAGCAGTGCACACCTGCAGTCCCAGCTCCTTGGGAGGCTGAGGCTGGATTATCACTTGAGCCTAAAAGTTCAAGTGCAGCCTGGGCAACATGGTGAGATCTCTGTATCTAAAAAAAAAATGTTTTTAATGAATATTATTTTGTGGTTTAATTGTCATTTCACTTTTGCTCAGTTTTGGCCCAGAAGGATTTGAAAGTGAAACTTAAAAAAAAGTCTCCAGTGACCAAGACAAACACAGCTTGAAATGAGAACCATAGAACTGGAGACATTTGTACATTCAAGTGTTTATGCATTTCTGCACACAGCCTGCTTCAAGATTTGTTTATGTCGGCTGAGTGCTGTTCAGGACCAGCCTATTGTACAGGTGGCAATATTATATATTAGGACAGTATCTCATCCCTTGACACTCCTGTGAGAATGAATTATATGGATATCCCATTCTTTATGACATTGCTATGAGCAAGAAAAAGGCAAGCAGCGACGATCCAGCTTTTTTGGATGATTAGCATTTGTAGTGTAGGAGAATAATTCACTGCCACTCACAGGTGTCTCTAATGGCTGCATTCTCCTTGGCTTCTCTGTGCTTTGGACTACAATTTTATGCTTTTGTGCAAAAAGGAGCTGATTCCTTATGCTTAAAAGCCGAGACTTGCTCTTTTTAGCTAGACAAGGACTATCATGGCCATCCTAATGTAAGATAGCTTTTCATTGGCCCTCCTGGGTTTCACACAGACTAGCACTATGCCTTCAAACATAAAAATTAAGATAAAAAAGTTATCTTCTGCAAAAGTGCCAGAGGGAGAAGAGGCAGCTGTCAGTGTCCAGATTTGACTCTGTTAGCTCTCACCTAATCACTTTTGGCAGCCTGTCTTCAAAGCCAAGGTAAGACCTGCATGTGAACACTAACATTGGCCTTGCAAATAATACCACAGTCTCTAAACTTAGCCAATTGTCCCCCACCAAATACCTTCAGGCAGTCAAATTAAATTAGCTATTCTAGAGTTTCTCATCTGTGAGCCTCAAAGTTACATTTTCTAATGTAGTCCATCTGCCACACATGACCACTCAGAAACAAGCTCTCTGTAATATTCAACAATGTGAATTCAATGAATATGAAATACCTACTGTGGGGTGGGCAGTTTTCCAGTTCTTTGTAAAATTCTCATATTCAGATGAGAAGTCAGCCATGTACCAACCTAATTATATATACTATAGTAATTGCTATGATGGAACCATGGAGTTGGAAGCCCACAGTATTAGGGCCTTACAGTTACAAGAGTGGTCCCCAGACCTTCAGTATTGCATTATCAATAAAATGTTAGAAATGCTATGGGGCAGTGCTTCTCCAATGCTGCTTATGTTGGAATCACCTGGAAGCTTTTAGAAATCCTGAGTCCAGCTGGGCAAGGTGGCTCATGCCTGTAATCCCAGCATTTTGAGAGGTCGAGGTGTGTGGATCACCTGAGGTCAGGAGTTTGAGACCAGCCTGACCAATGTGGTGAAATCCCATCTCTCCTAAAAATACAAAAATTAGCCAGGCATGGTGGCAGGTGCCTGTAATCCCAGCTACTCGGGAGGCTGAGATAGGAAAATTGCTTTAACCTGGGAGGCAGAGATTGCAGTGAGCCAAGATGGCACCACTGCACTCCAGCCTGGGCAACAGAGCAAGACTCCATCTCAAAAAAAAAAAAAAAAAAA